>NC_054880.1:5349482-5718232 GCF_018320785.1 Cheilinus undulatus
TGCGATCCTTAACATCTCCGTGATGCACTTGTACTATGAACAGTCTGGGCGGCTCTCCTTCTCGGGGCTTTGGTGCCAGTGAACGATGTCCGCAATCCAAACGTGGGGTATGTGCATCCTTGGAAATTCTCTGTTTGAAGGACTCAGTCCTTGTAATATTTCTGAGGATCCTTAGCATTGAAACAGTCCTCTGGCGGTAGTCAATGATCCTATCCTCCAAAAATGGCTGTATGAGGATCCTTCCTTGGCTTAGAGAAACAGCCAGAGACCTTACTCAGGGTGCACAAATTTCTAATGCTCAAAGGCGTTCTGGGACAAAAAAATAATTACAGAGATTGAGTACTGTTTACCCAACACCTAACATGTGTTCAACAACTCAGAAAAATAGAGTTGAAATAGTTATTGGAAATTGTCTTCACATATTAACCCTCCATTTGTTCACTCTTTAACAATAAAATCTTAAATAAAATTCTTGATTTTATTGCTCATTTAAGTTTGGCTGACTAATGGACCAAAGTTTATATCTTAATCATTTGTAGCTAAATGACCATATGCAATACATTTCTTTTTTTCTGCAGAGAAATGACAAATCGTTGTCCCAGTACCAGAATAATTATCTATGATATGATTCAAGTAAAAATCAAACCATCTAGAAACCAAAACAATCTTGATACCAAAAACAACAAAAATAGAAGTCTAAGACACCCAGTATTCACCAGCTTTTAATTTATGGTCAGAAATACAATGTCTAAACTGTTCAAAAATCCTTGGTGACACTCTTGGATACTGACTTTGTCTTTTCTGTAGACTTAAATACCACGTGTTAGTTATGCAGGATTGGTTTAGGCTGTGAAAAGCACCCATAATTCCTTGCAACTTTCCTTTACCTGAAAACATAAATCACCAGAAACTCCACCATTTTGAGGAAATAATTTTTAATGGCTATAAATCACAAATTTCTGATCAGTGCTGTTAGTGGCGTTTCAAAGTTGGGTACATTTGAAGATGATCCAGAGAGCAGCTCTCTCGCTCTCTTGCAGCGCCATCTACTGACCAAATGACAGCATCTTTAGTTCCCCTTGCTTCTCAAATGTAAAAACATGTGGCCTCCGGGACAGCCCTGGCACACAAGGACCCCTATTTACCTTAGACCTAATTTACACAAAGTTAAAGTTTGGAGTTTTTATTGTATTATTGTGTATTTTCAACCATGTGACCAGCCTGAATGGGATTACCTCACACCAAGAATTCAACCTCACCCGGGTTAGAGTGTAGAGTAGTTCTTTCATTGTCCTGGAACAGAGAGGGAGGATGGAGATTAACAATCTGTCTGGCCTGACACATTATAAAATAGCGTCTTTCGTATTTATCTCAAAAAGTCCCTGGGGAGGAACTCTGGCCCCAACAGCCCGGTCCAGACTCCTCAAAACACCCCCATATCAAGTTATTGATAGTTGGGTAGAAAAAAGGACCAGACTTTTGAAGATCTCTTCATGCCACATTATATGCTGATTGTCAACAGGGCTGATATCAGCCTTTACTAATGTTACACGGACACATCCCTGGACTTTTTAAAATAATAATTCAAGACTTTATTTTACCTTAGACATGACAAAAAAGTACCTTTCTGACAAAAAAGTTCTGTGAAGTAAAAATGGATTTCTACAAAGTAATGTCAATTATATAAAAACATGTACAGTGGTGTGAAAAATTATTTGCCCCCTTTCTGATTCCTGAGTTTTTTTGCATATGTATCACATTTAAATGTTTTGGATCATCAAACCAATTTTTATATTTCACAAAGACAACCCAAGTAAATTGAAAATGCAGTGTTTGAATGATTATCAAATTTTTTTAAATTTGTATTTTATTTCAATTTCAAAGGATACATTTTTACATGATACAATACAAAAACACAGTTGGCTATCCTATTGGAAAAACACAGTTCACCAATATCTCCAAGCCAAGTTCCTGATTGCCCATCTCCTACACTACGGATGTATCCGTTACAAATATACCTATAATATAATTAAAGAAAAACAAACAAAAAACACAAACAAACAAGGAACAAAAATAGATTGTAGCGTCGAACCAGGGCGTAAAGAAAGATCTTCCAATTGGTCTCTCACCATGGTGCGTATAATATTTAGGTATACTCTTACACTTGTCCAGCAAAAAATACATGAAACAAAAATGCAGTACTGCTTGGACAGTTGCAGCACCCCCTATACAAAATCTGATCTATATTGTCATAAGTACTGTAACCATCCTTTTCCGGTTTTTTTTGAATTTGTCCACTTCCAGCCTAACGGATGCAGTAACTTTCTCCATGTTATAGATACTGAGTATAACATCCACCCATTTATCCACTTTGGGCACCAAATCAGTTTGCCATCTCCTGGTGATTGCCTTTTTACTAGCCAACAGCATGATTTTCATCATTTTATAGTCATCCCTTCTTCTTAAATCCAAAACATCAATCTTTCCCAGATACAAAATTTCAAAACTTAACGGGGCATTAATATTTATTACTTCATCTATGACATTTTTAATTTCCATCCAGCATTGATTTATTAAGGGGCAATCCTAAAAGATGTGGAAGTGATCTGCTTTTGGAGCACCACAAGACCTCCAACATTTTGTATCTGCATATTTTCTCTGTGCAGGAGTCAGGAAAAACCTTATTATGTTCTTCCATCCGTACTCCCACCAAAACAAAGAGTTGGTAGTTTTCCATTGATACTCACTTAAATATTCCCAATCCTCTCCAATTACAATATTTGCTTTTTCCCATCTTTCTCTCACATATCCTGTGGTGTCCAATTTCAGATCCTCCAGTGCTGTGCACACTTTTGAAATAACTTTGCAAATTAGCTCGGATTTAAAAGCATCCTGAACAATTTTCAAAATAACTCGTTGAGATAAATCCAAATTCACCTTTTTCATTTCTTGTCTTAAATAGTGTCTTAGCTGCAGGTATCTGTGAAAATCCTGATTGCCAAGACCATATAAATCCTTTATCTGCTGAAAAGTCATCACATTTTTTTTTTTATTATCTCCCAATGCATTTTTGGGCCATTTTCCCACATTTTAAATGTGTCATCCAATTTATTTGGTGCAAAATCAGTGTCGTATGCGATCCATCTCAAAAATCTACACTGTTCTATTAAGTTATACTTTTTCATGATTTGGCCCAAATTTTTAGAGACACCCACAGCCAGGGATTAACACTATGTTGACAATTTGTCTGTAATTTCACATCACAGATTAAAGCTTGTTTTGGTGGTACCATTTTCCCTTCAATGTCTTTCCATTTTGCCACGTAATCTGGATCACACAAACTCAGCAAGACCTTCAACTGAGCAGCTTGATAATAACTCTTCAGACGAGGCAAAGATAAACCACCCTTCCTTTTTGGCAATTGTAAAGTTCTATATTAAATGCGTGGCCTTGCACCCTGCCATATACATCTCGATATAAACTTATCCCATTCTTTAAAGTCTTTATCTGTTAACTTGATTGGGAGATTCTGAAATACATATAGCAACAGAGGCAAAATATTCATTTTAATCACCTCCACTCTTGATGCCAAACTCATATATGGTATTAAGTTCCATTTAGAAAGGTCTGTTTTAATATTAGATCATAATTGGCCGCTTTCAAATTTCCAAAGTCTTTTGTCAAATGAATACATAAGTATTTCATCGACTGCTGATCCCAATTGATCAAGTAATTTTGTTTTATTTCTTGGTTTGGCTCATAATTAAAAGCAATGGCTTGGGTTTTTTGAACATTGATTTTGTAACCAGACAGCCTACCAAACTCTGTCAAGGATGTCATCAAGATTGGCAATGATGAATTTGGATTTTCCAGATAGATCAAGACATCGTCTGCAAACAAAGCTATTTTCTGTTCAACTCCCGACATAACTATACCTTTAATACTATTGCACTTTTTAATCCAGTGACTTAGTGGCTCCAGGAAAATGGCAAATAAAAGTAGGCTGACTGAACAGCCTTGATGGCACCCTCTTCCTAATTTGATTACCTTAGACAAACTACCACTGACCTTGATCCTTGCTATAGGGTCTGTGTACAGAGCCTGCACAGTCCTAATACATCCCTCATGAAAATTAAACTTCTTCATTATTCTAAACAGAAAATCCCATCTCCATTCCCAAAATTGCAGTCTCTAATTTCCTTTCTTTGACATGTTGCATGATATGTAGAGTCTGACGGATGATATCATGTGTTTGCCTATGTTTTATAAATCTGGTTTGATCTAGACTAATAATTTCAGGTAAAATTTTCTCCATTCTCCGGGCTAAAATTGCTGTAAAGAGTCTATAATCCACATTGAGCACACTTATTGGTCTGTAACTAGAGCAAATTGTTCCATCTTTACCCTCCTTTGCAATTACAGAGATTATTGCCTCTCTCCAAGAATCAGGAATTTTCCCTCCTTTTAAAATCCAATTAAAAGGTTTATGCAGTAATGGGATTAAAGTTTTCCTATAAGTTTTTGTACCATTCCAATACATAACCGTCAGCACCAGGACTTTTATTGTTTTTAAGCCTGGAAATTTCTGAATTGATTTCTTCTGCTGTTATTTCTGCACTTAATCTCTTATTCTGGCCCTCTGTTAATTGAGGTAAATTTAACTCCTCCAAGAATTTGTCTATTTGGGATCCATTGTCATTGTTTATTTGAGCATACAATTGATTATAGTAGTATTCAAAACACTTATGAATATCTCACTATATATCACTTATGAAATCATTTTCTTCTGGATTTCTTGTGATAAAATATCATTTATCTTTGCCCTTTTCATTTTAATCTTATCACTAATCTTATTGTTAACATTGCTTTTGGGTATTTCTTCTAATTTTTTCAGGTCATCTTGTAATATTTTCAGCATTGCTTGTTTCATTTTTTTCATATGTACCGATTTAGCTATCAACTTTCCCCTCATTACAGCTTTACATGCATCCCATAATACGGGTGGAGATACCTCACCATTATCATTTTGTTCTATATATTCACTAATGTCCTTTTCGATTTCTTCTTTCATCTGACCATTAAGCAGGCTTGAGTTCAGCCTCCATTCTGTTGTTTTCTTTTCAGTCCCCATGCTTATTTTTAAGAATAGAGGGCAATGATCAGACAAGTCCATCACTCCAATGTTACAACTTTCTACCCTAAAACGATTTCTTAGTGTGCAATGAAAAATAATCAATCCTTGAATATAAAGAATGAGGTGCAGAATAATAGGTATAGTCTTTTTTAAGTGGGTTAAGTTCCCTCCATATGTCCAAAATCCCGAGTTCTGACAATAATTTACTAATTTTTTTACCGATAGTATTTTTTGCTGGGCTTTCCCAGAGGAATCTAAGTGTGGGTTGAGCCTCTGTTTAAGGTCATCTCCAGCTACCAACACCCCCTCACTCTCTATTGTCACCAAATCAAAAAGGTGCTTAAAGAATCCCCAATCAGAGCCCGGAGGGGCGTAAATGTTAAGCAATGTAACCAATACTACCTCCAGTCTTCCAATCACTGAGATGTAACGGCCTTGCCCATCCTTTACCGTTCTCAACATCTCAAGCAAATTCTACTGGATATTAATATACATACCCCTCTTCTATGTCCTGACTTATAAGAGGAAGAGAACTCCTGATTATAACCATTCCTCTACAATTTTTGATGGTCTTAATCCGTCATATGGGTCTCCTGCAAGAAAAGAACCTCTATCCCGTCTTTTTTTTCATCTTGTTCAATACCTTGCTCCTCTTAATCAGGCAGAGCAGCCCGTTAGCATTATAAGAGGCAACTTTTAGTTGGTTATTTGGTGATGCCATTTTGTACATAAAGCAAAAAATTTAATTTGCTCCACCCCTGTGCTACAAACAAAGAACTTTGAGAACAGTAATTATAACCAGACATAGCAGGAAAACATAAAGTACAGACTTCTAAACATGAGGTCCGAGATTTAACCTTTTCAGAGCCAACTCTCAGCTCTAAGGGATAACCCATTGTCCCAACAGGTAGGGGGCCCTTCTGGCCACTTTCGGCCCAGTCCATTTCAACAAGTCTTTTTTTTTTTTTTTTAAGAAAATACACACATCTCCGACTGATGCTTCAAGACATTAAGGAAAATCCTCACTTGTCCAAGTATACTTCTTGTGCACTGGGTTACTGGTTATAACAGAGTTACCTTAACCGTCCAGTTGTCACCTTGCTGGTTAGAAGACTCCTGCCGTCTTGGTAGTTTCCCCACTAGTCCTCCTCCGTGTTTCTTCTGAAGGCCTGTAGTTTCTGCTTGTATCCCAAAGACACCTGGTCCAGCCTATTTGCTCCGTGGGCGGATTGCCACATCTGACATGATATCTTCTCCATGGGATCATCTGCAGGCTTGACAATGCGCACCTGGAATCCTCTTGCAGTCATGTCTTTAGTTGCAGGTTTCCTCTTCATAAAAAACACGGAGCTTTGCAGGAAAAGGTGTTTGAAATCTTATTTTTTTCTCTTTTAACACCCTCTTTGCTTCAGTGTATTCCTATCTCTTTTTCATTACTTCAGGTGCATAATCATGATCCACATAGACCCGCTGCCCCTCATAGAAGAAGCCCTTCTTCTGCCGTGCTTTCTTGATTATTTCTTCTTTGCACTTGTAGCTAGATAGCTTCACAATGATCGACCATGGGGGGGCATTTTTGGGGGGATGGACTCCCAGCGCTCTATGGGCTCTCTCAACACTGAGCACAAACTCCAGCAGTAGCTCAAGCTTTTCCCTGAGAAGGGCCTCCACAAAGTTCGAACGGACCCCGCGCTGTCCTCCGCTCCCTCTTTAACACCATGAAGACGTATATTATCTCACCCGGCGTGGCCTTCCTGGTCAATCAGTCGCTCCTCCAGCCTTTTTTGTTGTTTGATCAACTCGCACGTTGCGCCCTCAATGCACTGGACACGTTCCTCTGCCCCTACAATGCGCCTTTCTGCTTCGTCAATCCTGCTGTTAGCCTTTTTAATTTCATCCCTTATACCTCTGAGAGATTCCACACTTTCCCGGCAGAACTCTTTTATTTCCCATAAGACAGTCTCCAAATCAGACAGATTTTTTTGGCCACTTGAGTTATTTCGGGGGAGTCTTGCACCAACTCCATAGCCTCCGTCCCTGCTTCCGTTAGCTCCGATGCTAGCTTAGCTTGTTCCTCGTCTTCGTTTATGTCGAACCCAGCGGTACAGGTGGACTTTTTGGTTTTACCTCTTGTCATCATCAAGCCCCTGATACTGTATTGATATATTATCTCTTCGCCTCAAAATCTGGCCATGCGGGGCGTATTCTCAACTTGATGTCAGGGAGCAAGTGTTTTAAGCTGTCGGCATGTTGAAGTTCCGACCAGAAGTCGATTATCTAATTTTCTAAGGGGGGAAAAATCCAAACCTCCCTGACCCTGTGTGAAAAAAGTAAGTGCCCCCCTTGTTAAATCATGAGTTAACTGTGATTAACCACAGTTTTTGGAAAGCTGAGTTCAATTTTTGTGAGTGAAATTGTTTGTATGGTACTGCTGGCTGTGAAGCAAATTGCCCCTTGGGGATAATAAAGATATCCTTGATCCTTGATCCTTGATTTCACTGGCCACACCCAGGCCTGATTACCGCCAGATTTGTTGAATGATCATCAAATCATGAAATCACTTAAATAGAAGCTGTCAGACAAAATAAAGTAGGCTACAAGATCTCAAAAAGAAACGCATCATGCCACGAGCCAAAGAAATTCAAGAACAAATGAAAAAACAAAGTGATTAGAATCTATCTGTCTTGAAAAGGTTACAAAGCGATTTCCAAGGCTATGGGACTCCAGCAAACCACAGTCAGAGCCATTATCCACAAATGGAGAAAACAAGGAACAGTGGTGAACTTCCTAGGAGTGGTCGGCCAACCAAAATCACTCTGAGAGTGCAACCACGACTCATCCAGTAGGTCACAAAAGAACCTAGAATGACATCTGAAGACCTGTAGGCCTCACTGGCCTCAGTTAAGGTCAGAGTTCATGACTCAACCATCAGAGCGACACTGGGCAAAAATGGCACCCATGGCTGAGTTCCAAGGCCAAAACCACTGCTGACCAAAAAGAGCACAAAGGCTCGTCTCACATTTTTCAAGAAACATCTTGATGATCCCCGAGACTTTTGGAGAAATATTCTGTGGACTGACGAGACAAAAGTTGAACTTTTTGGAAGGTTTGAGTCCCGTTACATCGGGCGTACAAATAACACAGCTTTTGATAAAAAGAACATCATGCCAACAGTCAAACATGGTGGTGTCAGTGTGATGGTCTGGGGCTGCTTTGCTGCTTCAGGACCTGGACCACTTGCTGTGATTGATGGAACCATGAATTCTGCTGTCTACCAGAAAATCCCGAAGGCGAACGTCCAGCCACCAGTATGTGCCCCCAAGTGCAAGCGCTCTTGGGTTATGCAGCAGGACAATGACCCGAAATACACCTGCAAGTGCACCTCTCAATGGCTCAAGAAAAACTAAATTAAGGTTTTGGAGTGGCCCAGTCAGGATCCAGACTTAAATCCAACTGAGATGCTGTGTTGTGACCTTAAATGGCAGTTCATGCTGGAAAACCCTCCAATATGGCTGAGTTAAAACAATTCTGTGAAGAAGAGTGGGTCAAAATTCCTCCACAGTGATGAGAAAGACTCATCACCCGTAATCGCAAACGCTTGATTTCAGTTATTGCTGCCAAGGGTGGCACAACAAGCTATTAGGTTCAGGGGGCAATTACTTTTTCACCCCCCCCCCAAAAAAAAATTTAGATAATCATTCAAACACTGCATTTTCAATTTACTTGGGTTGTCTTTGGGAAATATAAAAATTGGTTTGATGATCCAAAACATTTAAGTGTGATAAATATGCAAAAAACTCAGGAATCAGAAAGGGGGCAAATACTGTTTCACACCACTGTAATTTCAAAAAAAGGACTGCATAAATATTAACCCCCTCAAGGCATCAGGCTTGCACATCTGGATTCTGCAGTTTTACTCCATTCTTCTTTGCCAAATTGCACAAGCTTTGTCAGGTTGCATGGGGATCAGGTCTTCACGTCGTCACATTGTACAGAGGTGGTTATTTGTACCACAGTCATTTCGATTATATTTTCTGATTGGTTTGTCTTATTTGATTGACAGATTGCTTGACAGGCAGACGCTACCTAAACGCTAGAACGCTAAATGCAGCCTAGACTCTAAATCTGGC
The DNA here is from genome assembly GCF_018320785.1 of Cheilinus undulatus. NCBI lineage: Eukaryota > Metazoa > Chordata > Actinopteri > Labriformes > Labridae > Cheilinus > Cheilinus undulatus. Next base: position 5,358,747 of record NC_054880.1, read on the forward strand.
TGGCCCTCTCTGAGTGCTCACAGGTACACGCACTGGCTGACTCTGATCTACAAGGTGCTTCCTGGCTTGGTTCCTACTCATTTATGTACTCTTCTTCAAAGAACTAAAAGCCACTACGTTTTGCGTTCCTGTGATATTCTCCACCTGCTTGTTCCTCATGTCAGGACTGAAGAGGGGAAAAGAGCGTTCAGTTTTGCTGCCCTCTCTGCATGGAATACTCTCCAGACTGATTTGAAACTGTCAGAACTCATCTCACTGGAAAACTTTCGCTCTGTCTTAAATGACAGACAACGCGAGTCCATGGAACTTATGTTTTTAAATTGTTACTGTGACCCCTATTCCTGCACTTTAAAATGTGACGTAGCTCTAATACTTAACTACTATTCATTTTAACTTATTGTTTATTATCCATCTCTTGAATATGTTTTATTTGTTATGACGTGTGCTGCTGACCTCTTGGTGAGGTCACCCTTGTGAAAGAGATTTTGATCTCAGTGGGTCTTATCTGGTTAAATAAAGGTTAAATAAAATACTTATCTGTCAACCAGAGGGCTAGCTTTAATGATAGCATAGCTGATGGGAAGTAAAGCTCAGTGGGCGGGCTTTTCAGTTGAGACAGCGATTTAATAATATTAATAATAATATCTTGAATTTATATAGCACCTTTCAAGAAACCCAAGGACCGTTAGAAGCAGTCACGAATCGCCCATTGTAATCAAACGGCTGACGTCACTCAGGCTTTGTCCAATTTTCTCTGCTTAAAAGTTATTAAAAGAATTTTAAAATCAATTCTCCAATCAACTGGAGGCCAGTGGAGAAAAGCTAAAATTGGGGTGATGTGGTGCACTTTGCACTGTCCGCATACAGTTAAATGATTTTTGGCTGAGACTGGTGTATAATGAGTGGGAAATACAATCATGGATGAGTTGTTCTGAGTCTTTAGTTGATATGAGGGATTTAACCTTGGCTCTGTTTCTGAGCTGGTAAAAAACAGAACTGGACAACTTTTTTAACACCTCAGATTTGATTTCTTTTTGCTGGGGGACCAACGACAATTTTGTTCAGTTGTAGAAAGTTGTCTGACATCCGGGATTTGATTTCTGTAAAACACTTGCTGACCTTATCAATGTTTGATGGGGACGTAAAGTTGTGTATTGTTGGCGTAGCAGTAGAAATGGATATTATATTTGTGAATAATGTTGCCAAGAGGAAGCATGTAAATGGAAAGTGAAGCTGGACCCAGGCCTGAACAATGGGAAAGCTTAGTTTTTGTGGAAACAGACCCAGTCATGGACACAACCTGTTAACAGGGTAAGACCTGAACTAGTCTAGGGCCACATCACTGAAACCTGCCTACTTCTATAATCTGTTATTGAGAATGTTCGGATCTGTTGTGTTAAAGGCAGTGCTTAGATCCAGGAGGACAGGAGTGGTGCAGTTGCTGCCATCTTCTGCCAATAAAAGGTCATTACACACCTTAAGAACTCAGTGCTGGAAGGAGTGAAAACTAGACTGGAATGTTTCAAATAGATTTATTGCCAGATAGATGAGATTGAAGTTGCTCGAAGACTATTTTTTCCAAGATTGTGGCCAGAAATGGGAGTTTAGAGACAGGTTGGTAATTGTCAAGTGGGTAGAGATCTAAGTCTGGGGTTCAGCTATGGCAGTTTTGAAATACACAGGGACAGCGCCAGATAAAAGAGAGGTATTTGTAATAGGTAAAATATAAGGGGTTATTATGGGCATGGTTTCTTTTAGGAGTCTTGTAGGGATCAAATTCAGGGGGCAGACTTTATCCTATTGATCAGATTATTAAGATTATTAAGATCAGATAGTGTTACCGGGCCAAGAGAACTGAAAGGTGGGACACGGAGTGAATAGCAAGAGGCTTCCTCTGGGACAGGAGAGATGAGATGGGTGTTAGTGGGGGCCTGCATGTAGGACAGTGGTTCCCAACCTTTTTTCCTTACGGACCCCCCACTTATGTCTAAGAAAAGCTTAGCCCCCCCATAACCTACTTGGAAGAATTAAACATCAGTTTTAATTATTGTCATTTAAAAAACCTAACAAAATAGGCCTACATCCATTTGTTCTAGACAAAAGATGTATGTGTTAACTATTCATTATTACAGTGGTCTATTAGGGCCACTCTAGAAAAAAGATAAAAAGGATCTGTTAATTTTCAAACAAAAAACTAAACATTCTCAAGTTCAAAAAGTTGTAAGTTTATGAGAAAAAAATCTTTACTTTAAAAGTGGCAAATATACATGAACCAAAAGAAATGTAGATTTTTTGAGACTATAGAGTCAAAAATCCAGTCACTGTTTTAAATTTGGTTTCTTGTACATTTTTTTTTTTTTTTTACCTGCCACTGTCAGGAACACTTAAGTCTTTTAGGTTGGCCCTAATACATTATATTTCAAATCACGGTTTTAGAAAAGATTCATGTTCATCTAAAACCAGCAGAGCAGACAGAGTTCCTGACCCACCCTGAGATCTTTGGTGCCCCATCAGAGGTGCACAGACCCCGGTTGGGAACCACTGATGTAGGAGCCTCGCCTGCTCTGTGGCGATGGAAATGAAGCTCAATATGAGCTCATCCTATAGCTGTATTTCTCCCTTAAGGTAGCGAATATTCTCCTGCAACTGTGAGTTTTGATGATTGCCACACACAGCCTTTAAGATTACCTCCAGATACAAAGTAAAAGCTTCCGCTAGTGCCACTCTTCTGGATGGTGGCAGGGTCTGTTGGCAGCTGTAGGAGACAAAAAGAATGGGATTAATCCAGATCAGAATGTTCTATGTCTAAAATCTTTTGTCTTCATAAATAGTGAAGTCATAAAAGAGCGATATATTTAACATTTTTGTAGAAATGATGCTTAAAAATGACAGATCCTGACAGAGCTAGTAACCTGTCCACCTTTGGTAAAACTACTCTTGTCAGATCCACTGGGTCTAGGTGATTTTCACCTTGTTTTCCCAAAACCCTTGCCTATGCTTCAGTTATCACCTCACCTCTTTACTTTGACATATTTTATAAACACTTTCTCAGCTGTTTGTAGTTCTTTTCTTTTTTTTAAACAAGTGTAAACATGGCCGTCATACAGGAATCCAAAACAATTTAAATCTAATCTGGCATGAAATCTCCTGACTGACAAGGTTTAGAGGAGGCTAGTTTATGGTTTTTATGCAATTCCATGTCTTACCACTAGGTGTCATTAGAGGCAAACATTTAGTTACTTCACAGCAGGTGTAAACAGGTGGATTCAGGTAAACAGCTGAGGATGATCAAATACTGACGTAGTTAAAAGGCTGACTGTGCAAAAACAATAGAACCCAATAACATCAATTGTTCAACAGGATATTTATTAAAAATAATAAGATTTATTTATAGAACACCATTAGACAGGCAAGTCATAGAATCATACAGAAAGGAGAGAATGAAATAAACATTTTAAGACATGAAGTTCTTTTTTAATAACTCTAAAGGACAAAAAAATTAAAGAAATTAAAAAAGTAAATTTAAGAAATAAAAAAAATGAAGTAGAGCAGGGACAACTTTCTTGTTCTGGTTAAAAGCCTGGCTGCTAAGTTCTCTACCATCTGGGGTAGATTTATAGATTTCTGGCTCAGGCAGGTAAAAAGGCTGAGGTGTGCTGAGATCAACGCATGTAAAGTTGTTCCTCCTTGAAAGTTAAAATAGGTTGAATTTTAGAAATATTTCGAAGATGATATAAACATGGCTGTGCAAGCTTTGCTGTGTGCTGCTGAAACCAGCAGATGGCAGTATTTCTTTGGCTTCAGCATTTCTTTTAATCAGCATTAAATGGTGTAAAACGTCAGGCTTATTTATGAGGTTGCCCAGGGAGTAAGGAGCACCAAACCTGATTGATTAATTCATTAAGTAATAGTTAAATCAAATAATTACTAAAATAAATATTAATCAGAGCATGCAGACGGCTCAGTTTCACCTTTAATTGCCATCATCTTTCTTCAGCTATAGTCATGTAAGATAATTATTTGGGTCAGATAGTGAGATTAAACCATCATTTTTTATCTCCTTTGTCAACTCCATCAGATGATGGTTTTGTTCATTTTACAAAAAATCCTCCATGCTCTGTGTTCATTTTGTTCTGTTATTTGTGAAAATACCAGCTAATATATATGCAAGAATAAAATATTTATTAATAGATAAGTTTAATATGTTTTATATTAAAAAGTAAGTTAGAAAATCATGATATTCAGAGATGACACTTCAGAGGAGTGAAGAAATAAAGATAAGTTTTATTACTAAATATCATTACTGAATACCAATTCTAGATAAGTGAAATCTTGACATTCATCTTCAGTCATCAGGATGAAAATGAAATACATTTTAGTGTGTCTGAAGAAGTTGACAAAAATCAAGATAAAATTGGTAAAAAGTAGTATTTTGGAAAACAAATAATTAAAAGTCTGAGACTTCAACCCACATAAATATCCACTTCAACTTATTGTAGTACAACAAAAATACAAAAATATTTTGTGCCTTTTCTCAAGAACTAGTGAAATGTATCTTGCATGTTTCTTCTCGCACACACCCAGTGGAAATATACAGACAAAACAAACAAAGGTTTGAAATTAAATTTGATATTTAAAGCCTGTGTTAGTGAGGGAAATTGGTCGATTGATGCGACTTACCACGGATTATTTCTGAGGTCAAACTTTACCTTTTTAAAGTTTTCTGGGGGTTTGTTTTTAAAAGTGTAACTTAAAAGAGGCACAGGTCATCAATGAAGAGTCCCCACACTAAGGTTATTATAGTTCACTAAAACTAACGAGCTATCTGAAACTAAACTAAAATGTAAAATCATTCTATTCAACTGAAACTAAAAATTAACTTAACTTTCCAAAAAAATTATAACTAACTAAAACTAAATTCTGTGCTTGGAAAACAAACTAAAATAAGATTAAAGACAAAAAGTTTTACTTGACAGCAGCATAATGACTGACATGTATGCCCAAGCCTGGAGAGAGTAAAATCCCCTGATTTTAATGAAGAAGACCTCACACAGTGGTGATTTATGGTCTTAAGTTATATACAAACATCAAAATTGAAAAATGAAATTTAAAGTGATGAGCCCTTTTGGGTTCAGATATCTGATATTACAGAAAACACTAAAACTGATAAAGAATAAATTAAAAGAAAGCATTTTTGCAAAATAAAATTAAACTAAAGTAGCAACCCAGTAGTAATATTCAAACTAAACTGAAATGTAGAACAAAAGGTAAAAAAAAAACTTAATAAAAATAAAAACTAATAAAAAAAAACACAAATTTTTATAACCTTGCCCCCCTACCATAGCCTCCTGAGGGAAACACTGCATTACAAGATTGAATCATGTTAATTTCTACAGCACATATTAAAAACAACATTACAAAGCACTTTATTTAACTTCAGAGACACAAGAAAAGACCAAATGATGGATTTACAAGGAAATGAACACAAATACAAACCCCTGAACGTTGGGATATTTTATAAAATGTGAATAAAAATAGAAAACAAATCTTTTCTAACATTTATTCAACTGAATGCAGCAGAAATGTTCAAACTGATTGACTTTATTTGATCACAGTCTTAATTTGATTCCTGAAGCACTTTGTTTCTTTTCCTCAGGGCTACTAAAAATAATGAGGTGTTTCTTATTTTAGCAGCCCTTTAAGGCGTGGTCAACATTATTCACACATGTAAAGGAAACAAACACTGACAGTAAAAATAAAAACATTCTTATCTCATGTCTCATCATATCATGTGTCATACATCGTCATTGTCAAAGTGACATCCCTCCTTTTAGCTCAGACTTTACGTTTGAACACCGCCGAGGTGTTGAGCTGTGACGTAGAAACATTCAAAGCACTGATGAAGGACCTTCGCTTTTGTTTAGTGTATATTTAACGTTCCTCAGAGGGAGACGCTTTAGGTCAGAGTGTGATGCACGCAAATGTGTCTGTGTAGTCGTGTGATGTCAGTGTACCTGAATAGATTCCTGTGACATGAATACAGTGATGCTTTTATTTAGAAACACGGGGTCATATCATTATACAATCATCTAACATTATAGTGAGCGTTTAACTGATATCAAATAGACCTACATGTTATAAAACAGTGTCTAATTTTAATTTCATAACAAATTTAATTTGAAAAACTTTTAATGCTCTGTTGACCAAGAGGTGACTGAGCATTTGCTGTTCGGGCATCTTGGCTTTAGGATCTCAGAATAGCAAATGTAATATTTTCTTATAGTTAGATTTTAACTAACCCTATTTTATAATTCTTAATTCCAGTATATTTAATACAGCACAAACCCATCTATTCTCCCTGGTGTTTCATACCAGCTAGACAGGATATCTTGGAACTCATGACTTATACTTATTTGTCTGCTTTTATGAATGATATTATGTGTGTATTGTATTTTACGGTTTTTGCTGTTCCTTCATGTACTTCATGCACTTTGGTCAACTAAAGTTGTTTTAAATGTGTTATATAAATAAACTTGAATTGAATTGAATTGAATTGAATTGAAGGATGAGATATTTCATGATCAAACTGATACACTTATCACATTTTTGAAATACACACACATTTTGAATATGATGCCTGCAATAATTAGTAACAGGCGATAGTACCATGATTGGGTATAAAGGAGCAGTTACTCACAATTGATGATGGACTGAGGTTCTACTCTTCATGACAGACTAAAGACAAATAGTCCAACAGGTTATTAACAAAGTTTCCCAAAATGCAACTGCAAGGAATTAAGAGATTTGACCATGTGGAGTTTGGCATGGAGCCAGTCAGTCTTTGGCCCTGCTGAGGTGTTATGAAGCACAGGTTCCTCTGATAGCAGCCTTCAGCTTGTCTTGTCTTGTCTAGTTTTGGCTTCACTTTGGACTGTTTCCAAGTCCAAGGCTCTAAAATCTCCAGGTAGACGACCAGACCAGTGGACCAACAGCAGCAGATGACATGGCCCCCTCAACCATCACTGACTGTGGAGACTGAAAACACTGGGCTTCAAGCACCCTGGACTCTGGGCCTCTCTGATCTTCCTCCAGACCTGGGACCTTGATTTATAAATGAAATGCAAAATTTACTGTCATCTGAAAACAGGACCTTGGTAACCTGACACGCCATATGAATTTCTTTCACACATTTATCTGGAAAACCTGCTACAGATGGAGTTTGGGAAAGGGCAGAGCCCACGGGTGATTGGATGAACGTTCTGTCCGTCACATCTATACCAGCCAATCACAGCAACAAAACACGTGATGTTCTAGTAGTGCGCTGCTACCGAGGAGTAAACTCCATACAGAACTGCATAACACCAACCAAGGGGACTGTAGACATATCAGTACACGACTTCTGTCATTTTTGCAATGAAAGGAACTCAATGCTGTTCTTTGCTCTTCTATTAACAAATAAATGTTGTCAAGTTCTTAAATCGGGCGCTTTTGCAGCATCCACGCTAATCTCTACCGTCATGACTCTGCTGCGCCTAGAAGTACTGTCTCTTACTCCTCAAACCATGCTGACTGGTCCTCAGACTTTCTGACGGGGGCTAATCTGTTCAGATGGGAGCTTTGCAAGATGGATGCGCCAGGGAGAAACACGGAAACAGGTGAATCCAACTGTTTTGCAAGGTTGGGACTTTGGACCACTAAGACCACAACAGTCCAGTTCTTTTTCTCCTTTGCCCAGGTGAGACTCTGAAGAGCATTGAAAGAGGCTCTGAATACAAAAATGTTGATATCTGGTCAGATCAAAAGCTCACTTTTCATTTCACATTGATTCCCTGGTCAGCGAATTAAGCAGAATTATTTTTAATGCCTAAATGGACAAATAACCATCAGACACAATGTCCTTGCCAAATCAGTCTCATAATCAATACTCATGATCTAGTAACCTGCTGATGCTTGAAGCACCAGGGGTAAATACTTTATTTGGAAGAACTGCCTTTAGCTTATTTGCTGCATTCACATGGTTACACTTCACAATGAACGTTAGAACTACAAACACTTGTTCCTATTGGTCAGTTTTAAGCTATAATGATGAACTATTGTGCTTTTGAATGTAAGCCACAACCTCTGAGAACAGCCTGCCTTTTCAGCAGTGACCTTCTGGGGCTTCCCCTCCTCATGGAGGAGGCTATTATCAGATACAGTCTTCTATTGAAATGTCAGGTTAGCAGTAATCTGACAACAAATTAGACCTTTCCACAATATTGGAATATTTTGAGATAGTGGATTTAATAACATGTGCCTGTGTATCAACAACATCTGAGCTCATCTGAGATGGACAGACCTAAAGTTGAAAAGTATGCTGTGGTCTGATGGGTCCACATTTCAAAGTCTGTGCTTAAAATAAAAGGACAATCCAGACTGTTCTCAACACAAAGTTCAAGACCTGTGATGATGCGGGGCTGTATTAGGGCCTCTTGCGTGGGTCACTTGGACGTCTTTGAAGGCACCATTGATACTGACAGGTACATAGAAGTTTTGGAGCAGCATATGCTTCCATCCAGGTGATGTCTTTCTCAGGAATGTCCCAGCTTATTTTAGCATATTTGTATGCTACTGTTTTTAATTATGCTAGCTGTATCCATGACAACGTGATGTTTTCAGGTTCGTTGACATCATATACCCGGACACACCCCCAGCTTTGTGCCTCTGTGTAAGCCAACAGATCAGTAGTGCTGCTGAGGCCTTTATGTGTCCCTCTGAGGAATGTTAAAAATCCTGAATGTAATGCTTGCGAGTCACTGCTTTGATTGTTTCTACGTCACAGCCAGTTATGTCTGATCTGGTCTGATCTAATCAGGAGCGTCACAGTGATGACGATGATCTATGACACATGATGTGATGAGAGAAGAGATCATATTTATTTTTGTTTACTTTTAGGGTTTGTTTTCTGTCTTCATGTGAACTGTGTTAATCACACCTTTAAATATTGCTAAAATAAGAAACATCTTAATATTTAGAGTTGTCTGACAGTTACAAAAAGCTTCACTTCCTGTTGACATCTCTTTTATGAAGCAATACTAGCAATCTGATGTGAAAAATAGAAAACTAGGTTTGGGTTTGGTTTGTGTGTGTTTAACAACTACATTACAGTTATAGGTGCCAACTTCAACAGTATGCTCTTGACTTAATTCAAAGATTCCCAAAAGAAGCTCTAAAGTTGTGATTTTAATGAGGGAAGGTGGCAAGGCAAACAGAAACCAAAAAAACCAATGGACATTATTTTGCACAATTACCAAAACATGGCAGATTTTACAGGTATTTCCAGGCAAAGGTATGCCTAACACTAAAGTTCTACACCAGACATCACAACAACTAAAACAAAGAGAAGAATACATGAGTTCTACCTCACCCTCGTTCTCACCTGTAAAATGCTGAGTAGTGAAGAGAGCCACACTACTTCCTTTAATCAAATCCTACCTGAGGTCTTTGTGTTGTTCAGTTTGGCTCAAACTGCTGCGATAACCATCTCCACACTAAACTTGTTATTGGCTGCCATTGTTTACAAGCTTGCAGTAAAACTAGATACCTGTTGCTGCCAACCCTTCTACTTCTCAATTCACTAACCAAGACCAAGCCAGTCAGAAATTAGCTTGAATAGTTTAATATTGAGATAATTGTAATGGTTAAGAAATAAAGGGATAACGGTAAGGGTCGAGGGATAAATAGATGAATGTTGAGGAATGAAGGGATGACTGTAGAGTTGTGGGATGAAGACAAGGGTCAAGGGATGAAGAGATGAGGGTAAGGATCAAGGGATGACTGTAGGGTTGTGGGATGAAGGTTTGGGTCATGGGATGAAGACAAGGGATGAGGATAACGGTCCAGGGATATGAAGATGAAGGTGGGAATGAAGAGTTAAGGGATGAAGGGAAGGGTTGTGGGATGAAGGTAGAGGGGATTAGGGTAAGGGTTGTGGGATGACGATAAGAAGAAATGATGAGGGATGAAGGTTGAGGGATGAAGGGTTGATTGAGGGTCATGGGATGAAGGGATGAAGGTAGGGGTTGTGGGATGAAGGTAAGGGTCGAGGGATGAAGAAATTAGGGTGGGGATGAGGGATGAGGGATGAAGAGATAAGGGGAAAGGGTTGGGGATGAAGGGATGAGGGTAAGGGTCAAGGGATGAAGGGATTAGGGTAAGGGTCGAGGGATGAAGAGATGAGGGTCAAGGTTAAGGAATAAATGAAAGTATGGGTTGAGGATGAGTGATAAGGGGATGAACTATGACAAACTGAACAGATGGAAGTAGAAATGTTTTTTTGGGCTGTCTATAGCTGGTCCGATTCATGGAAAGCTGAGGATTTGGGACTTAAATTGTTGGCTGTGGTTGATCTAAGATAAATGGTTGACTGGAGACAGTCCAGCTAAAGGAAATTTGAGGACTTGAGACTTGGGTGGAGGGGTCCGATGACTCACCGCTGTGTGGATGAGTGAGGCTAGCTTATATACATTAGGCAGAGGAAATAGGATTTTGAGAGGTGTGTTCTGTGTTCCTGAACCAAGTTTATAAAACTACAAATGACACTGATCGATCTGTTTACTCTCAGACTGAAAACAAGTGTATCAGCTTAAAGCTTAGCCAGATAGACCTGCCTGATGACAGATGTGTCTTCTGTTAAATCCGTCGGCTTTGTCAGGGTAACATGCACCAGTGAATTTGAAAAAAAAAAAAAAAGAAAAAAACAGGTAAAATGACCCATTTGGGTTGACTTTAGGTTAGTATGTCAGACAAAGCATTGGAGCTTTTACGATGAAACACCTTTTCCAAGCACAACCTCTAATTAAAGAGAATAAAAGGTAATTACACACACAGAAGGGACAATGGGGATAATAGTGACTGTATTTCTGCTCACAGACTAACACGTACAATCCATGTAGGAGGTACTTCTTTTGTTAGGTAGAAAGAGTCTACGCCCAGATACAGCTCATGCTGGGAACTAATAACCCCCAAATATTTCTGAAACCCTAGTTAACCCCGTGAACATAGATGACATTGTAACTATTCACAGTTTTACATTTAAGAACTGCATAGTGCTTGTTTTGCTTACCTGTTCTAAAAATTGAGAAAAAAAAATCTACAAAGTTCTGTTTTGGGGATCTAGGACAAACTCCAGACAAGCTTATGAAAAGGGAGGCTCTATGATGCCATAATGGCAGTAGTATGAAATTATTTGCAATCCCACTTCCAAAAAAGTTGGTGTGCTGTTTAGAAAGCAGGAAAAAACAATGCTGTGATTTACAAGTCTTTTTCAACCTATATTCAACTGAACGCAGTATTAAAACAAGATATTTAACCAACTGACTTTATCACTTTTTACACATTCTGCCTGCAACAAGTTCCATAAAGGTTGGGACAGGGGCAAGAAAAGACTAAAATTGTGCAATGCTTAAAAACACTTTAAAAAATTCACAGGTAAGGAGGTTAATCGACCTATGGCTAAGCCATGACCCCTCCACTCACTCGGACAAACAATGAACATTTGCTGACAGACGCTATGACAGTTGTCACAGTAGGAGACATTTTACAGGAGGCTATTGATGATTTTTGGAGACAGAAAGATCACATATCATCTACAAGTCACCAAAAGGGTCTAACCTATGCATTGGAAGGATATATTAATCGTTTTATCGTCGAGAAGGTCGATAAAAAGCTTCAGTTACAAGCCCAAATTTACAGGTCCCACTGCATACGTGATAAACCGCATCTCGTTGCCATCACAATCTCAGACCAGATCCAAGATAGAGGATCAGCATCAAAGTGCCGCTGAAGTTAAAGTTTTTTAGCTCAGAATATGAGAAAAAAAATAACAGCCTTTTTACCATCTTTACCAAGAGTATATCTCTGTTAGTTTGGTGCTACAGTATTTACATTGAATCATTCAGCATAACGTTTGCCAACCTTTGTTATCTGGGCTATTACAGATAAGTTCATGAAGCTAAGCTCCAGAAGTTAACGTTAGTTTAACTGGAGCCCTTCGGACAACAGCTAACAATGATGTACGATCACCAAAGAACAAAAACCAGAACAAAAAATGCCAATGAACTCCCAACAAACAACGTGACACCACGAACAACACAGCTAGGAGCTAACGTTAGGCTAACTTAAGCTAACGTTAGAGATGTTAAAGATAACTTTACATTTCTTTCCAGCAAAGTGACAATATGCTGCCTCAGATACGATGTTGGCTTACCTTAGAACAGATGTAGATATCCGTGCTAATTTCACTCATGCTGAGTTGATGTTGTGGTCTACTGCACAATTATATCCAAAGAAGACATTTTTCTTGGTTTAGATGTGGCTTAGGAAAGGGTAAAAAATACACTCCATGGCCCAGCCTCTCAGGATACCTTGTGTTGGAGTCGCATGTACCCCATGAACACCATTTAACCATTTTTAAACTTTAAAATCTCAAAAAAAAAGTCATAAAACTGGACGAAAACGGACTTTCTCCCATTCATTTCAATGGAGGTCCAGGCAGCCGATGTCCGAGTGTATGGAACGGCTATACGAACTGTGATTGGCTCATCGCATTTGAGGGCAGGACTTAGCCATAGGTCAATTAGGTTATTGGGTTTAAAAGGAGCAACCCTAAAAGTCTCCAAAGAAAGGCTTCAGACTGTTTTTGGAAATAATAGCTGTCAAGTTCTCTGGAATAAGGAGGAAATGGACCACCCAGATTGTTGATTGCAACTGTGATGGTTTTGGGGTTTATTAGTGCCCATGTCACAGGTAACTTGCACATCTGTGAAGGCACCCTTAATACTGAGAGGTACATACAATAGTTGGATCTGCTTCCATCCCAATGACACCTTTTCAGTGAAGGCCCTGCTCATTTCCGTGAGGCGATGCCAAGCCACATTCTTACCGAGTTATCACATTCTGTCTTGCCAGTACAAGAGGGCAGGGCCTAGACTGTAAATGTATGGTGCATGAAGAAGCAAAAAGTACAACAGAAACTCCACGATATTGAGCAACTGAAGCTGAACATCAACAAGAAGAGGAAAGAATTCCACCTTCAGTCATTCAACAATTAGTGTGTCCAGTGCCCAGATGCTAACAGTGTTATTAGAAGAAAAGATGATGGAAAGGTGGTAAATATGCTCCTTTTCCCAAATTTTTGGAATGTATTAAAGGCAAATATGTTTATATTTTCCAACAGTGTAAATTGATCAGTTTGTACATGTCTTATCTTTCTGTGTTCAGTCAAATAAAGATTATAAAAGGGTTTGTAAATGATTTATTCTATTTTTATTAACATCTATACAACGTGCTAACTTTTCTGGAAGTGGGGTTTGTAGATCTATCGCAGTTATTTGATTTTGATGACTATGATTACATTATAGATTGCTTAAAAGATTATTATGGATGCTTGGATATTATAAGAACCTTATGTGAAACCATGACCAGACTCGAAACGTCATCACATGACCTTCTTTAGACCTGCTGAGGTCACTACCGCCACCAAAGATCGCCACCTAACAATAGACATCGTTTGTTGTAATTATGGCTCTGGCAACCTACTGGGCCAGATTTTTGTAGGAGGGTGTGAGCTGACAGCATTAAAGAGTATTAAGGAAGAACTGTTTTTACTGACAGCCCAAAGACCGGTTCAGACATGTCGTCAAAGCATGATCATGAACAAAGGTTACTAAAGTTTGCAATCACACCCTTTTTCATTTCACTTGATCAACCGTTTTGATTCTTTACCTGGACGGTAGACAACAATATATGCCAGTTGGAGGATGAGCCCGAGGGCAGTGCATGATGTCTTCAGGTGCTTGCTGAGATGTAAACAGATGGTTTTCCCTCAGAATTGGGCCACTTATTACATACTGCCGCGGGTAGATTTTTGTCCATAGGTTGTGCAGACCCATTTTTGATGTCTTGTGTATTTGTGTTTAATATCCAAAGCAGAATAAATGACTTTATTTGCCCCCAAATGCAACTAAGTCAACCAGCTGAGAAGCAGAAAAACAGAGAACATGGCACACAACCAAAGATCCGCTGCCACTCTGGCACATAGGTATACAGAAGCAGCACAGTTGCTCTTATGCAAGCAATATATGTGGTGTGGCAGAGGTTTTACTGGCTTATGTTGAATTTCATTATTGTGCTTGGTTTTGGGCTATATTTATCACCTAGACCCGGTAACCCTGGTCGACAGCCTGATGCATCTTCCTCCGATGCCTTCAATCTACTTGTGAAACCTTTGGAAAAAAATCAAGATTAATTCTATTTTATCTCTCAGAAAAGTTGCAGCCTTTTTTGTGTGTTGAAAAAGTGCTTCTTTCTCTCTGAAACTGTTCCAATAAATCTTAGCTAGCTTAATGAGCCACAGAAGAAATGTGTTCCTAAAGGCGCATTCACACCAGAACTGTTTGGTTCACTTTCAACAAACTCTGGTCCGTTGTCCTGGATAGTCTGGTTTGTTTGGTGTGGTATGAAAGGTCATACGAACTCTGGTGTAGACCAAACACCAGAACGGACTCTGGTCCACTTGAAAACGGGGGTCTCGGTTCACTTCTCTGGTGCGGTTCATTTGAGGGGTGAAAGCAAAGCCGACCAACTTGTGAACCAAAGGCATGAAGTGGCACAAAGCTTAATATTTTATGGATTTATATGTGATTTAATACACTCAAATACATGTCAGTGCATCGCTCTGCATCTTTGTAGCCATTGCAAAAACATAGTCTCTCGCTCACATGTTGACTCACTTTTTCTTCGGTACCGATTCATTTGTCTCATGTAAAGAAGGAAACGCTACGTCTCCTTTTCTTCTTCTCCGCTCTTTGTTTGGGATCAAGGCGCTACAAACGTGTGGTTTGGTTTGTTTTACCAAGGGCAATGTGAATGCAAATGAAACCACAGAAAAGTGCAACAATGTAGCACTGTGAGTTCCAAACCAAACAGAGTCTCCTGGACTATCAGGTGTGAAAACGAAATAAAACCTCAGTTTTCTTCTCTGTGATTTGTTCAGTTAAGGACAAAAATCAAGCACACTCAAGAGCAGAGATGGACAACTTTGGTATCCAAAAGGACCACATTAATTTTACTGTCAATACCAAGGGGGCAAATTGGTACGGATTGTTGGATATTCTCAATTTCACCTCTGTGATGACTAATAACTCAGTGAAAGGAAGAATATGTTTTTTCCATATCATTTATTATAACAACATTTATGTTTGAGACGCTAGTGCAAATACATATTTAATGAGATGAACACAGAATTAAATTGATTTCAAACTGCTTTTTCAATACAGTGAATATGTTTTTACTTGGTATTTTACTGGCATACTTTTTACAAGTGCATTTAGTGATGCATATATTTTTTCACATGAACAATTGCATCCAATAAAATCTACTAAAATGAAAAGAACTGAATAAAACTGAATAAAAACTGAGAAACTGAATAAAAAAAATCAATAAAAAGTAAGATAATAGAGAAAAATAGAATGCATTAAGCTAAGAAAGAAAAATATAAAAGTTAAAGAAATTTCAAATATTTTTTATAAAGTCCAAAAACACAAAATAAATCAAAATGGGAAGAAATTAGAAAATGAGAATTTAATAAAGGAATATAAAATTTATACAATTTAAGAAAAATAAAATTTAAAAAAAAGTGTAAGAATAAAACAAAAATGTATGAGTTATTGCTGCTTGAACTATCCTGACCTGGCTGTACATGAATAATAATAGCGGAGTATCAGTGAAGCTGAATAAACCATCCTCTTTCATGACTCAAATGTTGCTTGTTCTTTTCTAACATTTAATTTTACTGTCACATGCTGTCCTTGTCTAACATTGTTTGCATGCTTAAGCTAAACAACAACCTTTAACCACACACACCTTTCAGACAAACGACAAGCACACAGGTAAAGCCAGTCTGAAAGCTGGCATGATGAACACATACTGATGGGTCTACATTTTATTAACACTTTGGTTTTAAACTTCCTGCTTCTGGCTTTTTGAGAGTTTATTTTCAGGGCCAGAGAATCAAAACAAAATACCTGTTCCATGTAGGAATAAGATAAAATATCTCAATCACTGCTACATACTGCAACGAGCTACAAGGGGACGGATCTCACTGTTAGAGGTTTTATACATCCAGGTTCTGATGATCATAAGCAATAAATGAGCCTCGTCTGAGGTACACGCTTCATTAAGATCTCATTTGACTTGTAAGCAAAGTAAATGAGTATTTAAAAAACTACATGGGAAAAAGGTTTGACTTGTTTGCCATCAGAGAGGATGAAGAAGATGCCATCAGTGCCATCGTTCTGTCATTAAGATATTTAAATGATAGTGGAAAGTGCTTTGATTGGCACTTGGCTTCATGTGAAAAACTCTTGAACAATCAGAACAACAATGCCAGATGCAGTTGTCCTCTAGACCTGCACACAGTAAGTCTGCACACTGGGAGTCAAACAGTATTTGTTGGTTCGAGGGTCATGGTTCAACCACAATGAATACATATGAATTATTTAAAAAACCCAAAGTATTTACCTGCCAGCTTACGCCGGCCACACACTAGATGATTTCTTAAATCTGAAACAATTTTTAAACTGTGGGAGACCACAGACTTCAGGACAGTTCCAAAGATTTTTCATCTATAATCCTCTGAACGCACACACTAGACGACTCAGCCGGACTGTCAGTTCACTGGAGACCACACACCTGCTGACCTGCCCACGACCACACGTGATCACGTGACTTCAGAAAAAACACAAAACACGGATGTCTATCGATACTGTCTTGCATCTCTCCACAACAGGCTGTCCTGGCATGTGCTACAGGTAAAGCAAAAATCATAATACAAGGGAAAGACTAGGGATGAAATCCTGGCTGAAATTAAGTTAAAGTTGTGTTCATGGTTGTGAGTGGTGAAAGTACGTATGATCTGGCTGTGACACTACCCAGTCTGCTCACTCTCATTGGTTGTTGTGGGTACTCTGTCAGTGGCACTACGACCTAGAATTGTAAATATCAAACATGTTCGATATTTACGATTCGGGATTTCGGAGGCTACGACGCAATTTGGAGCAGTAAAACAATCGTGTTGACACCACACACATGCAGACTACTCAGACAGTCATTCATAGTTCTTCATAGTTTAGCTGATGAAAACTTTATAACCATTTAAGTCTAGTTTTAGTTGATAAAAAGTTCTTACATTTTTGTCTTCACTTTTAGTCACATCATGTTTTCTCTCTTAAAAATGAGCCAAATTGTAGAAATTAGATACAATCAATAGCCTACATGTAGTTATCTGAAATAAACTGATGGAAATACTGACTTACATTGGATAATGGACTTTTGGGATGAGAATCATTGTTTTTTATTCATAATGGTACTCTTATTAATAGAACTTAATTATCAAACTCTTTATGATGATATTAGTAATATTAATAAGAATATTGGTGCATTAAGGGTGGAAAAATGAGACGATATGTTTTTTACAGCTTTATATCATTATTATATTACTAATTAAAAACATTTATTTTATTAGGACTGGGTTAAAAAATGTGATTCTCCAATTCATATTGATTCTTTAAAAAAAAAAGAAAAAAAAAAAAAAACTACAATATTGATTGATATAATCCAAAGATCTATCTTTTAATAAATGCCTTTTCCTGTCGGCTCCTTATGCTGCCAGTCTCAGACTTGCGTCACTCATGCAGCCTGAAAGTTGACCTGCACTTGCCTCTAGAAGACTCTGATTCATTCTCACACCCAATCATCTAATTTTGAATATCTAGGTGTTATTAATACGAGCTGGATATCTCTTTCTCAAACGTAGACCTCTACTGGTGCGAACAGCCAAACTCTGCAGGTGACTTGGTGGAGAGAGTTTAAGCAGGTGCTGCTACAGACCGGGCAGACTCACACACACAATAGTGATCGCCTGGGGTGCTATGTTCAAGAGGAGCGAACCCTGACTGCTTTGTGAAAGCTCCGTGTACGTCGGTCCATACAATATGCCAGCTTTAACTATTATCCTCTTAATGACCACATTATTCAGATTTCTTATCAAAAACTACAATTCTGATTTTCTTATGTGACTTTGAACACATCATAATAAGTAAACTTCATCCTTTTTGAACTGTCAGAAGTCTAACTGTCTATAAACACATCATAATGTAGTAGTATGTCGCCTCATTTGGCTCACTAATTAGCATCCGTCTCATCGAGTTTAATGCAGATTTCAACTTTGGATGAATATTTTTAACTAACGGGACCTGGCAAAAGGGTTTTGAGTTTTTTTTTTTTAATCATTGCTGATCTGACCAAGACTGAGGTGGATTACTGTTCAGCAGCAGAGGCTAATATTAGAAGTCTATGAAGTGATCCAAAGGTAGGCTGGCTGCATTTCAGTTAAATTTATTTTAAAGATTTCCACTAGAATACAGAGAAGAGCCACATGTTTAACCTACCTATCAGCTACTCTCTCTGTGACGCTGCTTCACACCCAGGCACGCCGCTCCTCCTTGTTCTGACAGACAGCAGGTTAGACATGCAGAATCTGAATGTCCGTCAGTCCAACATGTACATTTTAGTCTCGTCTCTGTAACAAAAAGTCCTCTACTTTTCTTCAGAGTTTCTAAAATCATCAGTAATCTATTTTTAGCCCATCCTCTTCCTGTCTTCCTTGAGGAAAAAAGGTCATTAACAAGAATTTTTGTCATGGTCTTTGTTAACGAAGTTAACCTTTCTTTAATGGATGTTCAATTTGAGGTACAAAGTAAAACAAAAAATGGTGTCAGTCTTTATTTCATTTTACCATTTTTCCATTATTTATGCTGGGATTGTTTTTCTATGTTTGTTGTTACATTATCTACTAATTTTCTGTCATATTGTTTGAATAATATGTGGTTTAATTTCTAGTTTAAGTTTACATTCTACGTAGATTAAATAAAATCGTGGTTCTTTTCTTCTTCTTTGGCAGTTTTGGAAGCCACTGCTGGCGCACTGTTGTGGCACTTTGATAACGCCAGAGCTTTGGGAGCTGGAGGGGGCTGCCTGAGTAATACTTACCTTTTCTTTCTTGTCCTTTTTGACATCACCTGACAAAGGGCCTGCTTGCTGCTCAAGGTGGCCTTTTAAGCCCTGCCCACTGGAAGTGGAGGCTGCCAGCATTGAAAATAAGAGGAGGGTAATCTAGGACTCATGATTTGCTGAGTAAATTCTTTTCTTTTGCTCTGGACTTTTTGTCATTAAAGAGTCATTTATTTTTAAAAAGTCAATTTTGTTGTTTTTGTTTAATACGTGTCATGTTTAGTTTGCAGTCCTTTTAGTTTGTGTTGCACTAGTCCATTAGAACCCCCTTATGTCAGTGATGGTCAGGTCTGTTTAGTTTTGTCCTGTCAGGTTTAAACTTAAGTTCTTTCTGCTTAGTTGACCTCTTTGAGTTTTGTGCCTTGTTTTTATATTTTTTTTCCCACTTATTTCCAATAACCATTTGACTACTTTTGTAAATGACTTCAAATTTCTTTGAATCATTTTTTAAACCTTTGTCCCTCTGCCTTGATTGCTCGGTACGGTGAGTGTTGGGAAGTGTTCAGCTTTTTGTGTAGTGATTTCTCATAAGAGGTGATGGTGGCTCCAGAGGCCAGTGGCACCTCAGAACTTTTTATTGTAAGGTTTTTAAGATTAACCATTGCTGCTTTAAACCTCTGCCAGTGTGTTGTTTGTAAGTACTCGTCATATAACCCATGACTGATGTGATGAATGAGGAAACAGTTCCTATGTTTATCCTCCGTGCCCTCTGAGGTTCTTAGCAGGACTTTTTGGCCATCAGAGAGGATAAATGAGATGCCTTCAGCATCATCATTCTGTCATTTAGATGTTTAAATGATGGTGGAAAGTACCTTGATTAGCACTTTGGCAGTTTGTGGCAATAGATAAACACTTGAACAGTAAGAGGAACAATGCCAGATGCATACAGTCATTCTCTGGAACTTCACAGTATGTCTGTATCCTGGTTGTGTAGTCACAGGTGTGTCTTTTTACATCGTCACATGAAAATGTTTGTGATTTTTTTTTGCCACACTAATCAGATACAAGGTTGGCATTTTACAGAGCAGGTTATTCTCTGAAATGAATGCATATTTGAAACTGTCACCGAGACAATAAATCAAACAACACAGGCCTGTTTGAGTGGAGTCTAAAAAATGATCACCACAAGCTTAGCACTAGGAGTATTAAGCCTTGTTAAAGCGGCAAGAAGAACCTTCCCACAAGGAGTAGAAAGGTTTAGAGAAGCAGAAAAAGAAATGAGGGGATCTGGATAAAACATCAAGCATATGCTAGGAATTAGCGATAACAATAATGATTGTTAGAAACATAACATTGCAGAATACAGAGTTTCTGCTGGCTTGGCTTGACCCTCAATCTCTAAAAGTAGTATGCAAGGTAGATCCTTCAGTTATCAGGCCCCTGTCCTTTGGAATCATCTACCAGGGGTTCAAGAAGCAGACACTCTCTCTACCTTTAAGAGTAGGCTTAAAACCTTCCTCTCTGATAAAGCTTATATAGGGCTGGCTCAGACCTGGACCAGCCCTTAGTTATGCAACTAACCTATAGAGACGAAACTAACTCTCTCTTTAGCTCTGTCTGCATTCACATCATATTTCTGCATACGACAAAGAATGTTTGTGTATGCTCCTGAATTTGTCTCCATGTGGACAGGGCCTAAGACCAGCAGTGCTCTGTGCCGCCCACCTCTACAGCCAAGTTCTAGTTTTGAATTGAGAACTTTGTTCAATTAGAACTTCATAAGGCATACTTACTCAACAAAAAAAAAAACAACATTTGGTTTTCATGGATAAATTTCTCATAATGAGGGAGAAAGGATCCAAAAAAGGCACTTCCTGGTTTGTGCTGGAGGTGATGTCAGAGTGCATACACACCCTGGGACCATATCCAGTGTTTTCTGTTAAGTAAATATGCCTTATGGTGTGACCAGAGAGACCAGATTAACTTGCTGTAATTGCTGGACTCATGAATTCTACTCTCTACCTGAAAATCCTGAAGGAGAATGTCTGGCCATCAGTTCATGACCTCAAGATCAGCCAAATGTTGAAAACCCTCCAATGTGGCTGAAATAAAACAACGCTGCAGAGAAGAGTGGGCCAGAAGTCCTCCACAGAGATGAAAAGGATTTACTGCCAGTAATCACAAATTCTTGCTTGCAGTTGTTGCCAGAAAGAGTGGCACAAGCAGCGGTTAGGTTTAAGCAACAATGACTTTTTCTCACAGGGCCAGGTATGCTTGGGTGGCTTTTTTCCTTTGATAAATGCAATCATCACTTAAAAACTGATTTTCAAATTTACTCAGGTTATCTTTGTCTAATATGATCATTTGATTGCTATTCTGAAACACTGAAGTGACAAATATGTAAAAGGGTTAGGATTAGGAGAAAACTCAGGAAGGGGGCAAATATTTTTACAGCTCTAGCCCTTCATGTAGATGCTTTTTCAGGAAGTGTCCCCCACTCATAACTGACTGAATAGCCCTGTGATAGACATTCTTAACAAAGCTAGCTAAAGGCTTCTTCTGTTATAAGAACTGTTTATTTCATACTTTCCTAAATGCAAGGCAAGGTGTCTGTGCAGGTTTTCATTCATCCACATCATGGTTATTGAAATCTCGTAATTCTAGGAACTGAAGCCACCCTTTGGAGGAAAGTTGAAACGTCTTCAAGAACCTTAATTAGGTCCAGTTGCCCCCTTGGGACCACGATTTGTATAGCCATGACCTGGATGAATGAGAACCTACATAGTCATCAGGGATAAATGCCAAAATTCTGACTCATAGCCACATAAAAGAAACTGGAGAGAACA
This sequence comes from Cheilinus undulatus, assembly GCF_018320785.1. Classification (NCBI taxonomy): domain Eukaryota; kingdom Metazoa; phylum Chordata; class Actinopteri; order Labriformes; family Labridae; genus Cheilinus; species Cheilinus undulatus. Next base: position 5,380,643 of record NC_054880.1, read on the forward strand.
GTAGCGTGCTCTTGCTCAACCTTCCACATAGCTGTCATCCACAAGCAATATGCAAATAACCCACATGAAAATCTTTTCAGGATGGATGAACTCATGGTTTTGTTTTTTAAGTAGTGAAAGAGCCACAGTACCATCATAAAGTTTGTCTTATCTTGTCAATCACTGCTTTCAAGACTGGTTTGCCTCATATGGCAAATTTTCATAAATAGATGAATAGACGCATTGAACATGGTGTGCAAGTTTTGAGCGTGACATTTTTTTATGTAATAGACAAATGAATCAGTAAATGATCTTTGCACCCTTTACACTGTCATGCAATCGTCAGCTTTTTACATCAGTTAGTTACATCTGCCCAGTAGCACTGCTCCACTTTCTCACTGTTAGCCTATCAAATTCCTGACGTCTATTAAATTTCCTCTTCCAGTTCTTTCACAGCATGGTTGCATGTGACCCTTCAACTCCTCATCACTGTCAAGTCTACAAGACATCATCATCTGTCTTCAAGTCCTGTCTCCTCAGACTGGTCATCCTCATCACTACATCAGCCTCAGATGACATCATCAGCCTCAGATGATATCAGCCAACACCTCCACCACCAGTGTCCAGACTCCCCGGAGGATAGATCAGCAGACACCCTTCACTCTCCCTATGGTCCTGACAAGTTCAAATGCTATTAGCTCTGACAATAATACAAAACCTCATCTATGTGATATAAATGTTTTGTCTTTGAATTATTCACATGTCTCTCCTTACTGAAATGTATTTAAACAGGTGGTTTATGGACACTTGAATGTTGCAATGTTCATGTGTGCAAGGTGTGCATAAAGATCCTGAATTTCAGGCGCCATCCCTGAAACATAAACACACCTTTAGCACATGCAAAACAAACATGTCTGGCGCCGCAATTTCTTCCTGTTCTCCACAAGGTAAAAAACAAGGCTTGAGGATTGGTGGTAGATTAGAAAACACTGAGAGCGATCCTAAAACCCTAAGCTTAAGCTTTTCCACAATGGAGGCAAGTCTGAACTTCGGATTACTTGAGAAGCTTGGCTAGTAATGAAAAGTATGATGTCAGGTTGACATACAGGTTGGCTTACAACATAAAAGATCACTTTGATTGGCTGCATTTGTTTGCTTGTTTCAAATGAAGGAAATGAACATGTGGGTTTCAAAACATAATTACAGAGCAACGCAAACATTCAAGTATTTCAGTGACAGAACCGGCAAAGCAGGAGAACCTGAATTAGCATCCTCATTACTGGTTAAACTCAAAGGACATCTGATGTTATCAAAAAATGAGTCTGTGTTTACCAGAGTGATATGGGGGTAATGTATGGAGTTTACAGAAAACATTGGTTATACAACATGCTCTCCAGGGACCTACTTTGAATATTTGTCTGATGGAAATTTGATGCCTCCAGCAGTTGATTTCCCTTTGACATGCTTACACTACAATGTAAAGGCTGCTGTTTATTTTCTCCCTGCACCATTCATCTAAGGAGTCCAGTGAAATAGTATGCATGCATTATATGTTTGGTGGAGGGGGTGTGTGTTGCTTTAGATAAAAATGTAACATAACCAGATGCAGTGTTAGCTCCTGTTTTACACACAGTCATAAAAACTTGAAGCTACACACACAAGAGTACACTTACACCGACATCCTCTCTCTCTATATATCAGCAGGTTATGAGTGAACAATCAAAGCGTTAACATCCTGTGCTTCACTCACTGGCTTGATCTAAATGTGCAAAAATGGTGGATACTACGAGTGGAAAGGGAGGATCAGTCAAGGGGTCAAGTTTTTAATAATGCTGAGGGTCCAGTGACCTTAAAATCTGATCTGTGGAAGCCTTTTGGTTTCCTGATGTCGAGAAATGAGAAAGGAGAAAAGGTGAAAAGCAACAACAGTATGCAGACGCTGTTGGCCTGTAGTGACTGACTGGCTACCCGTAAAACCAATAAACTGCCAGCTGGTTTGCAGAAGAACTATTATAAGAATCCACCGTGTGACTAAGTCTGCTTTAAAAGATGGACTGTGTTGCATTCACAGCTGAGTCTACCTGAATCATACTTGAGACCACTGCTTCAAGCCTACCCAGGCACAGTAGCAGAGTATGGGCTGGGCCTTTTTTCCAGTTTTTGCCCTGCATTTTAATTTATGTAGACATGTTTTCTTTCTGAATAAGTACATCATTGAAAGTTCTTGATTATATAATAGAAAGTTTTCCTGCTCACTTTCAAGAAGTGAGCAGGAAGAGCTCATTAAATTCAGCCACTTATTTCCCCTTCCAGTCTTTGCTTGGGTTCGAGATGCTGCCCTGTGATTGATACTTGGTGTGTTTCCAACTGACAACGTGACCAGCTCAATGCTGTATTGTTATGGAATCCTCCCAAACCAACGGGTATGTCTCCCTGGCTGTGTGGAGCTTCAAAAAGGCCTCAAACGAAGACATGCTTGTTACATTAATGGGGACTCTAAATTGGCCATAGCTGTGAACATGCCTGGTTGTTTGTCTATATGGTAGCCCTGTGATTGACTGGTGACCAGTCCAGGATGTACTGGATGTACTATCTGGGATAGGCTCCAGCCCGTCCAGACCCTGAACGGGATAGGCGGTGTAGAAAATTGATGGATGTCATCAGCATAACAGTGGAAACAGAGACCTCAGATGATGTTAGCAAGTGGGAAAAAGAATAGTGCCATTAACAAGTATTTGCCTCCTTCCTGATTTTTTTTTTTTTTTTTTTTTTCACGTCACACTTACATGTGTCACATCATCAAACAAAGCCATTGTTCAGTCATGAGTTAACTGTGATCCACCACATTTTTTAGAAAGCTGAGTTAAATCCCACTAGCCACACCCAGGCCTGATTTAGGCCAGACCTATTGGCTCAAAGAAATCCCTTTAATAGAACCGGTCTGACAAGGTGAAATAGGCCAAAATACACCAAAACACTACACATTATGGTTCCATCTAATGAAATTCAAGAACAGATGAGAAACAAATTCACTGACATCTTTTAGTCTGGAAGGGGTTACAAAGACATTTCTAAGGCTTTAAAATGCTAGCCAACCACTGTGAGAGCCATTATCCACAAATGGGGAAAACTTGGAACAGTGGTGAACCATGGCATCATGGGACAGTTCCAAGGCCCAAACCAACGATGACAAAAAAAAAAAAAAAAAAAAAAAAAAGATCACAAAGGCTTGTCTCATATTTGCCAAAAGTATCCAGATGATTCCAAAGACTTTTAGGGAAATTTTCTGGGGACTGACCAGACAAAAGTTGAACTTTTTGGAAGGTATGCATCCTATTGCATCTGGAGTAAAACTAACATAACATTTCATAAAAAGAACATCAGACCTACAGTCAAACATGGTGGTGTGGCATGATGGATGGCGGGTGCTTTTCTGCTTCAGGACCTGAACAACTTCCCGAAATTAATGGAACCATGAATTCTGCTGTCTACCAGAAAATCCTGAAGGTGAATGCCCAGCTCAAGCTCAAGCACAATTGGGTTATGCAGCAGGACAATGATCTGAAACACACCAGCAAGTCCACCTCTGAATGGCTTAAAAAAAGAAAATGACAGTTATGGAGTGGCCAAGTCAAAGTCTGAAATTAAACCAGATTGAGATGCTCTCGGATGACCTTAAACAGGTCGTTCATGGGGTGTGCCGGTAGTCGAGTGGTTAAGGTGCGCACCATGTACACAGGCAACTCGGGTTCAAATCCGGCCTGTGGCACTATTTCCTCCATGTCTCTCCCCGCTCTCTTCCCTGTTTCCGACTCTATCCACTGTCCTCTCTCTAATAAAGGCACAAAAAGCCCAAAAATAAAAAAACAAACAAACAAAAAAACAGGTCGTTCATGCTGGAAAACCATCCAAATTGCTGAATTAAAACAATTCTGCAAAGAGGAGTGGGTCAAAACTCCTCCACAGGGATGTGAAAGACTCATTGGCAGTAAGTGGCCCAACAAGCTGTAAGGTTTAGGGGGCAATAACTTTTAAACACAGGGCGAGGTAGCTTTGGATGTTTTTGTCCCTTAATAAATGATATCCTCATTTAAAAGCTGACTTTTGTATTTACTCTGGTTATCTTTGTCTAATATTAAAATTAGTTTGATGATCTAAAACATCTAAGTGTAACAAATATCTTAAAGGGTTAGGATTAGGAGATAAAGGGGGCAAATACTTTTTACAACACTGACCCTTCATGTAGATGCTTTTTCAGGAAGTGGCCCCCACTCCAAATTAAATGAGTGGCCCTGTGAAAGACATTCTGAACAAAGCTTTGGCATGGACATCTGTTTTTAGAGATGAATATAGCAATAGTATTGATGGGAGCTGGTTTGTCAGCATGGACGAATTCATCTGTTTACCATTGTCAACACAGGACACTCCATACCCTGCAGCTGAGTGATGCAGGGTATGTCCTGTAGTTTCCTGGCTTTGTTACCTGAAATGAGATGCTTCTTAAATAATTCCCTTACTTTGACAGTTTTTAGCCCAGTAGAGAAAGGCCCCATATAGGCCTTAACCTGGGACCTGGAAACTTTTCAAATGTTTGTGCTGCTTTTGCCTTTTAACTGCGTACCAGACAGGCATACTTCGCCAACTCTGACTTTAGACAGTTCGTCTCTCCAGTGTCCAAACCACAGACACACGACTTAAATGCTCTTGAGCGTAGTCCTGGTTGTTTGCAGAGTACTTTAGCATCCTCCTTGTTGTTCAGCATGCCATGCAGAGGAAGGAAATGTTTGACTTCAAATGAAAGAGTCTACCTCAATGTCCTAGCCTTTTCTTGAGCTTTCAGCTGTATCAATGAGTTTCTGACAACAGGTAGCATTTATTATTTAAGATAGAGCTGTTAACATTTGAACTCAGCAGCTGCTTTGATTCAAATCAGAGCAGAAAAGAGAATCAAACCATAAGACAAGTGCTATACATGCTGTACAACCATTAAACTGCCTACTGGTTTGCAGAAGAACTACTATAAGAATCCACAGTGTGACCAAGTCTGCTTTAAAAGATGGACTGTGTTGCATTCACAGCTGAGTCTACCTGAATCATACCTGAGACCACTGTGTTAAGCTTACTCAGGCACAGGAGCAGAGTATGGGCTGGGACTTTTTTTTTTCTTTTTTTTTCCCCCTGCATTTTAATTTAAGTAGACATATTCTCTTTATGCATAAGTGCGCCATTGAGAGTTCCCTTCGATTATAAACTTTAAAAGTAAGGAAATTTGTGTTTGGTAGATTATTTCTTTGTTGTAACAATGCTCCTTGGTAATAAATCTTATACCCTTGGAAAGCCTGTTTATTATCCTTTAAGATGGTGCTCAATTTGTAAGGAACATGCATTTATGGGATGAGCAGCAGAGCTGAGTATGTGGGTTGCGCCCATGAAAAATGTGCCAAATCTTCTCTTCCAATGCCAAACAGCTGATTCTACCATTGACTCTTGTTTGGTGTTTTGTGGATTGGATGATTGAAGTTTGAAGAAACAAGACATTGGCAATTTAACAATTTATCCATTTATCAAACAGGAGCCTCAGTAGCGTGTGGAAGAACCATACACGGCCACAACAGCCTGGCACCTCCTCCTCATGCCAGCCTGGTCACACACTGCTGTGGGATAGCATCCCATTCTTCATCAACCAGCATTTGTCGCAAGTCAGCCAATGTGGTTGTGTTGGTCACTCTGGCACGAACAGCACACCCAAGCTGATCCCACAAGTGTTCAATGGGGTTGAGGTCAGGACAGCTGGCAGGCCATTCCATCCTCTCCACTCCCAAATTCTGGAGTTAGTCTCTGATAAACCCCGCTCTGTGGGGGCAAGCGTTGTCATCTTGGAGAATAGAGTTCGGTCCCAGACTGTTGCCACTGGTTACAGAATCTCATCTCCATATCTCTCTGCATTGAGATTGCTTCCAATGATGACAAGCCTTGTTTTTCCAGTGAGGGAGATGCTGCCCCACAACATCACACTGCCTCCAGCAAAAGATGTTATCAGTGCAGCAATCAGCATAGCAATCTCTGCGTCCTCTCCGCACTTTGACCCTATGATCCAACTGCCGTAGGCAGAATCTGGACTCATCGCTGGACATAATGTTCCTCCACATGTTCAGGTTCCAGTGCACGTGTTGCTGACACCAGCGCAAGTGGACCTGACATTGAAGGGCAGTCATGGCAGGCCTCCTGGCAGCCATGAGACCGGAAATTGGCTGTGTGCAGTCTGTTCTGGATTGTCTGGGTTCTCGGCCATATCATCCTGCAAACCTTGACTGCAAATCTTTAGAAGATAGCCTACGGTACCTAAGTGCTGACAGGGTGAGAAAACAGTCTTCTTGGGGTGTCGTCTTCTCATGACGCCTAATTCGCGGCCTGTCTCTGACATTCCCTGTTATATGGAACTTTGCCTTCAGTTTGGAGATGGTACTAGGGCTCACTACAAACAATCTAGCAACTTGGTTTTGGAACACCAGCAGAAGCTGCCCTATCCAGATCAGTCAAACATGGCATGCCAATTCTTGGAGCAGACACCTACTGAACACTGTAGCAGGGTCTGTGCCCACAGGTGCTGCATATCAGATGCCAATCAGACACCTGATTGGCAGCATCTGAGGATACCAGAAGCTCAAAACAAGAGTCAAGAGCAACAACAAAATAAGCTATTTAGCATTGGAGGAGAAGATTTGGCACATTTTTCATGGGCGCAACCCACATACTCAGCTCTGCTGCTCATCCCACAAATGCATGATCCTTACAAATGTGGTACCATTTAAAATGGTAATTAATAGGCTTTCCAACAGTATAAATTTATTACCAAGTAGCATTGTTACAACAAAGAAATTATCTACCAAACACAAAGTTCCTTACTTTTTATTTCCTTACTTTTTATGCAAAGTTTATATTAGAACACGTTCCTGCCCACTTTCAAGAAGTGAGCAGGAAGAGCTCAGTAAATTCAGTCACTTATTAGCCTTTCCAGTCTTTGCTTGGGTTCGAGATCCCGTGATTGATACTTGGTGTGTTTCCAACTGACAGTGTGACCAGCTGAATGCTGCATTGTTTTTGGAATCCTCCCAAAACAACGGGTGTGTGAAGACACACCCGTTGTTTTGGGAAGCTGTGTGGAGCTTCAATAACCGTCAGTCTCTGCAGAGAGAATGAGATGAGCTGACGTTTTAAAGCAGCTGTGACCAAGCTGTCAGGAATCAGTGCTAGCAGGTTTACTCTAAGATCCATGTCATGCCCCCAAGCATAATAACTGCCCACAAATGTTATAAACTACAAACCTAATACAAATCCACAACTTTTACTGTAATACTCCACAAACCTAATAAATCCCTGGTGAGAGGATAGAGCATTGTGTTAGAATTTCCAGTAAAAATGTTGGTAGTTACCTGATTCGTCTTTTACTTTTAACAAGCTAAGGTTCAAACATCATACCGTGACTCGAGCATCCTCATGCTGAAATTGAGCTCCTACCCTCTTAAGAGTCAGATTACCAAAGGCAAATCCAGCAGGATGAAAAAAATATTTTATCACTCAAGCCACCATACAACTACTACTTGAAAGTCGCCAGTTGAAGTGGTTTTGAGCATCTGAACAGGATGCCACCTGCCCCCCCGCGGAGGTTTTCTGGGTACTTCCAGCTGGGAGGAGAGCCACCATGTGCTGGAGGGATTATATATCCTCCCTGGTCTGAGAACACCTCAGGATCCCCCAAAAGGAGTTGGAAAATGTTGCTGTTGAGTGGGTTGATTTGCTCAACCTGCTACCACCATGGCTGGGCCCGAGATAAGAGGAAGAAGATGGATGGATTGACCCCTTTTTCAGGGGTGTCCCAGCTTACGTCAGGCCTCAAATGAATTTTAAGATATTTCCTGAAAATATGAAAACACAAATCAAGAATGAACAGTAAAGAAGTTTCAGTTAACTGAAGACAAGACCCAGACTTCATTCAACAGAACCCTGAGTTTTTTTTTTGTTGTTGTTTTTTTATAAGGAAAAAAGGATAAAGCGTCGACATGAATAGAAAATACAGTCTGGGACAAAACTCAACAAGATAGTCCGGTTCTTTGTTGTTTTTAATGAAGCTGTAAAACTATCAATCACCTGTTTATAACTTATCTAACGATGGTGTTAAGAGAAGTGATCACGCCTTTCATTAATGAAGTTTCTGCCATCATTGGAATCCAGTTCAGTCTTAAGGTGCAGCACTTCAGTTTCTTCAGACTTCACATAATTGAATTAAAACTTAAAGGACTTAAAGAAAGCAAATTAAAAAATAAACTCAGTGTAATCTTATCACAAACATTCAGAAATGTTTCAATCACATTGAAAAGCTTGTTAAAATATTCTTTTCAGCTTTAAAACCAAAACTGAAAAAAGTGCCACTCTACCAGTTTCACTGCACAATTAGCACATTAACAAAGGTATGATCTGTTTCGTGGCCATTGCCACACCTCCAGTAGATAATATGACAGATGTCATTTTGGCTGTTGCGCACCAACTGATGTCATCATACCGGTTTCATGTGGATATATAAGCTGCCCTTCGATCGGGGAAGAAATCAAACAAAGGACACAGAGGAGGAGGAATCAAAGAGCATCAAGACTACAGCAGAGACCAGGAACCAACCAAAGAAACTGTGAGTAATTAAACAACGGACAATTTTGTATTCTTACTGAATAAAATAAGTGTATGGAGTCAATAAAGGGAGACAAAGGGTTTTTTGGTACAAAAATCCACTGACTTTAATTTGAAGCAAGTGAAATGAAGTAATAGGACAAACTTAAAAACTTCTGTTAAACATTAGGTATCATTTACCTTCAATTCTGTAACCATTGATGCTTTTTAAAGTATTTGTAGATCTGTCACTTTTTTATTGGAGTCTTTCTACACTGTGATTAAAACAGTCCAATTCACTTTGGAAGACTGACTTAACGTACAAAATAGGGGAAGACACACAACCCACTAAAATAAATGATGCGACTTATCATTAGCCCCAAGGCAGACTATAATAATAGTAATAGATGATGTTGAAAATCTGGCATGAACTAGGTTTTTCTTTTTTTAAATTTTATAAAGAACCAAACTGATTCCAGGCATTTTAATTTAGATATAAATAACTGATATATCATAACTAAAGTTATAAACTGAGTTTTATATCAAGTTTTCTAAATCTTACAAATGACTGCCTTTGTTTTCTACAGCAGCACAAGAACCTCCTCAACCATGATGATGAAAATTGTTGTCGTCGTTCTCCTGTTAGTTGGTGAGTTAAACAGCACACTGTAGGGGAAAATGGTAGAAAGTGATTTAAAAATATAAAAACATGAATTTATAATGATCCCTTACACCAATGCCTTACAGCTTCAAGCAACGGACAATCAAGCACAACAACAGCACCAACGACAACCACCACAGCTGCCCCAACAACAACCACCACAGCTGCCCCAACAACCACCACCACAGCTGCACCAACAACAACCACCACAGCTGCACCAACAACCACCACCACAGCTGCCCCAACAACCACCACCACAGCTGCACCAACAACAACCACCACAGCTGCCCCAACAACCACCACCACAGCTGCCCCAACAACCACCACCACAGCTGCACCAACAACAACCACCACAGCTGCCCCAACAACCACCACCACAGCTGCACCAACGACAACCACCACAGCTGCCCCAACAACAACCACCACAGCTGCCCCAACAACCACCACCACAGCTGCACCAACAACCACCACCACAGCTGCCCCAACAACCACCACCACAGCTGCACCAACAACCACCACCACAGCTGCACCAACAACCACCACACCTGCCCCAACAACAACCACCACTTCTACACCATCAACAACCACCACAGCTGTCCCAACAACAACCACCACAGCTGCCCCAACAACCACCACCACAGCTGCACCAACAACAACCACCACAGCTGCACCAACAACAACCACCACTTCTTCACCATCAACAACCACCACAGCTGCCCCAACAACAACCACCACTTCTTCACCATCAACAACCACCACAGCTGTCCAAACAACAACCACCACTCTCACACCATCAACAACCACCACTTCTGCCCCAATAACAACCACCACAGCTGCCTCAACAACCCCTGCTGCTTCCATGGCAACTTCTGCACAGGGAGCAACTTCTGCTCAGGGTGCAACTTCTGCACAGGGAGCAACTTCTGCCCAGGGTGCAACTTCTGCACAGGGAGCAACTTCTGCTCAGGGTGCAACTTCTGCACAGGGAGCAACTTCTGCCCAGGGTGCAACTTCTGCACAGGGAGCAACTTCTGCCCAGGGAGCAACTGCTACAACAGTAGCATCTAATGCTACAACAACAGCATCTAATGCTACCACAACAGCAGTGAATGCAACAACAACCGCTACAACTTCCTCCTCTGATTCAGCTGTAGTGCAAACAAGTTTCCTCTTGGTCACTGCAGCTTTTACAGCAATTCTTTTGCGTTAAGAACTGGACTTCAGCAAAGGACTCAATGAAACCAAACTTTTGACCCTCAGATGGTCAAACTACATTGTTGATTGATGAGACCAAAGATTTTGATGTATTTTATAATTTTTATTTAAAGTGTTTATACTTGTAAATTCTACTTTTTCTCGTGGTAAATCTTTGAAATTTGACTGTTTTTTTAAGCCAACATGACCTTTTATTCTGATTAACTCTACTGATAAATGTGTGATACAAAGATGTCAGTAGAACCATTATGAGCCTCATTTAGCTTCTTTTTCTTGCCTTTAAGAAGATCACTGATGAAACTCTTTTAGATGATGGTGATTGCGCTGCTCTCTGCATTATGTATTTTTAAGCATATTTGACAATAAAAAAAGTGTTAAGACTTAATTTGAGTGTATTTTTGTCATAATGGAGACTCATGCTCAGATTTTGATCAGTGTTATTGTGTTTCACACTTGTGTTAGATAGAGCTCCTAATAAACAAATTTAGATCAATTCATGGACAGTTCAATAATTTATTTAATCGAAGCACTGCAGTCTCTTCTTCCATTCTTACAAGTTCAGATGCTGTTGAGAAAGGCTGGCAGGAAGAGCCCTGCCGCCTCATGCAGGGTGTGGTTAAAGCGGTGGGTAGGTTTATGAACACCCTGTGTGAAGCCAATTGAGTCTAACAATGGAATGAAGGCAATGCTAAGGTATCATTTTCAGCATCCATGTGGATGTTGACGTCTCCTACTATAATTATTTTATCTGTGCTAAGGACTAATTTTGAAGAAATTCAGTGAATTCAGATAAAATCTCAGTATAGTTGTCAGGAGGGTGGTAAACTGTATCAAATAAAAGTGACTGAGTGGGTTTTGAAACTGAGAGATAAAATTTTCGAATATGGATTCCAAATGAAGTATTATTCAATCTTGGCTTAGGGGGGGTTAAGAGACTAGAATTAAAAATAACTGCAACACAACCTCCACTGCTAGTGTCTCATTGTATGTATTAATATGACTGGGATAGGTGGATTCATTCAAACGTACATACGGGAAGACAAGTCTTGATGCAAAAATAAGCCTCTGCAATGTTTGCTAGGCCTGAGTTTTGCTGTCTACATGGCTGATTCCAAACATAAGTGTGTTTACCTTCATTATTTTCTTCCAGCTGCAGCTGCAACCTTGGTTCTATGGCTGCAGATTAAGCAAAACAACAGTGAAACAACATTTGGTAAATTGTAAAAGGATTTCCACTTTACTAAGCAGGCCACAGGTTTCAAGCAGTAGGGAAAGAAAAAGGATCTCTCAGCTGCCCAGAAGCATCAAATAGTGAAATGCTTTGTGAAATCATCAAATCAGATAAAATTACACTCTTTAGGCTTAGGAGACAGGGAAGAGTTGGATGATCCAACAAATTTTCTTTAATACTAGAGGTTAAAGTAGTTTTATTGAGGATGATTGTAAAGAGATGGGTTGTTACAATTATAAATACATCATATTCACTCGTGTGCACAAATGAGTGGTAATTATACTAATGCTACTGTATTATCAGTATAACGGCAAACTGCTCCTAGGTAAAATTTAACTCTACTGTTAATTATTTTTGACTTCTGGCTGGGTTCCTATCCTATTGCTTTATGGTACTGATGTCTGTCTTGCCTGCATCCTGATGATGTTCATGATGTCTTAGTTGTGCAGTATGGCTCATGTCTGCACTCTGATTGACGTCTGTGATGTCTTAGTTTGCATGGCATCTCATGACGTCTAGGTTTTGTTTATATTGATGTTGATAAATTATTATCTGATCTATATTTTTGGTTAGTTCTTTTTAAGTGTTGGATTCTGCTGATGTTGTCTGCCTGTCACATTATGTCTTCTTGTCTTGGGTTTGTTGCTTTGTTTTCTGTTTGCTTTTGCACTTGTCGAAGCACTTTGTAAACCCATGTTTTTAAAAGTGCTTTACAAATAAAGTTATTATTATTATTATTATTATTTCTTTTAAATCTATGTACAGCACTGTAAAAGTGATTTATAAATATATGTTTTATTGTTATTATTATTACTATTATCATTACTATAAAGGTACCCAGACTTATTATCAAAAAAAAATACTGCCATAGGCGTATTTGTATGGGGTAAAGTCTGAATTCAGGCTTTTACTTAAAATAGAGTACTTTTCAGGTATTGTGAGAGGATTTCGCCTCTCTCTTTTCATTCTTTGGATGACAGAAGAGCTTCAGATTTAATCTCAAACTGTTTTTTTCTTCATAAATAAAGGACACTCACATTCTAAATATGCATTTTAGCCTATATTATGATACTCTACAGAGCTTAGGGATGTGGTTAGGCCATTTCTGGGGGGGCTGAAGCCACCCTAAAATGTTCCTCAGCCCCCCTAACAGTAATTACAATTTAAACAGTGACGAAATTAAGAAATGCACAGCATTATGTTACTCTCTGCTTAATGTATAGGCAGGGATACTCAGCCCATGGCTCTCCAGTCACCTGTGGCTCTTCAGTGCCAAGTCTAAAAGAAAACTTTTGTTTAGTTTTAATCCATGTATTATTATCATCGGGTGCATGCCATGGAGGAATGTGCGTAAGAGGGCAGAGGAAGTCTGCTGGTGGTGCGTCTCTTCAGAAAGATCATTCATTGAGGTATGCTGTTTTATGTTCAAACTGAAGCTTCTTCTGCCCTCGATTTAACAAGTTTATTCAGTGTCTTTCTTTTTTAAAGGTCTATTTTGGGCATTTTTGTGCCTTTATTTGATAGAGGAGGATAGTGGATAGAGTCAGAAACAGGGACGAGAGCAGTAGAGAGCCATGCGGTTAAGGGCCTCAGGCCGGATTCGAACCCAGGCCGCGTACATGGGGCACGCCTTATCCACTCGGCCACCTGCGCCCCCTTCAGTCGCTTTCTGCCCATGCTCTCCCACACTCATATTTTATGATAATCATTGCGATACGTGTCATTGGTCATCAGTCACCCTCACACACAGGGATCACATGTTATCTCAACATGTGATCTAGTGAAACTTGTCCAAATGTGGGTGTTTTACTTGATCTTGAATGCACTGCTGATAATAAGTTCTGTCAAAAGAGCAGAAACAGGAAACCAAAGCTACAGAATGAGGCGGGGTGGAGATGTGTCTAAAAGAGCTGCAGGTGTGAGGAAGGGCCAGTTTTAGTCATTTTGAGGCCCAGGGCAAAGACCAATATGAGGCCCCTCCCCCTTTGCATCAATAATGAGTGGGAAAAAATTAGAAAGCATCTTTTTATGTTAATAAAGCCACAGAACTACAGTAAATGTCCCAATGTGAGATATACATATCATTCAACCAGGTGGAACTTGCATTAATAAAAATACATGCTCATTATTAGTAACATATCTTTTCCTCTGACACTATAGACATTTTTATGTGGCCTATTGTATCCCATTTAACTACAGAATAATCCAACAGTTCACTGTAAAATTTATTCCATCTATGGAACAGCTGATCTGTGGATCTTCCTTACATCCCTGGTTTTGGAATATGGCTCTTGCTAAAGTATTTTAACACAATATGGCTCTTGGGTAGAATAAGGTTGAGACCCACCGCTAAAGACTGTCTTCAGACAGTCAGAAATATCAGTGGCAGGCAGAAATAAACTAGTTTGATTTGGAAAGCATGAACAGCCTGAAAGAAGAAAGAGAGGAGAACAATATATATTTTTAGATTTTATGTACCACATTTATATTTTACTAAATGCATTAATGGATCTGTTTTCCAACATCTTTTCCATAAACTTACCTAAACATATAGACCTTTAAATACCAACTCATAAACTCACTCAGGCTGTTATTGGAAAAAAAGGAAGACCTGCTCAAGGCTCAGGAAAGGACAGTTATCTAAGGAGAAGAGAGTGAGCCAGAATATAGGTCCTGATAAATACTCTCCCACTAATAATTAATTAATAAATTAAGCATTTTAAATTGTGGAGAAAAAAGGTAATGCTTGGCACTATATGTCACTATATGCCAAGCATTGCTTGTCTACTTCAAAATTACCTGTCAAGTGGCAAGGACCCTCTATGGTCACATGACTCCACAACAGTGGAGGGGCAACACCGATCTGCAACCTAAACCTCCTTAAACTGTAGAGAAAGATGGAGTCTGTTTCTCTGGAGAATGTGGTAGAAGAATGAAAGAAGTTGGACCTTAAGGTGTTGCATTCCATCAATTCCACCCCTCTCCTTGGTGACAGCTGTCTCTTGCAGTTCTAGAAAAAAGGTATTGTCATGTTGCAGTAGTGTTTTGTTGACATGTTCTCCCTCTGGCAGGAGGCACCAATGTCATACAGCACAAAATAGAGACACCCCCAGGCGTGACTGTTCTTCTACAACCTTACAGACTGCCTGAGCACAAGAGAAAGATGGTTCAGCAAGAACTGAAGGCAATGGGAGTAATAGATGATTCTGACAGTGTCTGGTGCAGCCCCAGGATGGGTCTACACTACTGCAGGGTGAGTGTTGTATCACAATTTGATTCTTACCAAAAGCTTCTGTTTGGTGAACTCATGGATTGGCTGGGAACTTTTCTTTTTTTTTTCTTTGCATTGGATTGGACCAAAGGCAACAGGCAGTATGTTTTTGACAATGGGATGGAATGAGGACTACTGACAGGTTTCTTTGTCTCCAGAGTCTCAGGAGAAAATGGCCCTCCCTGGCTGTACAGTTTGCACCAATCTGTTAGACCTCTGGTACCACAGCCAAATTCCAGCATCTCATGGACTGGATGCTGCAGCCATGTGTTGCATATGCTGCTTCCTGCGTGATGTCATCTTCATAGAAGGAGCTGGTCAGAGACTCTGAACCAGACTGGGCTCACTGCCAACCCAAAGAAGTATGCAGTTGGACAGACGGAAGTGATACCTGGGTCACCACCAGGCAGGTGCGTCCACAGGTAGACAAGACATTGGCTTTTGCAGAGTTCCCCAGCCCCTAGTCCAAACAGAGGTGAGGCGGCCCTTGGAGATGGCTACTACCAGTGCATCATCCAAAACTTTGCAGACCTGGCCAGCCCCCTGACTGACCTGACCCAAAAGAGTGCCTCAGATCAGGTCCAGTAGGTGAAGCAGCTAGAGTATGAGTTGATTAAGGAAGACCCCTGTGGGGAGTCACTCCTCTACACACCTAATTCCTCTCTCCCTTTCATTTTGCAAACAGAAGCCTCAAACAGAGGGCTGGGGGTCATTTTGCCTCAGCAGGTGCAAGGGGTCAACCACCCAGTCGCAAGTGATCAAAGAAGGAGTCACTGTACAGTACAGTGATGAAGGAGTGCCTGGCTGGGCAGTCGGTGCCCTGCATTACTACCTCCTGGGTCAGCCATTCACCATCCTCCTCTTTAGCGGCTTCACTGCATGAAGAAGATGAACACCTGGATTACTAAGTGGTATCTGAGTTTAAAGCTTTCTAAGTTTTAAGTGGTCCACAGGTTGGGGCTGTAAATGACTGTGGGTCAGATGGCTTCCTGGCCCGGGTCCGATGGCTTCCTGGCCCAAGTCAGACTCAGGTGGTGCTGTAATTGAATGCGGAAGAATAGTCTCATGCAAAACATGCACATCACTGCCACAGTGGTGGGAGCAAAGGCTTGAGTGTCTTGCCCAAGTACACGTCAACATGTGACTGCAGGAACTGGGGATCAAAGCAAAGCATCCCCTTAGGATTTCTTGTCCTCCATCCGTCCATTTTCTACACTGCTTATCCTGTTAACAGTTGCAGGAGGCTGAAGCCTATCCTAGCTGTAATCAGGCATGAGGCGGGACACACTGTGGAGTGGTTGGCAGTCAACTGCAGGGATTTCTTGCCCTGGATGTCTAATTAGACTAGAAAAACACTAGACTTTGTTTTTGACTCCTATAAGACCTCAGCAAGGTTGAGGCATTCTGATAAGTGTAGACCACCAGGGATGTAACCTTGCAAAGCAGATGGATACGCCTGTTTCTGTGTTTCCCACTGGCAAATCCATCTTGCAAAGCTCCCGTCTGAACCATTTGGGCCTGGACAGAAAGTGACAGGACCAATCAGCGGCGAGGGGCAGCGCTCTCGGGCGTGGCAGAGTCGTGACGTAAGCAAGCAGCAACAAGAGGCTGGAAGAGCTTAGTGTGGATGCTGCTAAAGCGCCAGTTTTATCAGAACTTGACGACATTTTTTCGTTAAAAGAAGAACAAAGAACGGCAGTGAGTTGTTTTCTTTTCAAAAAGTCATGTACTGACATGTCTACAGTTGCCATGATTCACGTTTTGCACTCCATTACTTCAGCTTGTTGGCGGTCATCTAATCACCCTCTTAGTTTTTTTTCGAAGGCTCTGCCCTTTCCCTAACACTGTGTGTGAGTGGTTTTCACACATCCATCTGGCGTGCCAGGTTACCAGGGATTATCCTCCAAAATAAATTCCAGACAGTTGTAGTGCAGTGATCACAGATTCTTTTGTTTTGCTAAGTAGCTGATAAGTGCATATGGTATTTGACTTTGTTGAGATAAGCATTGAGATTGGACTGTCAGCTAAGAAATTTGGAATCTGTGGTTGGTGAGGAGCCAAGAATATTTGTTTTTCATTTTTGAACACCTTAAGTAGTTCCTGGTTTGTATCTGTAATTGGAAACCTCGATGCCTGCATCTACATGGAGACAGTGAATGTGCCTCCCTGGCAGGGATTGATTCAATGTTCTGTCTTGTTTGCTGTGTAACTTTAGTGAAACTGAGAACGAGATTCATTTTCTCTTTTACTGTCCAATTTATGATGACTTAAGGGTTTTACTTTTTAGGAAAATATCCTTGATTAATGCTGACTTTTTCTGGTTTGATGACTGAAAAACTTGAGTTCTGTTTCAGAAAAGGAACTTTAACTATAGCAGATTTTATCTGCGAAACCTGGGAGAAAAGGCAGAGTGTATTGTTTACTACTGAGCTGGGAAAAGAGCACGCAACTTCGTAATTGTTATCAATTTCTCTTTTTGTAAAACACTACAGCTGTATTTTTGGTGTCTTATTAACCCATGAGGGTTGGGCACTTTTTGTGCATGACACGTAAATAAAGTACAATCAATCAATCAATCAATCTTGTGAGGATCATATATTTGGTTTTATTAGGGGGTTCAGCATCAGTTTAGGGTGGATGAGAGTTTACTCAAACAGGTTCAGAGGTTTAAGAATTGTCTTTACATATTCTCTGAAACAATCTAAAAAATTTTTAGAAGTGTGCTTTTAGTGGGTCTGAATTTTAAAGGAGACATATTATACTGAGTCATATTTTAACACTTGCATACAATGCTACAATGTTGAGGATCCTTTCTAAACCATACCGATTTCATTTTATCAAGAGACGCGTCTTTCCATAAACCCTGCAAATGAGATTACCGGCCTCTCTAAACAGCTCATTGCGAGACTTGATACGAGCTGACGTCAGCTCATTTTCCGGCTTCCCCATTGGACGGCTCTGAGCATAGATGACTCCCCTCCCCTCCACCCACAGGAGGCTCTCAGACCTGCCCTCCCGGCAGCTCGTTCTCAGCCCCCTCCCCGGCGCTGTATACACCACTGCTGTTGTTTGGATTCTTGCTCTCGTGTGGATTTATTCTGGTCAGAATGTCTTCTAAACTTATTCTTGTTTTTTTGGTTGTGATGATAAATCTACTCTGTATGCGCTCCCGAAGGATGAAAGCAGCAGAAAGCAGTGGGAATTGTTTGTCTCATCGAGCCGACCGCCTGCAAACTTTTTTCCTCTGCGCTCGTCACTTCACCGACGATTGCTTTGTCAATAAAGGACAGTAAGACGCTGGATTTGTTTCTAATCTGCTGCTAAAACATGGAGCTGTTCCCTCTGTAAAGATTGCCCTTAGGCTTAGAACCACAAGCTGTAAGTCACTTTTTAACATTACTTTAAAACGAGCCATGGGTCAGTGGGAAGCTAATGTGTGCTAAACTTTGTCATCAGCTGTTTTCATAACTATCCGCCCTTTTACCCAAAACTATGCCGTGAAACGTTGTGTACCTTTACATTACTAAGTCTGACTTGTGCTGATTAAAAGCCCAATGAGTAAACTAAGCAAAACTCAGTGATCAATGGGCCGAGAAAACAGTTTGGCCCATTGTTCAGCCCCTAGGAAGCTTTGACCAAGCTGGCCAATCAGAGAACAGTAAGGTCACGGACATCTCTGAGTCTTGAAGAGACAGGACTGAAACGGAGCGTTTTCAGCAGTAGGCGAGATCTGCTGAAAATAGGGGTTTTCCTATCGCCAGTATAAGATAAGTGAGGAGTTTTTTGAGCTGCACATCATAAATAACTATTCTAAAGGTGTCCCAAAATGACATACTTGAAAGGAAAAAGGGGTAAAATATGTCTCCTTTAACACTTTTTAAAATTGGTTGAAGTTTTAATTTGAGTAATTAGAGTTTTAACTGGTTCCAACTTCTTTTTAACTCATTTAATGATGTTTGTGGTCTGAATTGTTATCTTATTTCATTGTGTTGGAACCTTTATCTTCTTGAATGATTGTATTGGTAGGTTTATCGATTTCCTGCTGCTGTAATTCTGTCTTAATCTTATTGTATGTTTTGTTTTTAAGCTGTGAAGCCCTTTATAACTCTGTTTGAAAAGCGCTATAGTTATTACTATTACTATTATTTATTATCTTAGTTAACTGCTTGGTCTCATGTGACACGGGCACAAGCAATATTGCTTCCTATCAGGAAGACAAACAAATGTTCACAATCACAGTGAAAATCACCCCACGACAACACCACGAATCCAATCTCAGGCCTCAGAGAGAATTGTCGCTCAACCTGTTTCTGGAAAGGATTTAGAGGTTGATAAATGAGTCATTCATCTCTTCACTACAACCACACCTCCACAAAGAGATTAAAAAACACTCCTCCTGAGATCATTTACGTATGTGTATGCCTGTACCTGCTTCATGTGGCTATATAAACGTTTGTCATATCACTGGGAGGACCATACCAGCAACAAGCAGAGGAAGCACACAAGGAAGAATCAGAGAGCTTCTGCAGCATCTGAAATCAAGACAAAGTACCAGCTGAGTGAGTATTCATTTAATGCAGGCAGTGTTTTTGTACTTTCTTTAAAAGAGATCAAATGATTCGTCTATTTCATATATTTTTCCAATTGCACTAACATTGAAAAATAAATTAAAGTTTCTGTCAATTTGAAAATATCAACAGAAAATTCATTTTAAATGCACTGTTAAAAAAAACAACCAGTCATTTTTGGTGTTTGGGATCATTTTGGTGTTTGGGTTTAACCCATTAAAGGGATATGCTGTGAAATAATCATGGAACATCACGAGTCAGAGATGTTTTAAAGCTAAATGCAAAGCCGGAACTACACTCCATACATGGCTGCTGCACTGTGTCACTCCGCCCAGTGGTTTACTCAAGAAATAGTTCAGAGTATTTGCTTCATGTGTCGTAATGTTACACAATTATACGTTATTATTTCATAACGTGGTGAATGTGCAGGTCACAACTTGTCCACGAGAGCGTTTTGGAGTTGTTGGATTGTGTATTTGATGAGTTTGATGAGGGAAAGCCGGAATACCATCTGCTTACATTGAGTTGGCACAGCAGGTCTGAACTCGGCAGCGCCGATCTAAAAACAGCTTGCACCGACAACTAAAGGTGACGAACCTATTACTAAGACTATAGGAATTATGGCAATCGGCGATTTTGCCAAAATGTTGAAGTATCCCGTTGAAGCATGACAACACAAATTATCGCCAGAAAATTCTACTTTTTTGGAATTGAAATGTTATTTCACTTTCTACTGAAATCCAAAAAAATCAAAATTTCCATACAATTTAACATAATATGTATCTTTTATCTCATTTGATACATTAGGTGTTTTTGATAACTGAAAATCCAATTGAAGGCATTTTTATCATTCATCAGATTGTATTCAGAATTTTTTTTAGTAATTTCTGATCATATTGATTAGTTAGAGGTATCATAAAAGTATGTATCAACTATGATACAACAGGCTTTAAGGGGTTAATTTTTGCATGCTCTGACCTTTGCACAGCATTCGTGTTAAACAGAGGAGTCGTTTTTACAGAAGATGGATTTCTGAAGAGCTGTAATGACGGCTTTGAAACAGTATGATTGAATTTGGGAGATTTTCTTTATTTTCATGAATGAGGATTGAAAAAATGAAACTCAATAAAACCAATCTTGTTGGCCAACACTGACCTGCCAGACAGGAAAGAACTGAAAACTATGTAAAACAACAAATGCAGAGTACAAGTACAGTAAAAACATGTGGTCTGTTCAGACCAGCTAACAGCATCCTCCAGTCATAATTGGACTCATGTCATTCCCTCTATCTGGAATCCTTCTGCAGCAACACTGGGCCCTGAACATTTCTAATCCTAAACTACTAAATAACCAGACTAGTAGCGCTGACATCACGAATCATGAGGACTGTAGAAAAAAAGAGTCAGAAATCTCGTAGAGGGTAAACTTGATCCACTCCACTTTGCTAACCAGGCAGGGAGAGATGAGGAAGATGCAAACATGGTTTTAATCGTAAATAGCATTTGGCAAAAGCCGCAAACGTATGCGTCAGCTTTTAACACAACGTAGCCTCACCTTTTGAAAGAACGTATGGTTCATAACTTGACTCATCAGCTTGTTCTGTGGATTATCAACTTTTTGACAGACAGATCTCAGAGACTGTCAGTTCTCAGACTCCCTAATCACAGGTTCCACAGGTTTTCTTCCACAAGGGTGTGTCCTCTACCTTCTTCTCTTCATCACGTACGGTGATGCTTGCTGTCCCTCCTCCATGGCTCTGTGTCAGACCACAAACACACTTTACCTGATTTTATTTCCTGGTGTGATGATGACTTTTTAGATTTACATGTATCTGAGAGCAAGGAGGTGAATTTGATTTAAGACTAAAGAGAGAGGCAGAGAAGAACACTTGCATTTTAAAAAATGTCCCACCTTATACCAAATGAAAGTTCCTGCTGCAGATTTCTCACCCATATATCGAGTGCCATCGATCAAAACGTGCTCAACTTTAATGAGGCCCGTCCAAAGACATTACCTGACTTCTAAACGGAAGGCAAAAGTCTTCACAGAAAGCTGTCACCCAGTCGTGATTTTTGGTTTACCATGAAAACAGGAAGTAGATTTTACATACTTAAATACAGGTACAGCCAGGAGACTTGGCAGAAAAATTCCTACACAGAAACTGAGATGAGGAAATAGGATTTGATAAAACATCCAGCCCAGTCTACTTAGAAAATCAAGTCTTTCTATGTAGATAAGCCAGAATGATAATAAAAAAAAATCCTAATTTGTTTTAGTTCAAAACAAAAAAATCAAAGTAACATTTACTACATTTTTGAGATGAGTGAACATAAATAGTCTTTGTTTAAATTGCTTGAAATGAAGTGAAAACAATTTTTTTTTTAACACTAACTGTCATCTCTATTTCATTAAACAGCAAAGAACACTCCAACAATGATGATGAGAAGCGTGTTTATCTTTCTCCTCTTGGTTGGTGAGTAAAAAACTTTTATAGATCAGACTTAAAAAACTTTTTTGAAAAAGGACACATGGATAAACTCATGACATTTACAAATACGTTGTAGCTTCAAGCAACGGACAAAGTGCAACCACCACAGCCGCCCCAACAACAACCACTGCTGCCCCAATAACCACCACTGCTGCCCCAATAACCACCACTGCTGCCCCAACAACCACCACTGCTGCCCCAACAACCACTACAGCTGCCCCAACAACGACTACCACAGCTGCCCCAACAACCACTACAGCTGCCCCAACAACGACTACCACAGCTGCACCAGCAACCACCACAGCTGCCCCAACAACAACCACTGCTGCCCCAACAACCACCACCACAGCTGCACCAACAACCACCACAGCTGCCCCAACAACCACTACAGCTGCCCCAACAACGACTACCACAGCTGCACCAGCAACCACCACCACAGCTGCACCAACTACCACTGCTGCACCAGCAACAACCACAGCTGCCCCAACAACCAACACAGCTGCACCAACAACAACCACCACAGCTGCCCCAACCACCACCACAGCTGCACCAACTACCACTGCTGCACCAGCAACCACCACAGCTGCCCCAACAACAACCACTGCTGCCCCAACAACCACCACCACAGCTGCCCCAACAACCACTACAGCTGCCCCAACAACGACTACCACAGCTGCACCAGCAACCACCACCACAGCTGCACCAACTACCACTGCTGCACCAGCAACAACCACAGCTGCCCCAACAACTACCACTGCTGCACCAGCAACAACCACAGCTGCCCCAACAACCAACACAGCTGCACCAACAACAACCACCACAGCTGCCCCAACAATAACAACAACAGCTGCACCTACAACAACCACCACTGCTGCCCCAACAACCACTACAGCTGCCCCAACAACGACTACCACAGCTGCACCAGCAACCACCACAGCTGCCCCAACAACCACCACAGCTGCCCCAACAACGACTACCACAGCTGCACCAGCAACCACCACTGCTGCCCCAACAACCACCACCACAGCTGCCCCAACCACCACCACAGCTGCACCAACTACCACTGCTGCACCAGCAACAACCACAGCTGCCCCAACAACCAACACAGCTGCACCAACAACAACCACCACAGCTGCCCCAACAATAACAACAACAGCTGCACCTACAACAACCATCACAGCTGCCCCAACAACAACCACCACTGCTGCACCAACAACAACCACCACAGCAACCCCAACAACAACCAGCACTGCTGCACCTACAACAACCACCACAGGTGCCCCAACAACAACCACAACAGCTGCACCTACAACAACCACCACAGCTGCACCAACAACAACCACCACATCTCCCCCAACAACAACCACTACAACAGCACCAACAACAACCACCACAGCTGCACCAACAACAACCACCACAGCAGCACCAACAACAACAACAACAGCAGCCCCAACAACCACCACGACAACAGCACCAACAACAACAACCACTGCTGCACCTACAACAACCACTACAGCTGCACCAACAACAACCACCACAGCGGCCCCAACAACAACCACAACAGCTGCACCAACAACAACCACAACAGCTGCACCAACAACAACCACAACAGCTGCACCAACAACCACCACAGCTGCACCAACAACAACCACCACTGCTGCACCAACAACAACCACCACAGCAACCCCAACAACAACCAGCACTGCTGCACAAACAACAACCACCACAGGTGCCCCAACAACAACCACTACAGCTGCACCTACAACAACCACAACAGCTGCACCTACAACAACCACCACAGCTGCCCCAACAACCACCACAGCAGCCCCAACAACAACCACTACTGCCCCAACAACAACCACCACAGCAGCCCCAACAACCAACACTGCTGCCCCAACAACAACCACTGCTGCCCCAACAACCACCACTGCTGCCCCAACAACCACCACAGCTGCACCAACCACAACTGCTGCTGTCCCAACAACCACCACTGCAACAGGAGCAACAACTACAACCGTTGCTGGAGCAACGACTACAACCGTTGCTGGAGCAACAACTACAACCATTGCTGGAGCAACAACCACAACTGCAGCTGGGGCAACAACTACAACCATTGCTGGAGCAACAACCACCACTGCAGCTGGAACAACAACTACAACCGCTGCCGGACCAACAACGACAACTGTAGCTGGAACAACACCTACAACCACTGCAGCTGGAGCAACAACTACAACTGCAGCCGGAGCAACAACTACAACTGCAGCTGGAGCAACAACTACAACCATTGCTGGAGCAACAACCACCACTGCAGCTGGAACAACAACTACAACCGTTGCTGGAGCAACAACCACAACTGCAGCTGGAGCAACAACAACAACCACTGCTCCCCCAACAACCACAACTGCAGTTGGAGCAACAACAACAACCGTTGCTGGAACAACAACTACAACTGCAGCTGGAGCAACAACCACAACTGCAGCTGGAGCAACAACAACAACCGTTGCTGGAGCAACTACTACAACCGTTGCTGGAGCAACAACTACAACCGTTGCTGTAGCAGCAACCACCACTGCAGCTGGAACAACACCTACAACCGCTGCTGGAGCAACAAGTACAACTGCAGCTGAAGCAACAACTACAGCTGCAGCTGGAGCAACAACCACAACTGCAGCTGGAGCAACAACCACAACTGCAGCTGGAGCAACAACTACATCCGCAGCTGGAGCAACAACAACAACCACTGCTGCCCCAACAACCACAACTGCAGCTGGAGCAACAACCACAGCTCCCCCAACAACCATCACTGCAGCTGGAGCAACAACTACATCCGTTGCTGGAACAACAACCACAACTGCAGCTGGAGCAACAACTACAACCGTTGCTGGAGCAACAACCACAACTGCAGCTGGAGCAACAACTACAACTGTTGCTGGAACAACAACTACAACTGCAGCTGGAGCAACAACCACAACAGTTGCTGGAGCAACAACTTCAACTGCAGCTGGAGCAACAACCACAACTGCAGCTGGAGCAACAACCACAACTGCAGCTGGAGCAACAACTACATCCGCAGCTGGAGCAACAACCACAACTGCAGCTGGAGTAACAACAACAACCGTTGCTGGAGCAACAACCACAACTGCAGTTGGAGCAACAACAGCAACTGTAGCTGGAGCAACAACTACAACCATTGCTGGAGCAACAACAACCACAACTGCTGCCCCAACAGCCACCAGTGCTGCCCTAACAACAACCACAGCTACCCCAACAACCACCACTGCAGCTGGAGCAACAACTACAACGATAGCTGGAGCAACAACAACAACTGCAGCTGGAGCAACAACCACAACTGCAGCTGGAGCAACAACCACAACTGCAGTTGGAGCAACAACAACAACCGTTGCTGGAGCAACAACAACAACCATAGCTGGAGCAACAACCACAACTGCAGCTGGAGCAACAACAACAACCGTTGCTGGAGGAACAACTACAACTGTAGCTGGAACAACAACTACAACCGTTGCCGGACCAACAACGACAACTGCATTTGGAACAACAACTACAACCGGTGCCAGACCAACAACGACAACTGTAGCTGGAACAACAACTACAACCATTGCCGGACCAACAACGACAACTTCAGCTGGAGCAACAACTACAACCGGTGCCAGACCAACAACGACAACTGTAGCTGGAACAACAACTACAACCGGTGCCGGACCAACAACGACAACTGCAGCTGGAGCAACAACTACAACCGGTGCCGGACCAACAACGACAACTGCATCTGGAACAACAACTACAACTGGTGCTGGACCAACAACGACAACTGCAGCTGGAGCAACAACTACAACCGTTGCTGGAACAACAACTGCAGCTGGAGCAACAACAACACCCATTGCTGGAGCAACAACTACAACCGCAGCTGGAGCAACGACAACAACCGTTGCTGGAGCAGCAACCACAACTGCAGCTGGAGCAACAACTACAACCGTTGCTGGAGCAACAACTACAACCATTGCTGGAACAACAACTGCAGCTGGAGCAACAACAACACCCATTGCTGGAGCAACAACTACAACCGCAGCTGGAGCAACGACAACAACCGTTGCTGGAGCAGCAACCACAACTGCAGCTGGAGCAACAACTACAACCGTTGCTGGAGCAACGACAACAACCGTTGCTGGAGCAACAACCACAACTGCAGCTGGAGCAACAACCACAACTGCAGCTGGAGCAACAACTTCAACTGCAGCTGGATCAACAACTGCAGCTGGAGCAACACAGGGAGCAACTTCATCCCAGGGCGCAACTTCTGCTCAGGGTGCAACTTCTGCACAGGGTGCAACTTCTGCTCAGGGTGCAACTTCTGCTCAGGGTGCAACTTCTGCCCAGGGTGCAACTTCTGCCCAGGGTGCAACTTCTGCTCAGGGTGCAACTTCTGCCCAGGGTGCAACTTCTGCCCAGGGTGCAACTTCTGCCCAGGGTGCAACTTCTGCTCAGGGAGCAACGACCACTGTATCAGCAGTATCAACAACTCAAGCTGGTATCTCAACGACCTCCTCCTCAGCAGCTGTCAGGCAGACAGGTTTCCTTTTAGTCATTGCTGTTCTTACAGCAGTTCTTTGGCAATAATAACTGGACTACAACTATAACTGGACTTAATGAAACCTAACCTTTGACATTCAGAAGGTCAAACTTGCCAACTGATGAGACCAGAGATGTTGATATTATTTATTGTTACTTAAAGTGTTTATTCTTGGGATTTTATTTTTTTAAAGATTTATTTTATGGGCTTTTCAGTGCCTTTATTTGACAGAAGAGGACAGTGGATCGAGTCAGAAATGGGACGGGAGTGGGGAGAAATGTGCGGCAAAGGGTCACAGGCCGTATTCGAACCCAGGCCGCCTGCGTACGTGGGTCGCCTGTTAGACAGCTAGGCCATCTGCGCGCCCTATACTTGTGATTTTAACTCTTAGTTAGGAATGACCTTATATCTGTTACTGGTGTTTTCAATAAGCCAACATGCTTTTCTAACAGATCCAATGTCATATTCTGATTAACTCTTCCCACACCATGGTATAAAGCTTTTAGTATCGACACAGAGCTAGTATGACCCACAAACATTGAGCTTTTTTTATTGCCTTTAAGATAATATTTTCTAAGAAATTTATAAATCAGTGAGGAGGTTTGTGTTTCATGCTGTGGTGATTGCTCTGTTGCCTGCATGATGTATTTTTAGGCAGTATTGAAAATATTAAAAAATGAAGGTATACCTTTGTGTTTTTTGTGTTTTTGTTCACACATAGATCAGGCTCTGATTTATGTGTTAGGTGGGCTAGACAAACTTAAATCTCTTTATTAGAAGATCAATGATTTATATAACCCACAGCATCCACCCCAGTTAACACCACACTGTAGGACAGTTCAAGGCTGTTAAAAAACAAAGAGTTGTACATACTTCAAAATAGCTATTTTTTTTTCTCAGTCAACTGAACACATCTTAGTTTTAAATAAACAGTACGTTATCATTCTTTATTGTACTTAAGTTACTGACCCAGTTAGAGTTAGCACAATACACAATGGACGGTATACTGAACATGACTGGAGAGGACGTCCTTACTCAGTGTTCACTTTTCAATAATCATGGCCTACCCTGAGTGATGAAGAGATTAAAATATGAGGTAAAAATTAAGGGAAAATT
Organism: Cheilinus undulatus; assembly: GCF_018320785.1. NCBI lineage: Eukaryota > Metazoa > Chordata > Actinopteri > Labriformes > Labridae > Cheilinus > Cheilinus undulatus. The sequence goes on from NC_054880.1 coordinate 5,408,421, forward strand.
GGAGCTCTAAATAAAATGCTTCACCATGTTTTTAGAGTATGATTAAACAGAATTTTTAAATGTACACAGCAAATTCATCTCACTGGAATAAACTCTGAGTTAAAATCAACTCAATCTGAGTGTACATGTGAGACCATTGAATAAACTCTAGAGCCAAGTTAAAGTAACTCTTTTCTGGGAGTTGATTCTTAACTCTTATCAGGAGTTGAAATAAACTCTTATGGGAGTTAAAATACTACTCTCACTAAGAGTAAAATTAACTCCCATCTTGAGTTACATGGACTCATTCTCAGTGTTTGTAGTTAATATTTTACAGATATATTTTCCTGTACTGAGGTTATATTTCAGACAACTTTAAACACTACCAGACGAAAATCTACCATGCCATTAATACCTACCAACTTTCATTGGTCATTGTGGTTAAGCTGCTGTGCTCTCATCAGGATGAACAAAGTGCCAGACAATTTGTGGCCCTCTCAACAGACCAGCCTTTGCCGTGTGGGAAGTGTATAACTCAGTGGACAGTGTCACTCATGGTGCAGATGTATCTAACATCAAATCAACAACAATTCACCAGAAACATGAGCAAATGAAAAACAGCAATAGTAACTGTACAACAGGCAACATCTAAACATATATAAATACATCTAAAAACATCTAAAATACATCTAAACACACAATGCATGATGGGAAAACTCTACTCCCTAGATTTGAAGTGGCAGTAGGGGCGTGGCAACAAAGCTGTTGGGAATGAACTCAGGAACAGAGTTGATTCACTGCTCTCAACACCGTGTGAATGAACTACTTTTTCTAACACTGCTCAGGAGCATAACTAAACACTAGCTGGAGTCTAAGTGCACAAATGTACTCTGAAAATCTAACTCTTTCACTCTTTTTTGTTTAACTCCCAATTTTTTCACTCTGGGAATTTGCTGTGTAGGAAAGTTTCCACAGAGGGGTTTAACCAACAAAAATTAACCCATTAAAGCCTGAAAACACAAATTATAGCCACAAAATTCAAATTTTTGGGGACTGAAATGTTCATTTAACTTTCTACTGAAATCCAAAAAATCCAAATTTCGTTAAAATGTCACATATTTATTTTTTGTATCTCGTTTGATACATTAGGTGTTTTTGGTAACTGATTATCCACTTGAGGGCATTTTTAAAATAATTTTTCAGATTGCATTCAGAACTTCTTTTCAGTAATTAATTGTTCATATTGATTAGATAGAGGTATCATAAAAATATGTATCAACTAGAATGGCCGTCTGAGGCGGCAGACCCACGCCTAAGCAGCGCCACCGAGGAACTCACGCTTCCATTGATTACTTTGTTGTTCAAAATTTTGAAATCTGAGAAAAACCGAATGGGTGTGCGGATCATCACCAAAATCTAATCGATTCTTCCCTGTCACTATCCCAATATTCTCTCAAAGTTTGATGAAGATCCGACTTTCCGTTCTCGAGTTATCTTGTACACATACAAACAAACAAACGAACAAACAAAGATACGGAACCCTTTACATAACCGCCTGCCGACTTCATCGGCGTGGGTAAATATGATATGACAGGCTTTAGGGGGTTAAGTTAACCCAAAACAAATGTATGAGTAAAATTATGTTGATATAACTTTAAATGCTATGTATCTGCTACTAAACAAATGCTGTTTCTTCAGTCACCTTTTTTATGTGATCAGTTGCTTCTAATGTTTGAGTTCTATTAACTCATCTGGGACTGCAGTGTAATCATTTCCACTACTTAAAACATGTGGTCATTATGTTTCAACAAACATTCTGAGTATGTTGAACTTGTTCTATTTAAATTGTAGTTGTGAAGACATATTTTTATCTTTCCGATTTTTCATGTCAGAACAAGACATGCCCCACCCGTGTTGAGGTGCAGCGTTAACTGACTCTGACAATGTCGGTCAGGAATCCATCAGCAAAAAGACATGCCTTTGAGCATTATGACAATATGAACGTCTATATACCAAAAATGACCCTTATGAACAGATCCTTATAAACATAGTTTGAAGACATTGACAGTAACAGCATTTAGATATATGAATTAAGCTGTACAATTTAAAAAAAAACTGAATGAATGGTGGTAAAGAGAGAAAAATTTCAAATGGAAAAAATATAAAAACAGGGTAATGTGAAACGTACCAATACAGAGTAAACAAAGTGGTCGTAGTGCAATAAAAATGAATAAAAATATACCAATTAAAATATACACAGGTACGCTATATTGCCAAAAGTATTCATTACCCATCCAAATAATTGAAATCAGGTGTTCCAATCACTTCCATGGCCACAGGTGAATTAAATCAAGCACCTAGGCATGCAGACTGTTTCTGCAAACATTTGTGAAAGAATGGCTCACTTTCAGGAGCTCAGTGAATTCCAGCGTGGTACTGTGATAGGATGCCACCTGTGCAACAAGTCTAAAAATTCCACAGTCAACTGTCAGTGGTATTATAACAAAGTGGAAGTGATTGGGAATGACAGCAACTCAGCCACCAAGTGGTAGGCCACGTAAAATGACAGAGAGGCGTCAGCAGATGCTAAAGCGCATAGTGCGCAGAGGTCGCCAACTTTCTGCAGAGTCAATAGCTACAGACCTCCATACTTCATGTGGACTTCAGATTAGCTCAAGAACAGTGGTAGAGAGCTTCATGGAATGGGTTTCTATGGCCGAGCAGCTGCATCCAAGCCATACATCACCAAGTGCAATGCAAAGCGTCAATGCAGTGGTGTAAAGCACGCCACAACTGGACTCTAGAGCAGTGGAGAAACGTTCTCTGGAGTGACGAGTCACGCTTCTCCATCTGGCAATCTGATGGAAGAGTCTGGGTTTGGCGGTTGCCAGGAGAACAGTACTTGTCTGATTGCATTGTGCCAAGTGTAAAGTTTAGTGGCGGGGGGATTATGGTGTGGGGTTGTTTTTCAGGAGCTGGGCTTGGCCCCTCAGTTCCAGTGAAAGGAGCTCTGAATGCTTCAGCATACCAAGAGATTTTGGACAATTCCATGCTCCCAACTTTGTGGGAACAGTTTGGGGATGACCCCTTCCTGTTCCAACATGACTGTGCACCAGTGCACAAAGCAAGGTCCATAAAGACATGGATGAGAGTCTGGTGTGGATCAACTTGATTGGCCTGCACAGAGTCCTGACCTCAACCCCATAGAACACCTTTGGGATGAATTAGAACGGAGACTGAGAGCCAGGCCTTCTCATCCAACATCAGTGTGTGACCTCGCAAATGCGGTTCTGGAAGAATGTTCAAAAATTCCCATAAACACACTCCTAAACCTTGAAGCTGTCATAGCTGCAAAGGGTGGACCGACATCATATTAAACCCTATGGATTGAGAATGGGATGTCACTGAAGTCCATATGTTAGTCAAAGCAGGTGAGCAAATACTTTTTGCATCTTAAATGTATATTATGTGACCATAATCCATCTACCCCCCCCCACACACACACACACACACAAACACACCCCCACACACTCACACACACTCTTTTAAAGTTTGTTTCCACTTTGAACAAGTTGGTCTTTTAGAACTACTTCAGCCTGGAATACACATATGAAATATTTATTATATTTTTTGTAATTTTCACCTTTTAAAGGCCAACATGATTACACAACTCCTCTGTTTTAAATGGAACATAATGACAACAACTCATATGAAATACACACATGTGCACACCATTATCCAAAATCAATGGTGACACACACTTATTATTTCAAAAACGTGGCACCCTTGCAGTGAACGGTGAAAAGTGTGAAATTTTGCGGCACTTTCAAATTGGAAACAGTCGTGCCATCTGGTGGACAAGTACACAAATTAAAAACTGAAAGCTAGTAGTCCAAAATGAAACGTTGACATACAGGAATGTATTAGTTTATGTTCAGATAAATGTGAGCTCAAAAATGGCATTTTCAGTGGTTTTCAAGGGGACATTTTTGGTCCTTAGGAACAAATGTGTTGGTTTTTGAGTAGCTGAGCATTTTTAGGCTAATTTAAAGAACTGAGATGACAATCCTAAAATCTTTCCTGAAAAAGCTTTCAAAAATGAATATCCTCTGGCAAACTTAAGCTATACACAGTCAACACAGCCAGAATGGCTTAAAAAACAAACAAACAAACAAACAAACAAACAAAAAAACAGAACCTTCTCATAAATTAGGCTCCATGGCCTTGGAGCATCACCAGGATTCATTCATGAAAATCCAAGTTCTAAGTTGTACTTGTTCCTCCATCTGCTCCCTCCTAACTAAAGATCTGTGCTTCACTCTGAAGGACGCTAAGCAAGCTGCGTATTCTGGTTTATGATTTCCCTCTGCATTTCCCCCTGAAGTCCTGTGGCGCCACCAAGGGGCGTACACCTCACATTTAAAAAAAAAATTGTGGCTCAACCAGTTTCTGTGTATAATTAACATATCTAGTAAGGATGATTCATTTCTCGGCTGTGCCACACCTCATAAAGAGAATAAATAAAGACATTCCTTTAAGGATCATTTACGTCTTTGCTTACAGTCTGATGTAATTCTGCACCTGCTCCAGGTGAATATATAAAGGCTGCAGTAGGGTGGATGGGGACATAAACAAGCATCCAGCAGAGGAGGAATTAAAGCGCATCAAGACTTCAGGAACTGAAGAAAAGACCACGCATCAGCTGAAGAAGTGGTGAGTATTTCAACTTTGAATGTTTTTCTGTTTATATTTACTGACCTTCTACATCCACATTGTTGTTGTCCTTCCACATTGTGACAGTAAAACAGCCCAATTAACTTTGGCTAATTGACTTTAGTTTGGATGAAAGAGGGTGGATAAAAATGCAGCTCACTAGAATCTTTGTTGTGGGCCAACACTGACCCATGTCAGGCAGGAATAAAATGAAAAATATGATGATAGAGTAGGGGGAAAAAATCAGAAGTAGTGTAAGGTAAAAATGTTACAGAGGCACACTGTCATTGAGGAGATGCTTTTGTCCAAAGTAAAGTATGTAGGATAGTCAGGGTTAGGGTAGCAACGATCTAGACAGGAGGAAACAACATCAGGTGCTTCAGGTCTAATCAGACGCAGGTGCTGCCACGCTGCACTCAGGGCTATGCATAGAAGATTTTTTAAATCATTATTATTATTATGAAACAATGAATATCAGCACTGAAACAAACAATAGTCACATCAATTAAACTGTCTTCATCAACAAATAAATTGTGAGACTCCTTCTACCACAGGGGACGACAGTGGAGGATAGTTCAGTACACAGTGTTCTCTACAGAGCTGTGTCTTTAGGTTGTAGTCACACTCAGACAGTTAAACAGAGTCCTCCAGTCATCACTGGACTCTAATGTCATTCCCTCTATTTGGAAACCATCTCATTTAATTTTGTTTAATTGAGATCAAATGATTCGCTTATTTCATATATTGTTCCAATTGCGCTAACATCGAAAAGTAAATTTAAGTTTCTGTCAATTTGAAAATATCAACAAAAGCTTCATTTTAAATGCACTGTTAAAAAAAACACCAGTCATTTTTGGTGTTTAGGTTTGATGTCTGCATTCTCTGATTGTCGCACAGCATTCATGTTAAACAGATGAATGGTTTTTATAGAAGTTTGGATTTCTGATGAGCTGTAATGACGGTAACAGTATGATCAAATTTGGCAGATTTTCTTTATTTTCATGAATGAGGATTAAAAAATGCAACTCAATCAAACCAATCTTGTGGGCCAACACTGACCTGCCAGACAGGAAAGAACTGAAAAATATGTAAAACAACAACTGCAGAGTACAAGTACAGTAAAAACATGTACAGTAAAAACACGTGGTCTGTTCAGACCAGCTAACAGTGTCCTCCAGTCATAATTGGACTCTAATGTCATTCCCTCTATCTGGAATCCTTCTGCAGCAACACTGGGCCCTGAACATTTCTAATCCTAAACTACTAAATAACCAGACCAGTTATGCTGACATCACTAATCATGAGGACTGTAGAAAAAAGAGTCAGAAATCTCGTGGAGAGTGAACTTGATCCAATCCACTTTGCTAACCAGGCAGGGAGAGATGAGGAAGATGCAAACATGATTTTAATCATAAATAACATTTTGCAAAAGCCACAAACTCACACATCGGCTTTTAACACAACGCAGCCTCACCTTTTAAAAGAACGTATAGGTCATGACTTAACTTGACTCATCAGCTTGTACTGTGGAGTATCAACTGTTTTGACAGACAGATCTCAGAGACTGTCAGTTCTCAGACGTCCAAACCACAACCTCTGGTTGGCCACAAGGGTGTGATCTCTACCTTCTCCTCTTCATCACACACGGTGATGCTTGCTGTCCCTTCTCCATGGCTCTGTCTCAGACCACAAACACACTTTACTTGATTTTTTTTCCTGGTGTGATGATGACTTTAAAGATCTAAATGGATCTGAGAACATGGAGGTGATCTTGATGTTAGACTAAAGAGAGAGGCGGTGAGGAAGTGAGAAGGTGTGGAATGAGATAACTAAATGCTCCTTAGGTTTTAAATTTCTGACACACTTTAATCTTTAACCCTAGCAGATATTAATGTCCTTTTATTAGAATAATCCCTGATGGTCGTAGTTTACCTATGCAATTGTCAGCCAGCCTTATTAACTTGGCCTGAGCACCAAGAGTGGATGGGATCATCTAGAAATCCTGAGGATTGTTAGGGGTCAGAAAACCCTCTGGATTTAAATTAGAAGGCCTTAACATGCTCAAAAAGTCTTGGAACTTTGCCCATGCTAAAGGTTTGGTGAAAACTTGAATATTTAATTAAATTCCAACATGAGTGATGGGAATTGGCCCACAAGCACTCTCTAAACCAGGGTTGGGCAACTGGCAGATATATGCAGCCCTCCACTCATTACTACTAATAAATTATAAACCTGAGACAAGAAAAAATCTGCCATGAGAGCATGGAAACAGAAACATTTTTGAAATCATCTTTCACTACTGGTACATGGGTCACTTTATTATTTTATTTTTATTTGTTGGAGTAAATCAATTAAAAGGTTCTTTTCATTTTGTGTTTTAAAAAAAAAAAAAATATGTTTTATTTATTTAACCAGGAGAATCCCACTGAGATTAAAAACCTCTTTTTCAAGGGAGTCCTGGCCGAGAGGGAGCAACGTTCAACACATTTAAAACATACAAACCAAATTAAAACAACATTAAAACATAATAAGGAATCACAGATTATGAAAAACAAGTGGACATTATTGAGGCAGACTCCAATGCTTTTAGCTTGGTTTTAAAAGCATGTAAGGATAAGAACTCAGACAATTTCCAGTCTCTCTGCAACATGTTCCAAGCAAAAGGAGCTGAGTAAACAAAGGCTTTCTTTCCCATTTCTGTGCGGGCATAAGGAACAGAGAGCAACAGCTGATCATTTGACCGTAAAGAGTAAGAGTCAACACTTCTCTTAGAGATTAAAGTGCAAATGTAGGGAGGCAGTAATCCAAGCCTGGCCTTGTAAATAGAAGTGTAACAATGCCCCTGCCTCCTAGTGGACAGAGAAGGCCATCCTACTTGTGAGGACAGTTCACAGTGATGCATCATGGCTCTGCAGCTGGCAAAAAACCTCAGAGAAGCATGATATACAGTTTCAACGAATATATATTATTTATTTACATTTTTTAAAAAAATATATTTTATTCCTGGGTGTGCTTGATTCCATTAAAAACTTGGAATGTATTCATTAATTTCTGAATTCCATTTTTGTCTCCATTTTCTATTCAGTTTAATCAATTTTAAAATTATTATTTATTTGTGTAATGTTGTTCATTCTTTTGTTTCATGATTTTCTTAAAATCTTTCCAATAATGACAAAAAGACATCAGACAATAGAAATCTATATTTCAAAGAAAACAATGAAAACTAGAAGGCACATTTTTTGATGAGTCTGTCATCTCTATTCCCTTAAACAGCTAAAAAGACATCCCAAAACAATGATGATGAGAAGCGTAATCATCCTTCTACTCTTAGTTGGTAAGTACAAGAAACCTTTTAGATCACATACTACTTAAAAAAAAGTTTGTTTTTTTTGTAAAAAGGACACATGGATAAGCTGAACACATTTACCAATGCTTTGTAGCTTCAAGCAACGGACAAACAACAACCACAACAGCTGCCACAACAACAACCACAGCTGCCCCAACAACCACTGCTGCCCCAACAACAACCACTTCTGCCCCAACAACCACTACTGCTGCCCCAACAACAACCACAGCTGCCCAAATGACAACCACAGCTGCCCCAACAACCACTTCTTCCCCAACAACAACTTCTGCCCCAACAACCACTACTGCTGCCCCAACAACAACCACAGTGGCCCCAACAGCAACCACAGCTGCCCCAACAACAACTTCTGCCCCAACAACAACCACTTCTGCCCAAACTACCACTACTGCTGCCCCAACAACAACCACAGCTGCCCTAACAACCACTTCTGCACCAACAACCACCACTGCTGCCCCAACAACAACCACAGCTGCCCAAACGACAATCACAGCTGCCCCAACAACCACTTCTTCCCCAACAACAACCACTGCTGCCCCAACAACAACTTCTGCCCCAACAACAACCACTTCTGCACCAACAACCACCACTGCTGGCCCAACAACCACCACACCTGCCCCAACAACAACCACAGCTGCCCTCACAACCACAGCTGCCCCAACAACCACAGCTGCCCCAACAACCACCACAGCTGCCCAAACAACAACCACAGCTGCCCCAACAACAACCACAGCTGCCCCAACAACAACCAGTGCTGCCCCAACAACAACCTCAGCTGCACCAACAACCACAGCTGCCCCAACAACCACCACTGCTGCCCTAACAACAACCACAGCTGCCCCAACAACAACCACATCAGCCCCAACAACCACCACTGCTGCCCCAACAACAACCACTGCTGCCCCAACAACAACCACAGCTGCCCTAACAACCACAGCTGCCCAAACAACAACTTCTGCCCCAACAAGCACCACTGCTGGCCCAACAACAACCACAGCTGCCCCAACAACAACCACAGCTGCCCCAACAACAACCACAGCTGCCCCAACAACAACTTCTGCCCCAACAACAACCACTTCTGCACAAACTACAACTACTGCTGCCCCAACAACAACCACAGCTGCCCTAACAACCACTTCTGCACCAACAACCACCACTGCTGCCCCAACTACAACCACTTCTGCCCCAACAACCACCACTTCTGCACCAACAACCACCACTGCTGCCCCAACAACCACCACAGCTGCCCCAACAACAACCACAGCTGCCCCAACAACCACCACAGCTGCCCCAACAACAACCACAGCTGCCCCAACAACAACTTCTGCCCCAACAACCACTACTGCTGCCCCAACAACAACCACACCTGCCCCAACAACAACCAGCGCTGCCCCAACAACCACCACTGCTGCCCCAACAACAACCACAGCTGCCCCAACAACAACCACAGCTGCCCCAACAACCACCACTGCTGCCCCAACAACCACCACTGCTACCCCAACAACAACCACTGCTGCCCCAACAACAACCACTTCTGCACCAACAACCACCACTGCTGCCCCAACAACCACCACAGCTGCCCCAACAACAACCACAGCTGCCCCAACAACCACCACAGCTGCCCCAACAACCACCACAGCTGCACCAACAACCACAGCTGCCCCAACAACCACCACTGCTGCCCCAACAACCACCACAGCTGCCCCAACAACAACCACAGCTGCCCCAACAACAACTTCTGCCCCAACAACCACCACTGCTGGCCCAACAACAACCACACCTGCCCCAACAACAACCACAGCTGCCCCAACAACCACAGCTGCCCCAACAACCACCACAGCTGCCCCAACAACAACCACAGCTGCCCCAACAACAACCAGTGCTGCCCCAACAACAACCTCAGCTGCACCAACAACCACAGCTGCCCCAACAACCACCACTGCTGCCCCAACAACAACCACAGCTGCCCCAACAACAACAACATCAGCCCCAACAACTACCACTGCTGCCCCAACAACCACCACTGCTGGCCCAACAACAACCACAGCTGCCCCAACAACAACCACAGCTGCCCCAACAACAACCACTTCTGTCCCAACAACCACTACAGCTGCCCCAACAACAACCACAGCTGCCCCAACAACAACTTCTGCCCCAACAACAACCACTTCTGCACCAACAACCACCACTGCTGCCCCAACAACAACCACAGCTGCCCCAACAACAACCTCAGCTGCCCCAACAACCACCACTGCTGCCCCAGCAACAACCACCACTTCTGCCCCAACAACCACCACTGCTGCCCCAACAACAACCACAGCTGCCCCAACAACAACCACCACTTCTGCACCAACAACTACCACTGCTGCCCCAACAACCACCATAGCTGCCCCAACAACAACCACAGCTGCCCCAACAACCACCACAGCTGCCCCAACAACAACTTCTGCCCCAACAACCACCACTGCTGGCCCAACAACCACCACACCTGCCCCAACAACAACCACAGCTGCCCCAACAACCACTGCTGCCCCAACAACCACAGCTGCCCCAACAACCACCACAGCTGCCCAAACAACAACCACAGCTGCCCCAACAACAACCACAGCTGCCCCAACAACAACCAGTGCTGCCCCAACAACAACCTCAGCTGCCCCAACAACAACCACAGCTGCCCCAACAACCACCACTGCTGCCCCAACAACAACCACATCAGCCCCAACAACCACCACTGCTGCCCCAACAACAACCTCAGCTGCACCAACAACCACATCAGCCCCAACAACCACCACTGCTGCCCCAACAACCACCACTGCTGGCCTAACAACTACTTCACCTGCCCCAACAACAACCACAGCTGCCCCAACAACCACAGCTCCCCCAACAACCACCACTGCTGCCCAAACAACCACGTCTGCCCCAACAACCACCACTGCTGCCCCAACAACAACAACAGCTGCCCCAACAACCACAGCTGCCCCAACAACCACCACAGCTGCCCCAACAACAACCACAGCTGCCCCAACAACAACTTCTGCCCCAACAACCACCACTGCTGGCCCAGCAACAACCACAACTGCCCCAACAACAACCACAGCTGCCCCAACAACAACCACAGCTGCCCCAACAACAACCAGTGCTGCCTCAACAACAACCTCAGCTGCACCAACAACCACTTCTGCCACAACAACCACCACTGCTGCCCCAACAACAACCACAGCTGCCCCAACAACAACCACTGCAGCCCCAACAACCACCACTGCTACCCCAACAATCACCACTGCTGCCCCAACAACCACCACAGCTGCCTCAACAACCACAGCTGCCCCTACAATAACCACAGCTGCCCCAACAACAACTTCTGCCCCAACAACCACCACTGATGGCCCAACAACAACCCCAGCTGCCACAACAACAACAACAGTTGCCCCAACAACCACTTCTGCCCCGACAACAACCACAGCTGCCACAACAACCACCACAGCTGCCCCAACAACAACCACAGCTGCCCCAACAACAACCACAGCTGCCCCAACAACCACAGCTGCCCCAACAACCACCACAGCTGCCCCAACAACAACCACAGCTGCCCCAACAACAACCACAGCTGCCCCAACAACAACCAGTGCTGCCTCAACAACAACCTCAGCTGCACCAACAACCACTTCTGCCACAACAACCACCACTGCTGCCCCAACAACAACCACAGCTGCCCCAACAACAACCACTGCAGCCCCAACAACCACCACTGCTACCCCAACAATCACCACTGCTGCCCCAACAACCACCACAGCTGCCTCAACAACCACAGCTGCCCCTACAATAACCACAGCTGCCCCAACAACAACTTCTGCCCCAACAACCACCACTGCTGGCCAAACAACCACCACAGCTGCCCCAACAACAACCACAGCTGCCCCAACAACCACAGCTGCCCCAACAACAACCACACCTGCCCCAACAACAACCACAGCTGCCCCAACAACAACCACAGCTGCCCCTACAACAACCACAGCTGCCCTAACAACAACCACAGCTGCCCCAACAACCACTACTGCTGGCCCAACAACAACCACAGCTGCCCCAACAACAACCACAGCTGCCACAACAACAACCACAGCTGCCCCAACAACCGCAGCTGCCCCTACAACCACCACAGCTGGCCCAACAACAACCACAGCTGCCCCAACAACAACCACAGCTGCCCCAACAACAACCTCTGCCCCAACAACCACCACTGCTGGCCCAACAACAACCACACCTGCCCCAACAACAATCACAGCTGCCACAACAACAACAACAGCTGCCCCAACAACCACTACTGCCCCAACAACAACCACAGCTGCCCCAACAACAACTTCTGCCCCAACAACCACCACTGCTGGCCCAACAACATCCACACCTGCCCCAACAACAACCACAGCTGCCCAAACAACCACAGCTGCCCCAACAACCACCACAGCTGCCCCAACAACAACCACAGCTGCCCCAACAACCACCACACCTGCCCCAACAACAACCTCATCTGCCCCAACAACAACCACAGCTGCCCCAACAACCACCAATTCTGGCCCAACAACAACCACACCTGCCCCAACAACAACCACAGCTGCCCCAACAACCACAGCTGCCCCAACAACAACCACAGCTGCCCCAACAACCACTTCTGCCCCAACAACCACCACAGCTGCCCAAACAACAACCTCATCTGCCCCAACATCCACTTCTGCCCCAACAACCACTACTGGTGCCCAAACAACAACCACAGCTGCCGCAACAACAACAACCACAGCTGCCCCAACAACCACTTCTGCCCCAACAACAACCACGGCTGCCCAAACAACAACCTCAGCTGCCCCAACAACCACTTCTGCCCCAACAACAACCACAGCTGCCCCAACAACAACCACAGCTGCCCCACCAACCACTTCTGTTGCCCCAACAACAACCACAGCTGCCCCAACAACAACCTCAGCTGCCCCAACAACCACTTCTGCCCAAACAACAACCACAGCTGCCCCAACAACCACCACAGCTTCCCCAGCAACAACCACAGCTGCCCCAGCAACAACCACAGCTGCCCCAACAACAACCACAGCTGCCCCAACAACCACCACTGCTGCCCCAACAACCACCACTGCTGCCCTAACAACCACCACTGCTGCCCTAATAACCACTACTGCCCCAACAACCACATCTGCCCTAACAACTACTACTGCCCCAACAACAACCACAGCTGCCCCAACAACCACCACAGCTGCCCCAGCAACAACCACAGCTGCCCCAGCAACAACCACAGCTGCCCCAACAACCACCACTGCTGCCCTAACAACCACCACTGCTGCCCCAACTACCACAGCTGCCCCAACAACAACCACAGCTGCCCCAACAACCACAGCTGCCCCAACAACAACCACAGCTGCACCAACAACCACCACAGCTGGACCAACAACAACCACTGCTGCCCCAACAACCACCACTGCTGCCCCAACAACCACCACTGCTGCCCCAACAACCACCACTGCCGCCCCAACAACAACAACAGCGGCCCCAGCAACAACCACAGCTGTCCCAACAACCACCACTGCTGCCCAAACAACCACGTCTGCCCCAACAACAACCTCAGCTGCCCCAACAACCACAGCTGCCCCAACAACAACCACAGTTGCCCCAACAACAACCACTTCTGCCCCAACAACAACCACTTCTGCCCCAACAACAACCACAGCTGCCCCAACCACCACAGCTGCCACATCAACCACTGCTGCCCCAACAACAACCACAGCTGCCCTAACAACCACCACTGCTGCCCAAACAACCACGTCTGCCCCAACAACAACCTCAGCTGCCCCAACAACCACAGCTGCCCCAACAACAACCACAGTTGCCCCAACAACCACAGCTGCCCCAACAACAACCACAGTTGCCCTAACAACCACATCTGCCCCAACAACAACCACTTCTGCCCCAACAACAACCACAGCTGCCCCAACCACCACAGCTGCCACATCAACCACAGCTGCCCCAACAACAACCACAGCTGCCCCAACAACCACAGCTGCTGCCCCAACAACAACCTCTTCTGCCCCAACAACCACCACAGCTGCCCCAACAACCACCACTGCTGCCCCAACAACCACAGCTGCTCCAACAACAACCACAGCTGCACCAACAACAACCACAGCTGCCCCAACAACAACCACAGCTGAACCAACAACCACCACAGTTGGACCAACAACAACCACAGCTGCAGTTGAAGCAACAACAACAACTGCAGCTGGAGCAACAACTACAACTGCAGTTGGAGCAAGAACAACAACCGTTGCTGGAGCAACACCCACCACTGCAACTGGAGCAACAACCACAACTGCAGCTGGAGCAACACCCACAACTGCAGCTGGAGCAACAACTACAACCGTTGCTGGAGCAACACAGGGAGCAACTTCTGCCCAAGGTGCAACTTCTGCTCAGGGAGCAACTTCTGCTCAGGGTGCAACTTCTGCCCAGGGAGCAACTTCTGCTCAGGGTGCAACTTCTGCTCAGGGAGCAACTTCTGCCCAGGGTGCAACTTCTGCTCAGGGAGCAACTTCTGCCCAGGGTGCAACTTCTGCTCAGGGAGCAACGACCACTGTATCAGCAGTATCAACAACACAAGCTGGTATCTCAACGACCTCCTCCTCAGCAGCTGTCAGGCAGACAGGTTTCCTTTTAGTCATTGCTGTTCTTACAGCAGTTCTTTGGCAATAATAACTGGACTACAACTATAACTGGACTTAATGAAACCATACTTTTGACATTCAGAAGGTCAAACTTGCCAACTGATGAGACCAGAGATGTTGATATTATTTATTGTTACTTAAAGTGTTTATTCTTGGGATTTTATTTTTTTAAAGATTTATTTTATGGGCTTTTCAGTGCCTTTGTTTGACAGAAGAGGACAGTGGATCGAGTCAGAAATGGGACGAGAGTGGGGAGAAATGTGCAGCAAAGGGTCACAGGCCGTATTCGAACCCAGGCCGCCTACGTACGTGGGTCGCCTGTTAGACAGCTAGGCCATCTGCGCGCCCTATACTTGTGATTTTAACTCTTAGTTAGGAATGACCTTATATCTGTTACTGGTGTTTTCAATAAGCCAACATGCTTTTCTAACAGTTCTAATGTCATATTCTGATTAACTCTTCCCACACCATGGTATAAAGCTTTTAGCATCGACACAGAGCTAGTATGACCCACAAACATTGAGCTTTTCTATTGCCTTTAAGATCATATTTTCTAAGAAATTTATAAATCAGTGAGGAGGTTTGTGTTTCATGCTGTGGTGATTGCCCCCCCCCCACTCGGAGGAAAGTACCGCCCTCCTCTGGTGATCTTCTCAACTACCAGCTGAGATGCTGGATAACTGAGTGAGTTACCCTGTTGACTACGGTCTGGAAGATTGATGGTTTTAATCCCAGTCTAAACTTTGGGGTAAAAAAGTGCCTGTAATATCATGAGTGCTGCATCCATTTCCTGAGAGGGGTGTGGTCAGGGGCGGAGTCAGACAGCTAATTACAATTTAAATCCACAGACACAGAAAAGGCTGGTTCTGAGCAGGGATGAAACAGAGGGGCTTTTAGACATGCAAAAATTCTATACTGGAGTGTTTTTTCAGCAGAAAACTTCACAGGCATGTTTTGGGGAACTCTGAGAACTATATAAACTTGTCTTAAATGGGTAAAATATGTGACCTTATTATTATTACACAGGTATAAGAGTTAAAATCAAACAGAATTTTTAAGTGTAGGGAAGTTTCCACAGTGGGTTGTAACCTAAAAACACTAAGTTAACCCAAAACAAATGTATGAGTAAAATTATGTTGATATAACTTTAAATGCTACGTATCTGCTACTAAACAAATGCTGTTTCTTCAGTCACCTTTTTTATGTGATCAGTTGCTTCTAATGTTTGAGTTCTATTAACTCATCTGGGACTGCAGTGTAATCATTTCCACTACTTAAAACATGTGGTCATTATATGTTTCAACAAACATTCTGAGTATGTTGAACTTGTTCTATTTAAATTGTAGTTGTGAAGACATATTTTTACTTTCTGATTTTTCATGTCAGAACAAGACATGCCCCACCCGTGTTGAGGTGCAGCGTTAACTGACTCTGACAATGTCGGTCAGGAATCCATCAGCCAAAGACATGCCTTTGAGCATTATGACTATATGAACGTCTATATACCAAAAATGACCCAACAACCACCATCAAAGCTGCACCAACAACAACCACAGCTGCCCCAACAACAAGCACGGTTGCTCCAACTCCAACCAGAACTTCCCCAACAACCACCACCGGCTGCAACCCAAGCTTCCCAGGGTGTATTTCCATCTTCCCAGGCACCAACTTCAGCCCAAGGTTTAACTTCTGTCCAAGGAGCAACTACAACAACAGCAGCACCAACAACAACTACTACTGTAACTACTACAACAGCAGCACCAACAACAACTACCACTGTAACTACAACAACAGCAGCACCAACAACAACTACCACTGTAACTACAACAACAGCAGCACCAACAACAACTACCACTGTAACTACAACAACAGCAGCACCAACAACAACTACCACTGTAACTACAACAACAGCAGCACCAACAACAACTACCACTGTAACTACAACAACAGCAGCACCAACAACAACTACCACTGTAACTATTACAACAGCAGCACCAACAACAACTACTACTGTAACTACTACAACAGCAGCACCAACAACAACTACCACTGTAACTACTACAACAGCAGCACCAACAACAACTACCACTGTAACTACTACAACAGCAGCACCAACAACAACTACCACTGTAACTACTACAACAGCAGCACCAACAACAACTACCACTGTAACTACTACAACAGCAGCACCAACAACAACTACCACTGTAACTGTAACGGGACTCTTAACTTTGGACTCAGTGAAACCAAACCTTTGACACCTAGATAGTCAAGGCATTCTGTTGATTGATGAGACCAAATTTTTGATTGTATGTATTTATTTTTTGATATGAAGTACCTATACTTGTGATTTTTATTACTCTTTGTTCTGGAATTATTTTTAACTGTGAGCGGTTTTTCTTTGGTTCAAGATGATCCTAAAACAGACCTCATGTCCCGATTAACTCTACCAATAAATGTGTGATACAAACCCGTTAGCATCCACACAGAGCCATTATGAGCCACAAACAGCTTCTTTTTAATGTTTACACAAATAAACAAGGAAATAAGCTGATAAAACGTTCTCTTTCTTGTTGTGGTGACTGCTCTGTTCTCTGCATTATCTATGAATCAGTATTGAAACTATTAAAGTATGACAAGTTAATCTCATGTTTTTGTGTTTTGTACTGTCAGTGAGTAATGATCAGATTTAAATGTTAATGTTAACCTTTTAGTGGACAGATATTTAACTGGACTTCCTGTGCACCTAGCACATTCACAGATGCTGATAGATAGCCGTAACACTGGTAACAAGGGAAATTATCCACTGCACATCGAAAATGACAATGACAATTTCATTATCTTCCTGGTGCGCTTGTTTGGGATGCATTTTTTAAGTTTTCCCACTTATTTGGAGTCAGCGGGACCTACAAAGTTTAGAATCTCAGCCTTGTTTGTAAACAAGAAATAGTAAAAAAAAAAAAAAAAAAAAAAAAAAAAAGGCCAAAAATGTAGTGAAGGTCCTGTTTTTGCAGAAATATTGCACTGGATAGGTTTTAGAGCAGATATTTAGGCTTTTTGGTGATCTGCTGGTCAGTTGGTCAGTTGTAGGGTGGTCTTCATTCAGTAAGAAACAGTGTTGGAGTCATTCTTATTGTTTTTTGATAATGAACATCATTTCCACAAAAAAATCTGAATTTCTTTAAAAATTTCCTGACTAAAACCCATACAAATTCTGCTTAAAATTTGTTTTAAAAATCCAAACTTTATTTTTAAAGTATTCTATTCAAAATACCCCTGTAATGGCCAAAAGCTTTAAAAAAACTGGTTTGTCCTTTAACCTTTCCTTGTGTTAATGTTTAATCACAGTTGGGATGGGAACATTGTCACAGCATCCTCATTTTACACGTAAGCTTTCAAACACTTACAAAAAAGAGAGCTGATCCAAATTTGTGTTGTTTATTAAAAAAAGAAAATACAATAAATGAAAAACAAAGATTGTATTCTTAACTAATAAATCACAGCAATCAGAGCCTGCGGGCAATGATAATATGCCTCCTATGCAGGACCAAACCTGCCTAAATTAAAAATAAATAAATAAATGAAAGTAAAAATAAAATAAAATAATCAAAAATTTAATACAAAAAAAAAAAAAGATATAAATGGAAATAAATACAAAAATAAAAAATACATAAATAAATAGAAGTAAAATTAAATACAAAATTAAAAATAAAATTCTAAAATTAAATATAAATAAATGAATAAAAGTGAAATAGATACAAATATAAATAGACAGAATTAAATATCAATGAATAAATATAAGTGCTCTGCTCTCACAATGATTTATTTCATGCTGCAGACGCTGGCAGCATGAAATGTAACGCAAATAGGGGGGCTATCCTAGGTGCGTTGAACTGGTTGACTATTGGTTGATCAACATGTGAGTGCAGACATCGTCTGCTGTTCCAGCCGCAGAGTTATAGAAAGGATGAGTGACAGAAATCAGTGGGGAATGACCATTAAACATCTTTATTTCAACTGAAAGTGCTTTTTCAAAAAAGAACTACATCTTAATAATGTTAACAGCTGTCAGTACAGATCCTCAGCTGATAAAATACGTGTACAGAGAGTCGTAACTTAATATCTGAATATATCTGGTCGAGAACAGTTTATATGACAAAATATGAAAGTTTAGAACTCAACTATGAGAATTCGCCACATTAAAAATAAAATAAATGTTCAGTTGGTGTTAAAATCAAGCTAGATTAGTCAGAAATTTAAAAATTACATTTAAATTCCTTAAAATGTTCAAAAAATCCCCCCCAGAATTAAAAGCAAAATTTCCCAAACTTTCTCAAATTTCCAAAAAAATACCTTAAGATTTCATGCAAACTTCAAATCAAATTCCCAAGAATTACAAAGACATTTTCTGAATTTCCATGAAAACACTAGAAAGTTCCTCCCAAACAAATATCCTGATTTCTTACTAAAAGCCAAGTGCCCAAACATATACAAAAATATCCACAAAATTTTGAAGAAAATTCTCAAATAATAATAATGATAATAATCCCTTAAAAATTCTGGGCTAAACTTGACAGGAAACTCAACATTTCAAGCAATTTGTCAAACTTCAAAAGACATTTTCACCAACAATCTCAAAAATTCTAAAAGGAGAAGCTACTTCTATGTTGTGGAAAAGCCTATATTTACTACGCTCCTATGTAGGGTTCTGGGCAGGTAAGTACACCAACATTATATCACCATTGGTGGCCAAAGTCACAGCCCACAAGATAAGACAAGATATCCCTTTATTAGTCCCACGTGGGGAAATTTTAGATTTACAGCAGAAAGAGTGGTGTAACCTGACACGCCAGATGGATTTGCTTCACACATCCATCTGGGAAAGCTTCAATAGGAAACGTCTGAGAAAAGGCAGAGGATTTGAGAAAAACTCGGAAGTGTGATTGGATGAACGTTCTGTCACATCTCTAAGAGCCAATCAGAGCAACAAAACACGTGACGTAGCCGCTATCGAGCTGCACGTGCGCAGCTACTGAGAATAATGCGAACCATGGCGACTAAAGACATGTAAGTACTCGACTTTTGTCATTTTGAAAAGAGAACAACTCACTGCTGTTCTTTGTTCTTCTTTTAACGAAGAAATATCGTCAAGTTCCGATAAAACTGGCGCTTTAGCAGCATCCATGCTAATCTCTTCCGTCATAATTGCACCAGCCTCTTGTTGCTGCTTCCTAACATCACGACTCTGCTGCGCCAGAAAGTACTGCCCCTCATCACTGATTGGTCCTGTCACTTTCTAACCGGGCCCAAACGGTACAGATGGGAGCTTTGCAAGATGGATTCGCCAGTGCAAAACAAGGTTATTGAGGTTATTGAGGTAATCAACAAAGGATGTTCAAACAATCTTTCCATCTTGCCATTCATGCGCCGCCTAACCTGACACCCCTCCACGCACTCTTACATACAGCTCACATGCCAGGCCATTCCTGGCGCTCCTTCTTGTTTTTCATTCTAGAGATTCAAGTCCTTGGCCCCACAGGCAGACATCCATCCAACGCCATCTCCTCCCTATTCGGACCTGATATTCAACAAATAAATCCCATGCTAAAACCTCTGCTAAGCAGAGCACAAAAAACCACCATCAGCAGCCTCTGCCCCGCAACACTTTCATCACACCGGACTGCCTGGAAATGCTTTCAAAGCTTTCACAAAAAAAAGCACAAAATTCAATTTCCTTCCTTCAAAATCCTAACCATAATCTGTGTCAGTACCAACACTCATTCAGTAAAGTCTCTTAAAACACAAACCATCACAAGCTACCTCAGCGGTGTCAACTTTTTCTTGAAACTCCTCGCTGCGACCCCGGTCCAAGCCCTAGCCATCCACAAATAACCAACCTTCTCAAGAGCCTCAAACGGCAAGAATCCTCTCCTAACAACCCTCGTCTTTCCCTAAACCCAATCTGCATCCACGCCTGCACCCCGGATATGGCACTCCTCTAACTGCCTTTCTACGAAGCTTCACCTCACTGACTCTTCACTTTGGCCCTCTTGCATTCCTGACCTGTCTAACTTCTCAGAAGACGCCATTGTATTCTATCTAAAACAATCAAAAACACATCAGTCCAGCCCTCTCATACCAATTTTCCACTTCCAAGGCCAATCACATCAAAGTCCTTTCAAACCCCTCACCAACTACTGCAAACATCCCAGAGTACAACATCCTCAGCCCCACTTTGTGTCACGGAGCTGGGACAAATAGCCTCAGGTTCTTGGTTCCTCTCGCTCCAACAACCCGCCACACACCCCCATCTCCTTGTCTCTGTCTGCCTCTCTTGTAGGTATATAAAGGGTTCGCCATGCCAGGCAGCCATGCCATTGTTCCAGAATTCTAACATAATTCACAAGTTTAACCAATAAAAAAGACAAAAAAACCCCCAAAACAAAACAAAACAAAAAAACATTTTTTGTATTTGTTGCTAGTGAAACAAAGACTAGTCACCTATGATGTCACGCAGAAAGACTCCATGCGATCATGCTATACACACACTGAAACCAGGGTGGGTCAATGTGACCTTCCAGGACAACAAAAGCAAAGTCCAGACGAAGAAAGCCCCAGGGTTAAGTGAGCTGTCCTATTATGATTACCAACAAAAGCCTGTGGAACCGGTAGGACCTGGGTCTGAGCCGCTTCAGAATAAAACGTGTCTGAAACATTTAAAAGGTCATTAGACAGGTATACCCATGTGTGGCTCTCATCAAATAAAAATTAGCCCGTTAAATGTTTACAGCGGGCCTTTACAGTGTACAGAGGTAGTTCTTCTCCATTGATGCTATTTGTCTTTAAACTGTTTCCTGCAGAATGAAAGAACTTCTCTGTTAAGCAGAGCGCGTGCACTGCGTGTTTGGCACATTGAGTTGTTTTGTTTTCACTGCAAAAATAGTCCAAGATACTAAATCATTCTGTCTGACAGAGCAGGAACAGCACAGACAGATGCTTCTAAAGTATGATTTTATTTTATTATTGTTAAGAAGGGAGAGCGAGCGTATGGATGATGGAGGGATAGGTGGTGGAAAAATAAAAGACACGTGTCCTGATATGATTCTGTTTGTCTGTGAAGTGTGTAATGGTCGTAAAATTCCTCCTCCGCTTTGTTGGTTGAATGTCTCCTTTAATAATACACTATGTCCGTGTAAGGGTGTGTGTGAGGTGTGTAGCTGCTGATTATACCTGTAGTTATTATACCCTGAACATTCAAATTGATAACATCGATTTATGCAGCAGGAATTTTAACGCACTGTAGTTTAGTCTGATGATAATGTGTTTTATTAACCTGACATGCCAGATGAAAATCTTTACAGGCCAATCAGAGCAACAACACACATGATGTTGTTGCCCCTACTGAGGAGTAAACTCCATAGAGAGCTGCATAACGCCGCGAACCATGGCGACTGTAGACATGTCCGTACATGACTTCTATCGTTTTTGAAAAGAAAACAACTCACTGCTGTTCTTTGTTCTTCTTTTAACAAAGAAATGGCGTCAAGTTCTGAAAAAACTGGCGCTTTAGCAGCATCCACGCTAATCTCTTCCACCGTGACTGCACTGGCCTCTTGTTGCTGCTCGCTAACGTCACAACTCCGCCACACCTGAAAGTACTGCCCCTCATCGCTGATTGGTCTTGTCACTTTCTAACCGGGCCCAACTGGTTCAGATGGGACCTTTGCATGATGGATTCGCCAGTAAGAAACGCGGAAACGGGTTTATCCATCTGCTTTGCGATGTTAGAGAATATTGTGTTTGGTCACTGTTTTCCTTTGTTTCAGTTTCTGAATCAAACAAAATAAAAAAAATATCGACTGTGCCAACATGCATGCACTTCACTGCAAACTCAATCCGAGTTCTCAGGCTTCTTTTCTTTTTCTTTTTTCTGCCTCCTCTGTCATTGTGGTAAGTTTAGTAATATGACTGGAGCAAATTCTTTAGTAGATATGGCGCAACAAAGGAGCAAATAGTGGGCACAAATCTACTTTGGGATATGACATATACATGGCCCAGTATCCCATTTTGTTTTGAGCAGCAAAACTGGGTTTCTCAGAACTGTAGTACTGTTACAGTTACTGTTACGTCCATGTATACACAGTCATTGTTTTTATGGACTTTTCCACAGTCTCTTTTGTTACTGAGTTCTCTCTACCTATAATATATATATATTTGCTGGTTAATGGCGTTAACGTGCTACATTAACATGAGACTCTTATCGCACGATAAGAAAATGATCGCACAGTAATCTATTCACTAAAGGAGCTTACATTCACACCGCTGAGCACATGTAGTAGCCTCCAGTCATTGGGGAGGAGAGCAGGGGTTTGGGTCTGTTGTGAGCAGGCTTATGCTCCGCTGAACTGGACAACATCTGTTTTTAATGAAAGAGTGGATGCTTGGGTGTGTGATTACAACCAGTAGTCGATATTACATGTTGTTTGCACATAAGCACAAACCAGAGGTTGCGCTGGGACAGAGCGCCGTATCAGCTTTATGACATCATCGTAAAAACTAAACTTCTTTAAACAGCACGGCAGTTTGTTCACATCTTTCCTCAATAAAGGGCAGAAATCATCAGAATCCAGTCAATAAACGGTGTGCTGTGACTCACCTTACAGATGAACACTAGTTGGAGTCAGTGAGAGGAGATGCAAACGCAATAAAAGTCTCCTGTCACCTCAAAAACCGCTGTATCTTTGCAGCGCGGGCCCATTTAATCCTCTGAGCTGCATGTACATGTGCAGATACGAAGAGCGAAATTGCTGGCATCTTAAAAGTGATTTTAATCATCCATGGATGCATGATGGACTTTTTGCCGGGTCAAAACAGAAACAATCTTCTTCTGCTTTCTCCTCCTTTGCGGGGTTGTAAACCAGCTATGTGCATACCGCCACCTGCTGTTTCAGACCGAGTAAATACGCAAGTGCGCCCGGGCACGGTTCGATATTGCTAGTGTGAAAGCATGCCTGCGGGGGGGAGGGGGAGGAATCGCGCCAGTTGATCCACAGTTCGGATCAACTGGGCCTAATGTGAAAGCACCCTAAAATCCCGCTGGATCCATCCTGACAGAGAGCTTCATACAGCACACGCTCATGCATCACTGTGCTGAGACAAGTTGAAGAGATGGAGAACAACTTTTTAATTCTGTCTCTGTTATGACCTGTGAGCAGGCTACAAACGTATGCCTTTATCTGTTAGAGTTCCATGACTGATATCATAGACACTACGGTGTTAAAGTGAGGTTCAGAGAGAGAGAGAGAGAGAGAGGAGGGTCGGGTGGTGGTGAGCGAGCAAGAGAGAACAGGCGCTGAGCTGAATCATCCTTCACCCATCTCTGTTATGTTTCCATGGTTGAAATCCACATGATAAATGAGCAAACTCTGGTGTTTAAAGTGAGGGTTCAGTGGTGAGCTAGCGAGGTGTTCTCAAGCAGTCTGTGATTCATTTTTCTTAATATTTAGAAAGGTCAAGCATTTTTTGATGTCTTCGGCAAAATTCAAATCTAGCATTTTAATCTAGATTAATCTAGATTAACTACAGGATTGCAGTGAGATTAATCTAGATTAGAAAAATTAATCTATGCCCAGCATTTATTTATATATATATATATATATATATATATATATATATATATATATATATATATATACACCTGTATACACTAGTGGCCAATAAAGTAAGTTCATTGTTAAAATATCGATACAGAATTGCACCTCAAAATATTGCCATATTCTAGTGTATTGATATTTTTTAAGACCCCTATTCTACATACTGATGTATTAACCGTTACAGAAACATTAAAATGATTTTGGTAATTACCAGTGCTGTTAAAACTGTGTGGTTTGTGTCTGCCTTTTTTAAAGATGAAGAAATAAAATCAAATAAGAGTGAAATGACTTAAAAAAGTGAAATGCTGTATTTAAAGAAAGTAATAGGAAATAATTGGGAAAAAAGTCAAATACAAAAAAATCAACTGTATTTTGATTTTATGCACAGAAATGTTCGTGTCACATTGCATGACAAATGTTTACTTAACTTACACGTACATGAATGAATGAAAAATTCCATGAAAATTTCACACACCACAAATGTGTCAGAGAAATTCAAATTTTTAACAACACAACTCTTAAAATTTCCATTCCTACATTTTATAGTTTAGAAAAATATCAAAATTCCAGCCCAAAACGTCCCCCACTATATCATTTAGCTATAAATGGTGAAAAGAATGAGTGTTCTGCCTGAAATATTCTAATTCTGCAAGTATTGGCTTTTAAAACTGTGGCAAGGAAAATAAAATTAATCAGAGTTAGCTTTGGACATTCTTTGACTAATCATGATGTGAAAGCATAATCACAAATATAAAAGAATTCTTGCACAACCAGTTTCTTTGTTCGATTAAGATTTTTTTTAACTGAGTGATTTGTTGCCACACCTCACCTAGAGAATAAAAAAACATTCCTCATGTTGATTTACGTCAGTGCTCAAAGCCTTGTACCTACTTTAGGTGGATACATATATAAGCTGCTGTCAGATCGTTAGAACAAAGAATCGTGTAAAGGACACAGAGGAGGAATCAGAGAGCATCAAGACTTCAGTGAAGAGGAGCCACCGACCTGTGAGTATTTCAACCATTGCTATTTGTCTATTTTGATTAGATGGAGATTCTGTCATTTCTTCAAATGAAATCTAGTTAACTGAGACATACTTTTCATAAGATTTTATCTATTTATTAGAAAAAAAAAAATCTAAAGTGAATGACAAACAGCAGAAAATTACATTTACTGTGAAAAAGTAGCTTTCATTGATGGTCAATCCTGCCAGTTTTTGTACCCATCTTGGTTATTTAGTTAATATATTATTATTTATCTGTTTAACTTTTGAGGGCTTCAGGATGCTCACAAAGTCAGAACATTTTGCAGTAGCTTGCATTATTTTGTATGTTTCAATTCTGCACACTCCAGATAGCCTCAATAGCACTCCCCAATAGATTTCAAAGACAAGCCCTCTCCTTGAACTTTGTCCTACAGTTTTGAATATTGGTGGGTCGATTCGGCTTGACATCATCTGCAAAAAAGCCTCTTGGAGCAAAACCCCAACTCCAGCAAGACTGCTGCCATTTTGAATGAATTAGACAAAATTGGTGCATTTTCCCCTGTCCTATTGGCCCTTGGTCCAAATTCAGGCAATTCGTAGTAGAGACCTTAATGATGAAAATGTTTTCAGCTTGCAGACAAAACTCAAAGGGCGAAATCATGGCAAACCCTCAAGGCTGCATTTTTTAACAGAAAGAAAGTTTTTAATAGCTCAGCTGTGCATGGTCCAATCTGACGGAGCGTTCCACGTATGTAGAGGGTACAGGGCTGAACACATTCATAAGGTAACATGATAGGAAACGGTTTATGGTACAAGGTACTGTTTCAAGTAGATCCAAACAGTTGATTCAACACTGTGCAAGAATCTGTGAGTTTTCACTGGAAGTGGTGGTGACAGTAAGAGCACCTTTACCTGCTGATTAAGCACCTTTATATCCACTCCACTTTACTAGTCTAAAGCTTTGTTGCACACTCGTATTCACTGCCAACCTCCCTGGAATACATGCCCTGGAAAATCAAAGCATCTTGCTTGACAAACCTAGGAGCATTTTTTATGCCATCGCCACCAAGAAAAACTGTAAAGCTATTTTGCAATGAATACACAACAAGAGTGTTCCTGTCTGAAATATAGTCATCCTAATATACAGAAATAGCTTTAAAGGCAGATAGTGCCATGTAAACATCAGTCAAAATTAAGTATAGAAGTTCTCAGCTTAATCAAGATTTCATAACGTAATCATAACAATTAATTTAAAGGAGTTATAACTCAGCTGGGCTTTATATCTGAACTAGATTACATGTGCTTAGTAAGATTTCCGACTTGAACACATACGAATTTGGACATTTATGAAAATTCATTGCGCCACCTTGTGGCAAGACAAAGTAACTGCTGCTGCTTATCACCTAAGCTCATCGGGGTTAATCAAACCAAACTCAAATTTAATGTGGTGTATCCAAAGATGACATCCAAACTCCCCTAAGAAAGGCTCAAATCTACATAGAATGCCATGGCAGTTTCACCATGAAACAAGAAGTAGTTTTTCAGGTCTTTTACTTGTTCATCTATGAAACTTTGCAAACATATTCCTTGGAGGGGAAATAGGATTCATTTTGTCAGTGGGCATAACTAAGTTGTTCAGTGGTGCCCTTTACATTTTGTGATTGAACCAACAAGAGTAAATATATAAGTGATTACTTAGCAGCAGTTTCAGTCGCTAGAAAAAGTGTGTGAACCCTTTGAGATTTCTTAGATTTCTGCATAAATTGGTCATCAAATGTGTTCCAATCTTCATCTAATTCACAGCAATAGACAAACACAGTCTGCTTAAACTAATACTGCACAAAAATGATATGTTTTCATGTTTTTATCGAACAAAACATGTAAACATTCACAGTGCAGGGTGGAAGAAGTATGTGAACCCCTAGGCTAATGACTGGTTGACCCTCCTTTGGCAGCAATAACCTCAACCAAACGTTTCCTGTAGTTGCAGATCAGACCTGCACAATGGTCAGGAGGAATTTTGGACCGTTCCTCTTTACAAAACTGTTTCAGTTCAGCAATATTCTTGTGATGTCTGGTGTGCATCGCTCTCTTGAGGTCATGCCACAGCATCTCAATCGAGTTGAGGTCAGGACTCTGACTGGACCACTCCAGAAGGCGTATTTTCTTCTGTTGAAGCCGTTCTGTTGTTGATTTACTTCTATGCTTTGGGTCGTTGTCCTGTTGCATCACCCATCCTCTGTTGAGCTTCAGTTGGTGGACAGATGGTCTTAAGTTTTCCTGCAAAATGTCTTGATAAAATTCGGCATTAATTTTTCCATCAATGACAGCAATCCGTCCAGGCCCTGAGGCAGCAAAGCAGCCCCAAATCATGATGGCCCCTCCACCATATTTCACAGTTGGGATGAGGTTTTGATGTTGGTGTGCTGTGCCTTTTTTCTCCACACATAGCGTTGTGTGTTCCTTCCAAACAACTCAATTTTGGTTTCATCTATGGACAGAATATTTTGCCAGTAGTGCTGTGGAACATCCAGGTGCCCTTTGGTAAACTTCAAACGTGCAGCAATGTTTTTTTTTGGACAGCAGTGGCTTCCTCTGTGGTGTCCTCCCATGAACTCCATTCTTGTTTAATGTTTTACTTATTGTAGATTTGTCAACACAAATGTTGGCATATGCCAGAGATTTCTTTAAGTCATTAGCTGACACTCTAGGAGTCTTCTTCACCTCACTGAGCATTCTGCGCTGTGCTCTTGCAGTCATCTTTACAGGATGACCACGCCTAGGGGGAGTAGCAACAGTGCTGAACTTTCTCCATTTGTAGACAGTCTGTCATACTGTGGACACATGAACATCAAGACTTTTAGAGATACTTTTGTAACCCTTTCCAACTTCATGCAAGTCAACGATTCTTGATCGTAGGTCTTCTGAGAGCTCTTTTGTGCCAGGCATGGTTGACATCAGGCAATGCTTCTTAAGAACAGCAAATTCAACACTGGTGTGTGTTTTTTATAGGGCAGGGCAGCTTTAACCAACACATCCAATCTCATCACATTGATTGGACTCCAGGTTGGCTGACTCCTGGCTCCAATTAGCTCTTGGAGAAGTCATTAGCCTAGGGGTTCACATACTTTTTCCACCCTGCACTGTGAGTGTTTAAATGGGTTGATCAATAAAAACATGAAAACATATCATTTTTTGCACGGTATTAGTTTAAGCAGACTGTGTTTGTCTATTGTTGTGAATTAGATGAAGATCGGAACACATTTGATGACCAATTTATGCAGAAATCTAAGAAATCTCAAAGGGTTCACATACTTTTTCTAGCGACTGTAACTGCTGCTTAGTAATCACTTATATATTTACTCTTGTTGGTTGAATCACACTCAGATTTGTTGGGGCACCTCCAAACATGTTAACCATACTCATCTAAGAAAGGCTCAGATCTAAATAGAATGCTCTTTCCATGGCAGTTTTTCATTCACCATGAAACAGGAAGTAGTTTTTAAGGTCTTTTAGGAACTTTCAGACCTTTTGCAAAAACACTTGATATTTAGCTCAGATTCCTCCCATTTCTCTGGATCTTGGCTGAGATGCCTACTTAGCTTTCACATATAAACTCCAAGTGGGCTTTTATGTATTTTGAACTAAGAGGCTTCCGTCTAGCTATTCTGCCATGAAGCCCAGATTGGTTGAGGGTTGCAGTGATGGTTGTCCTTCTGGAACTTTGTCCCATCTCCACACAGGATCTCTGGAGCTCAGTCAAAGAGACCATTGGGTTCTTGATAACCTCCCATACTAATGCCTGTTTGTTCAGTTTTACTGGATGACCAGCTCTTGGAAGAGTTGTGGTTGTGCCAAACTTCTTCCATGTGAGAATGATGGGAGCCATGGTGCTCTTGTGAACCTTCAGAGCAGCAGAGATATTTCTGTGCCTGTCAACAATCCTGCCTCTGAGCTTTGCAGGTAGTTTTTTTTTTTTTTTTTTTTTTTTTTTTTTTTACCATAGCACCAGGCTGACGCATAACAAAAATGAAAAAAGGGTACGGGGTCTAAATACTCTCTGAATGCACTGTATATTTTGGTCGACTAGGATCCCAAAAAGAAGACTGACTCGACTGCAAAAAGTAAAAAGTTTATTTTCTACAAAAAAAAGGGAGGCAGAAGAAGCAGGGAGCAGGCTGGCTTGGAGGAACTCAGAGACAAAAAACTTGATGGAAAACGCTGGCATGATGTCACAAATACTGAGGCATGTGAGCCTAAAACAGAAACATCAGAGAGTTTCAAAGATACCATGTAGAAAAAGACTAGCAACAGTTCAGAGAAAACTACATAACAGGAAGGAATTATTGGGATTGATAGTGGCGTGGACTCAACAGACTTTATGTCTTGAGGAGATGAGCTGATTGCCTTGTCTGCTGCAGCAACAGAAACCAGCCACCCCCAGCAACAACAATAGAAGACTAAACTAAATCAGAACCCTCACAGGCAGCCACTGTTGTACTTTTGCCATGACTCTGACATGAGATGGGATACGAGGGTCCCATCAATCCTGCTTGAAGGCCTAGCTAGCCTTTGAGTTTTATTGTCTTAATTTCTCATGTCTGTGATCAAACAACAGCTCGCATATTAGGCAAGGATGTGTTGCTTTTAGACAACAGTTAATGGATGGTCATGACATAGGTCAACACTGAAAAAACTAAACTGTCTAAAAACCTCCAACAATACAGCATAATTGTTATTGTGGGTTAACAATAATCCATTTCATAGAGGAATAATATTTTTTAGACTGTTTTAAATTGTCCTGTTTTATTTTAAGAGATGCAAAGTTAGTGTAGAACACAGTAAGGAAAGAAAAAGTTTAATTTTAAAAAATTGACAATGACCAAAGGAAAAAAAGAAAATATATATAAAAAAAAACCAACCTAATAAATTATGTGAAAATGTATGAAAAAAGTTTTATTAAATCTCTAAAATTGAAATATTCACTGTCATTCTTCTCTAAAAAAGCAAAGGACCAGGAAAACAATGAGGAAGGAAATCTGTGTCAGCTTTCTGCTCTTAGTTGGTAAGTAAAATTTACTCGAAAACTGCTGTAATTGTGATAAAGAAGGCTAAAATTTTTTTTTTTAAATTTTGACACTGATCACCTATTTTTTAAAGCT
Organism: Cheilinus undulatus; assembly: GCF_018320785.1. Lineage (NCBI taxonomy): Eukaryota > Metazoa > Chordata > Actinopteri > Labriformes > Labridae > Cheilinus > Cheilinus undulatus. Next base: position 5,438,996 of record NC_054880.1, read on the forward strand.
GTAAGCAACGTACAAACTACGACCACCACAACAGCCCAAACAACAATTACTGGTGTACCAACAACAACCACCACAGCTGCACCAACAACGACCACCACAGCTCCACCAACAACAACCAAAACAGCACCACCAACACCCACCACAGCAGCACCAATACAAACCACTACAGCTGCACCAACAACAACCACAACAGCTGCACCAACAACAACCACCACAGCTGCACCAACAACAACCACCACAGCTGCACCAACAACAACCACCACAGCAGCCCCAACAACCACCACAACAATAGCACCAACAACAATCACTACAGCTGCACCAACAACAACCACCACAGCAGCACCAACAACAACCACCACAGCTGCACCTACAACAACCACCACAGCTGCACCTACAACAACCACAACAGCCCCACCAACCACCACGACAACAGCACCAACAACAACCACCACAGCTGCACCTACAACAACCACAACAGCACCACCAACAACCACCACAGCAGCACCAACATCAACCACCACAGCTGCACCTACAACAACCACCACAGCTGCCCCAACAACAACCACTACAGCTGCACCAACAACAACCACAGCAGCACCAACAACAACCACCACAGCTGCACCTACAACAACCACAACAGCTGCACCAACAACAACCACCACAGCTGCACCTACAACAACCACAACAGCACCACCAACAACCATCACAGCAGCACCAACAACAACAACCACAGCTGCACCTACAACAACCACCACAGCTGCCCCAACAACAACCACGACAGCTGCACCAACAACAACAAACACAGCAGCCCAAACAACAACCACCACAGCTCCACCGACAACAACAACCACCACAGCTGCCCCAACAACGACCACCACAGCAGCCCCAACAACCACCACGACAACAGCACCAACAAGAACCAGCACAGCTGCACCTACAACAACCACAACAGCACCACCAACAACCACCACAGCAGCACCAACAACAACCACCACATCTGCACCAACAACAACCACAACAGCTGCACCAACAACCACCACAGCAGCACCAACAACAACCACCACATCTGCACCAACAACAACCACCACAGCTGCACCTACAACAACCACAACAGCCCCACCAACCACCACGACAACAGCACCAACAACAACCACCACAGCTGCACCTACAACAACCACAACAGCACCACCAACAACCACCATAGCTGCACCAACAACAACCACCACAGCTGCACCAACAACAACCACCACAACTGCACCAACAACAACCACCACAGCTGCCCCAACAATGACCACCACAGCAGCCCCAACAACCACCACAACAACAGCACCAACAACAACCACCACAGCTGCACCAACAACAACCACCACAGCTGCACCTACAACAACCACCACAGCTGCTCCAACAACAACCACTAAAGCTGCACCAAGAACAACAACCACAGCAGCCCCAACAACAACCACCACAGCTCCACCAATAACAACAACCACAACAGCTGCCCCAACAACGACCACCACAGCAGCCCCAACAACAACCACCACAGCTCCACCGACAACAACAACCACCACAGCTGCCCCAACAACGACCACCACAGCAGCCCCACCAACCACCACGACAACAGCACCAACAACAACCACCACAGCTGCACCTACAACAACCACAACAACACCACCAACAACAACCACTACAGCTGCACCAACAACAACCACTACAGCTGCACCAACAACCACCACAGCTGCACCAACAACAACCACCACAGCAGCCCCACCAACCACCACCACAACAGCACCAACAACAACCACCACAACAACCACAACAGCACCACCAACAACAACCACTACAGCTGCACCAACAACACCCACCACAGCTGCACCAACAACAACCACCACAGCTGCCCCAACAACGACCACCACAGCAGCCCCAACAACCACCACAACAACAGCACCAACAACAACCACCACAGCTGCACCAACAACAACCACCACAGCTGCACCTACAACAACCACCACAGCTGCTCCAACAACAACCACGACAGCTGCACCAACAACAACAACCACAGCAGCCCCAACAACAACCACCACAGCTCCACCGACAACAACAACCACCACAGCTGCCCCAACAAGGACCACCACAGCAGCCCCACCAACCACCACGACAACAGCACCAACAACAACCACCACAGCTGCACCTACAACAACCACAACAACACTACCAACAACAACCACTACAGCTGCACCAACAACAACCACTCCAGCTGCACCAACAACAACCACCACAGCTGCCCCAACAACGACCACCACAGCAGCCCCACCAACCACCACCACAACAGCACCAACAACAACCACCACAACAACCACAACAGCACCACCAACAACAACCACTACAGCTGCACCAACAACCACCACAGCTGCACCAACAACAACCACAACAGCCCCACCAACAACAACCACTACAGCTGCACCAACAACAACCACCACAGCTGCACCTACAACAACCACCACAGCTGCACCAACAACAACCACAACAGCTGCACCTACAACAACCACCACAGCAGCCCCAACAACAACCACCACAGCTCCACCGACAACAACAACCACCACAGCTGCCCCAACAACGACCACCACAGCAGCCCCACCAACCACCACGACAACAGCACCACCAACAACCACCACAGCAGCACCAACAACAACCACTACAGCTGCACCAACAACAACCACAACAGCTGCACCTACAACAACCACAACAGCACCAACAACAACCACCACAGCAGCACCAACAACAACCACTACAGCTGCACCAACAACAACAACCACAGCTGCACCAACAACAACCACTACAGCTGCACCAACAACAACCACTACAGCTGCACCAACAACAACCACCACAACTGCACCAACAACAACCACCACAGCTGCCCCAACAACGACCACCACAGCAGCCCCAACAACAACCACCACAACTGCACCAACAACAACCACCACAGCTGCACCAACAACAACCACCACAGCTGCACCTACAACAACCACCACAGCTGCTCCAACAACAACCACTACAGCTGCACCAACAACAACAACCACAGCAGCCCCAACAACAACCACCACAGCTCCACCGACAACAACAACCACCACAGCTGCCCCAACAACGACCACCACAGCAGCCCCAACAACAACCACCACAGCTCCACCGACAACAACAACCACCACAGCTGCCCCAACAACGACCACCACAGCAGCCCCACCAACCACCACGACAACAGCACCAACAACAACCACCACAGCTGCACCTACAACAACCACAACAGCACCACCAACAACAACCACTACAGCTGCACCAACAACAACCACTCCAGCTGCACCAACAACAACCACAACAGCAGCACCAACAACAACCACCACAGCTGCACCAACAACAACCACCACAGCTGCACCTACAACAACCACCACAGCTGCACCAACAACAACCACAACAGCTGCTCCTACAACAACCACCACCACAGCAGCTCCAACTACAACCACCACAGCTGCACCAACAACAACCACCACAACTTCTCCAACAACAACCACCACAGCTGTTCCAACAACAACCACCACAGCTGCATCAACAACAACAACCACAACTCCTACAACAACCACCACAGCTGCACCAACAACAACAACCACAGCTGCTCCAACTACAACAACCACAGCTTCTCCAACTACAACAACCACAGCTGCCCCAACAACGACCACCACAGCAGCCCCAACAACAACCACCACAGCTCCACCAACAACAACCACCACAGCTCCACCGACAACAACAACCACCACAGCTCCACCAACAACAACCACCACAGCTGCACCAACAACACCCACCACAGCTCCACCGACAACAACAACCACAACAGCTGCCCCAACAATGACCACCACAGCAGCCCCACCAACCACCACGACAACAGCACCAACAACAACCACTACAGCTGCACCAACAACAACCACTACAGCTGCACCAACAACAACCACCACAGCTGCACCAACAACAACCACAACAGCTGCACCAACAACAACCACCACAGCTGCACCAACAACAACCACCACAGCTGCACCAACAACAACCACCACAGCTGCCCCAACAACAACCACTACAGCTGCACCAAGAACAACAACCACAGCAGCCCCAGCAACAACCACCACAGCTCCACCGACAACAACAACCACCACAGATGCCCCAACAACGACCACCACATCAGCCCCAACAACCACCACAGCTCCACCAACAACAACCACCACAGCTGCACCAACAACAACCACCACAGCAGCCCCAACAACAACCACCACAGCTCCACCGACAACAACAACCACCACAGCTGCACCAACAACAACCACCACAGCTGCCCCAACAACAACCACCACAGCTGCACCAACAACAACAACCACAGCAGCGCCAACAACCACCACAGCACCACCAACAACAACCACCACAGCTGCACCTACAAATACCACAACAGCACCACCAACAACCACCACAGCTGCACCAACAACAACCACCACAGCTGCACCTACAACAACCACCACAGCAGCCCCAACAACAACCACCACAGCTCCACCGACAACAACAACCACCACAGCTGCCCCAACAACAACCACCACAGCAGCCCCAACAACAACCACTACAGCTGCACCAACAACAACAACCATGGCAGCCCCAACAACAACCACCACAGCTCCACCTACAACAACAACCACCACAGCTCCACCGACAACAACAACCACCACAGCTGCCCCAACAACAACCACCACAGCTGCACCAACAACAACCACCACAGCTGCACCTACAACAACCACCACAGCTGCACCAACAACAACCACAACAGCTGCACCTACAACAACCACCACAGCTGCACCAACAACAACCACCACAGCTGCACCAACAACAACAACCACAGCAGCCCCAACAACAACCACCCCAGCTCCACCGACAACAACAACCACCACAGCTGCCCCAACAACGACCACCAGAGCAGCCCCAACAACAACCACCACAGCTCCACCGACAACAACAACCACCACAGCTGCCCCAACAACGACCACTACAGCTGCACCAACAACAACCACAACAGCTGCACCAACAACAACCACCACAGCTGCACCAACAACAACCACCACAGCTGCACCTACAACAACCACCACAGCGGCACCTACAACAACCACAACAGCTGCACCTACAACAACCACCGCAGCTGCACCAACAACAACAACCACAGCAGCCCCAACAACAACCACCACAGCTCCACCGACAACAACAACCACCACAGCTGCCCCAACAACAACCACTACAGCTGCACCAAGAACAACAACCACAGCAGCCCCAACAACAACCACCACAGCTCCACCGACAACAACAACCACCACAGCTGCCCCAACAACAACCACCACAGCTCCACCGACAACAACAACCACCACAGCTGCCCCAACAACGACCACCACAGCAACCCCAACAACACCCACCACAGCTCCACCGACAACAACCACCACAGCTGTACCAACAACAACCACCACAGCAGCCCCAACAACAACCACCACAGCTCCACCGACAACAACAACCACCACAGCTGCCCCAACAACGACCACCACACCAGCCCCAACAACACCCACCACAGCTCCACCGACAACAACAACCACCACAGCTGCCCCAACAACGACCACCACAGCAGCCCAACCAACCACCACGACAACAGCACCAACAACAACCACCACAGCTGCACCTACAACAACCACAACAGCAACACCAACAACAACCACTACAGCTGCACCAACAACAACCACTACAGCTGCACCAACAACAACTACAACAGCTGCACCAACAACAACCACCACAGCTGCACCAACAACAACCACCACAGCTGCACCTACAACAACCACCACAGCTGCACCTACAACAACCACAACAGCTGCACCTACAACAACCACCACAGCTGCACCAACAACAACCACCAAAGCTGCACCAACAACAACCACCACAGCTGCCCCAACAACAACCACCACAGCTGCACCAACAACAACAACCACAGCAGCCCCAACAACCACCACGACAACAGCACCAACAACAACCACCACAGCTGCACCTACAACAACCACAACAGCACCACCAACAACCACCACAGCTGCACCTAGAACAACCACCACAGCGGCACCTACAACCACCACAACAGCTGCACCAACAGCAACCACCACAGCTGCACCTACAACAACCACCACAGCAGCCCCAACAACAACCACCACAGCTCCACCGACAACAACAACCACCACAGCTGCCCCAACAACGACCACGACAGCAGCCCCAACAACAACCACTACAGCTGCACCAACAACAACAACCACGGCAGCCCCAACAACAACCACCACAGCTCCACGAACAACAACAACCACCACAGCTCCACCGACAACAACAACCACCACAGCTGCCCCAACAACAACCACCACAGCTGCCCCAACAACAACAACTACAGCTGCACCAACAACAACAACCACAGCAGCCCCAACAACAACCACCACAGCTCCACCGACAACAACAACCACCACAGCTGCCCCAACAACGACCACCACAGCAGCCCCAACAACAACCACCACAGCTCCACCAACAACAACCACCACAGCTGCACCAACAACAACCACCACAGCAGCCCCAACAACACCCACCACAGCTCCACTGACAACAACGACCACCACAGCAGCCCCACCAACCACCACGACAACAGCACCAACAACAACCACCACAGCTGCACCTACAACAACCACAACAGCACCACCAACAACAACCACTACAGCTGCACCAACAACAACCACTACAGCTGCACCAACAACAACCACAACAGCTGCACCAACAACAACCACCACAGCTGCACCAACAACAACCACCACAGCTCCACCAACAACAACCACCACAGCTGCCCCAACAACAACCACTACAGCTCCACCAACAACAACCACCACAGCTGCCCCAACAACGACCACCACAGCAGCCCAAACAACAACCACCACAGCTCCACCGACAAAAACAACCACCACAGCTGCCCCAACAACGACCACCACAGCAGCCCCACCAACCACAACGACAACAGCACCAACAACAACCACCACAACTGCACCTACAACAACCACAACAGCACCACCAACAACAACCACAACAGCTGCACCTACAACAACCACCACAGCTGCACCAACAACAACCACCACAGCTGCACCTACAACAACCACCACAGCTGCACCAACAACAACCACCACAGCTGCCCCAACAACAACCACCACAGCTGCACCAACAACAACAACCACAGCAGCCCCAACAACAACCACCACAGCTGCCCCGACAACGACCACCACAGCAGCCCCAACAACAACCACCACAGCTCCACCAACAACAACCACCACAGCTGCACCAACAACAACCACCACAGCAGCCCCAACAACAACCACCACAGCTCCACCGACAACAACAACCACCACAGCTGCCCCAACAACGACCACCACAGCAGCCCCAACAACACCCACCACAGCTCCACCGACAACAACGACCACCACAGCAGCCCCACCAACCACCACGACAACAGCACCAACAACAACCACCACAGCTGCACCTACAACAACCACAACAGCACCACCAACAACAACCACTACAGCTGCACCAACAACAACCACTACAGTTGCACCAACAACAACCACAACAACTGCACCAACAACAACCACCACAGCTGCACCAACAACGACCACCACAGCTGCACCAACAACAACCACCACATCTCCCCCAACAACAACCACCACAGCAGCCCCAACAACACCCACCACAGCTCCACCGACAACAACGACCACCACAGCAGCCCCACCAACCACCACGACAACAGCACCAACAACAACCACCACAGCTGCACCTACAACAACCACAACAGCACCACCAACAACAACCACTACAGCTGCACCAACAACAACCACTACAGCTGCACCAACAACAACCACAACAGCTGCACCAACAACAACCACCACAGCTGCACCAACAACAACCACCACAGCTGCTCCAACTACAACAACCACAGCTTCTCCAACTACAACAACCACAGCTACTCCAACTACAACCACCACGACTGCACCAACAACAACCACGACAGCTCCTCCAATTACGACCACCACAGCTGCTCCAACTACAACAACAACAGCTGCACCAACAACAACCACCACAACTGCTCCAACAACAACCACCACAGCTGCACCAACAACAACCACCACAACTGCTCCAACAACAACCACCATTGCTGCACCAACAACAACCACCACAGCTGCTCCTACTACAACCCCTACAGCTGCTCCTACTACAACCACCACAGTTGCTCCAACTACAACCACCACAGCTTCTCCAACTACAACCACCACAGCTTCTCCAACAACAACCACCACAGCTGCACCAACAACAACCACAGCTACTCCAACTACAACCACCACAGCTCCACCAACAACAACCACCACAGCTGCCCCAACAACTACCACCACAGCAGCCCCAACAACAACCACCACAGCTCCACCGACAACAACCACCACAGCTCCACCAACAACAACCACCGCAGCTGCCCCAACAACGACCACCACAGCAGCCCCAACAACAACCACCACAGCTCCACCAACAACAATAACCACCACAGCTGCCCCAACAACGACCACCACAGCAGCCCCACCAACCACCACGACAACAGCACCAACAACAACCACCACAGCTGCACCAACAACAACCACCACAGCTGCACCTACAACAACCACCACAGCTGCACCAACAACAACCACAACAGCTGCACCAACAACAACCACCACAGCTGCACCAACAACAACCACCACAGCTGCACCAACAACAACCACCACAGCTGCCCCAACAACAACCACTACAGCTGCACCAACAACAACAACCACAGCAGCCCCAACAACAACCACCACAGCTCCACCAACAACAACCACCACAGCTGCCCCAACAACTACCACCACAGCAGCCCCAACAACAACCACCACAGCTCCACCGACAACAACCACCACAGCACCACCAACAACAACCACCGCAGCTGCCCCAACAACGACCACCACAGCAGCCCCAACAACAACCACGACAACAGCACCAACAACAACCACCACAGCTGCACCTACAACAACCACAACAGCACCACCAACAACCACCACAGCTGCACCAACAACAACCACAACAGCTGCACCTACAACAACCACCACAGCGGCACCTACAACAACCACAACAGCTGCACCAACAACAACCACCACAGCTGCACCTACAACAACCACCACAGCTGCCCCAACAACAACCACTACAGCTCCACCGACAACAATAACCACCACAGCAGCCCCAACAACGACCACCACAGCAGCCCCACCAATCACCACGACAACAGCACCAACAACAACCACCACAGCTGCACTTACAACAACCACAACAGCACCACCAACAACCACCACAGCAGCACCAACAACAACCACCACAGCTGCACCTACAACAACCACCACAGCTGCCCCAACAACAACCACTACAGCTGCACCAACAACAACAACCACAGCAGCCCCAACAACAACCACCACAGCTCCACCGACAACAACAACCACCACAGCAGCACCAACAACAACCACCACAGCTGCACCAACAACAACCACCACAGCAGCACCAACAACAACCACTACAGCTGCACCAACAACAACCACAACAGCTGCACCAACAACAACCACCACAGCTGCACCTACAACAACCACCACAGCTGCCCCAACAACCACCACCACATCAGCCCCAACAACCACCACAACAACAGCACCAACAACAATCCCTACAGCTGCACCAACAACAACCACCACAGCAGCACCAATAACAACCACCACAGCTGCCCAAACAACAACCACCACAGCTCCACCGACAACAACAACCACCACAGCTGCAGCTGCCCCAACAACGACCACCACAGCAGCCCCAACAACCACCACAACAACAGCACCAACAACAACCACCATAGCTGCACCAACAACAACCACCACAGCTGCACCTACAACAACCACCACAGCTGCCCCAACAACAACCACTACAGCTGCACCAACAACAACAACCACAGCAGCCCCAACAACAACCACAACAACAGCACCAACAACAATCCCTACAGCTGCACCAACAACAACCACCACAGCAGCACCAACAACAACCACCACAACTGCACCTACAACAACCACCACAGCTGCACCTACAACAACCACCACGGCTGCACCTACAACAACCACAACAGCACCACCAACAACCACCACAAGAGCACCACCAACAACCACCACAGCAGTACCAACAACAACCACCACAGCTGCACCTACAACAACCACCACAGCTGCCCCAACAACAACCACTACAGCTGCACCAACAACAACAACCACAGCAGCCCCAACAACAACCACCACAGCTCCACCGACAACAACAACCACCACAGCTGCAGCTGCCCCAACAACGACCACCACAGCAGCCCCAACAACCACCACAACAACAGCACCAACAACAACCACCATAGCTGCACCAACAACAACCACCACAGCTGCACCTACAACAACCACCACAGCTTCCCCAACAACAACCACTACAGCTGCACCAACAACAACAACCACAGCAGCCCCAACAACAACCAGAACAACAGCACCAACAACAATCCCTACAGCTGCACCAACAACAACCACCACAGCAGCACCAACAACAACCACCACAACTGCACCTACAACAACCACCACAGCTGCACCTACAACAACCACCACAGCTGCACCTACAACAACCACAACAGCACCACCAACAACCACCACAAGAGCACCACCAACAACCACCACAGCAGTACCAACAACAACCACCACAGCTGAACCTACAACAACCACCACAGCAGCACCAACAACAACCACCACAGCTGCACCAACAACAACAACCACAGCAGCCCCAACAACAACCACCACAGTTCCACCGACAACAACAACCACCACAGCTGCAGCTGCCCCAACAACGACCACCACAGCTGCACCACCAACCACCACGACAACAGCACCAACAACAACCACCACAGCTGCACCAACAACAACCACCACAGCTGCCCCAACAACGACCACCACAGCTGCACCACCAACCACCACGACAACAGCACCAACAACAACCACCACAGCTGCACCTACAACAACCACAACATCACCACCAACAACAACCACTACAGCTGCACCAACAACAACCACTACAGCTGCACCAACAACAACCACCACAGCTGCACCAACAACAACCACCACAGCTGCACCAACAACAACCACCACAGCTGCCCCAACAACAACCACTACAGCTGCACCAACAACAACAACCACAGCAGCCCCAACAACAACCACCACAGCTCCACCAACAACAACCACCACAGCAGCCCCAACAACAACCACCACAGCAGCCCCACCAACCTCCACGACAACAGCACCACCAACAACATCCACAGCAGCACCAACAACAACCACTCCAGCTGCACCAACAACAACCACAACAGCTGCACCAACAACAACCACCACAGCTGCACCTACAACAACCACAACAGCTGCACCAACAACAACAACCACAGCAGCCCCAACAACAACCACCAGAGCTCCACCGACAACAACAACCACCACAGCTGCCCCAACAACGACCACCACAGCAGCCCCACCAACCTCCTCGACAACAGCACCACCAACAACCACAACAGCTGCACCAACAACAACCACCACAGCTGCACCTACAACAACCACAACAGCTGCACCTACAACAACCACAACAGCACCACCAACAACCACCACAGCTGCACCTACAAGGACCACCACAGCTGCCCCAACAACAAGCACTATAGCTGCACCAACAACAACAACCACAGCAGCCCCAACAACAACCACCACAGCTCCACCGACAACAACAACCACCACAGCTGCCCCAACAACAACCACCACAGCAGCCCCACCAACCACCACGACAACAGCACCAACAACAACAAACACAGCTGCACCTACAACAACCACAGCAGCACCAACAACAACCACTACAGCTGCACCAACAACAACCACCACAGCTGCACCTACAACAACCACCACAGCTGCACCTACAACAACCACAACAGCACCACCAACAACCACCACAGCAGCACCAACAACAGCCACCACAGCTGCACCTACAACAACCACCACAGCTGCCCCAACAACAACCACAACAGCTGCACCAACAACAACAACCACAGCAGCAACAACAACAACCACCACAGCTGCACCGACATCAACAACCACCACAGCTGCCCCAACAACGACCACCACAGCAGCCCCACCAACCACCACGACAACAGCACCAACAACAATCCCTACAGTTGCACCAACATCAACCACCACAGCAGCACCAACAACAACCACCACAGCTGCACCTACAACAACCACCACAGCTGCACCTACAACAACCACCACAGCTGCACCTACAACAACCACAACAGCACCACCAACAACCACCACAGCAGCACCAACAACAGCCACCACAGCTGCACCTACAACAACCACCACAGCTGCCCCAACAACAACCACCACGGCAGCCCCAACAACCACCACAACAACAGCACCAACAACAACCACCACAGCTGCACCAACAACAACCACCACAGCTGCACCTACAACAACCACCACAGCTGCCCCAACAACAACCACAACAGCTGCACCGACATCAACAACCACCACAGCTGCCCCAACAACGACCATTACAGCAGCCCCACCAACCACCACGACAACAGCACCAACAACAACCACCACAGCTGCACCTACAACAACCACCACAGCTGCACCTACAACAACCACCACAGCTGCACCTACAACAACCACAACAGCACCACCAACAACCACCACAGCAGCACCAACAACAGCCACCACAGCTGCACCTACAACAACCACCACAGCTGCCCCAACAACAACCACCACGGCAGCCCCAACAACCACCACAACAACAGCACCAACAACAACCACCACAGCTGCACCAACAACAACCACCACAGCTGCACCTACAACAACCACCACAGCTGCCCCAACAACAACCACAACAGCTGCACCAACAACAACAACCACAGCAGCCCCAACAACAACCACCACAGCTGCACCGACATCAACAACCACCACAGCTGCCCCAACAACAACCACAACAGCTGCACCAACAACAACAACCACAGCAGCCCCAACAACAACCACCACAGCTGCACCGACATCAACAACCACCACAGCTGCCCCAACAACAACCACCACAGCAGCCCCACCAACCACCACGACAACAGCACCAACAACAATCCCTACAGCTGCACCAACATCAACCACCACAGCAGCACCAACAACAACCACCACAGCTGCACCTACAACAACCACCACAGCTGCACCTACAACAACCACCACAGCGTCACCTACAACAACCACCACAGCTGCACCTACAACAACCACAACAGCACCACCAACAACCACCACAGCTGCACCAACAACAACCACAACAGCTGCACCAACAACAACCACCACAGCTGCACCAACAACAACCACTACAGCTGCACCTACAACAACCACCACAGCTGCCCCAACAACGACCACCACAGCAGCCCCACCAACCTCCACGACAACAGCACCAACAGCACCAACAACAACCACCACAGCTGCACCTACAACAACCACAACAGCACCACCAACAACCACTACAGCAGCACCACCAACAACCACCACAGCTGCACCTACAACAACCACCACAGCAGCCCCAACAACCACCATGACAACAGCACCAACAACCACCATAGCTGCACCAATAATATCCACTACAGCAGCACCACCAACAACCACCACAGCTGCCCCAACAACAACCACCACGGCAGCCCCAACAACCACCACAACAACAGCACCAACAACAACCACCACAGCTGCACCAACAACGACCACCACAGCAGCCCCATCAACCTCCACGACAACAGCACCACCAACAACCACCACAGCAGCACCAACAACAACCACTCCAGCTGCACCAACAACTACCACAACAGCTGCACCAAGAACAACCACAACAGCTGCACCTACAACAACCACCACAGCTGCACCTACAACAACCACCACAGCGTCACCTACAACAACCACCACAGCTGCACCTACAACAACCACAACAGCACCACCAACAACCACCACAGCTGCACCAACAACAACCACAACAGCTGCACCAACAACAACCACCACAGCTGCACCAACAACAACCACTACAGCTGCACCTACAACAACCACCACAGCTGCCCCAACAACCACCACCACAGCAGCCCCAACAACCACCACAACAACAGCACCAACAACAATCACTACAGCTGCACCAACAACAACCACCACAGCCGCACCTACAACAACCACCACAGCTGCCCCAACAACAACCACTACAGCTGCACCAACAACAACAACCACAGTAGCCCCAACAACAACCACCACAGCTCCACCAACGACAACAACCACCACAGCTGCCCCAACAACGACCACCACAGCTGCCCCACCAACCTCCACGACAACAGCACCACCAACAACCACCACAGCAGCACCAACAACAACCACTCCAGGTGCACCAACAACAACCACAACAGCTGCACCGACAACAACCACCACTACAGCTGCACCAACAACAACAACCACAGCAGCCCCAACAACAACCACCACAGCTCCACCGACAACAACAACCACCACAGCTGCCCCAACAACGACCACCACAGCAGCCCCACCAACCTCCACGACAACAGCACCAACAGCACCAACAACAACCACCACAGCTGCACCTACAACAACCACAACAGCACCACCAACAACCACCACAGCAGCACCACCAACAACCACCACAGCTGCACCTACAACAACCACCACAGCAGCCCCAACAACCACCATGACAACAGCACCAACAACCACCATAGCTGCACCAATAATATCCACAACAGCAGCACCAACAACAACCACCACAGCTGCCCCAACAACAACCACCACGGCAGCCCCAACAACCACCACAACAACAGCACCAACAACAACCACCACAGCTGCACCAACAACGACCACCACAGCAGCCCCATCAACCTCCACGACAACAGCACCACCAACAACCACCACAGCAGCACCAACAACAACCACTCCAGCTGCACCAACAACTACCACAACAGCTGCACCAAGAACAACCACCACAGCTGCACCAACAACAACCACCACAGCTGCACCTACAACAACCACCACAGCTGCCCCAACAACCACCACCACAGCAGCCCCAACAACCACCACGACAACAGCACCAACAACAATCCCTACGGCTGCACCAACATCAACCACCACAGCAGCACCAACAACAACCACCACAGCTGCACCTACAACAACCACCACAGCTGCACCTACAACAACCACCACAGCTGCACCTACAACAACCACAACAGCACCACCAACAACCACCACAGCAGCACCAACAACAGCCACCACAGCTGCACCTACAACAACCACCACAGCTGCCCCAACAACAACCACCACAGCTGCACCTACAACAACCACCACAGCTGCACCTACAATAACCACCACAGCTGCACCAACAACAACCACCACAGCTGCACCAACAACAACCACCACAGCTGCACCAACAACAGCCACCACAGCTACACCTACAACAACCAGCACAGCTGCCCCACCAACCACCACGGCAGCCCCAACAACCACCACAACAACAGCACCAACAACAACCACCACAGCTGCACCAACAACAACCACCACAGCTGCACCTACAACAACCACCACAGCTGCCCCAACAACAACCACAACAGCTGCACCAACAACAACAACCACAGCAGCCCCAACAACAACCACCACAGCTGCACCGACATCAACAACCACCACAGCTGCCCCAACAACGACCACCACAGCAGCCCCACCAACCACCACGACAACAGCACTAACAACAACCACCACAGCTGCACCTACAACAACCACAACAGCACCACCAACAACCACCACAGCTGCACCAACAACAACCACAACAGCTGCACCAACAACAACCACTACAGCTGCACCTACAACAACCACCACAGCTGCCCCAACAACCACCACCACAGCAGCCCCAACAACCACCACAACAACAGCACCAACAACAATCACTACAGCTGCACCTACAACAACCACCACAGCTGCACCTACAACAACCACCACAGCTGCCCCAACAACAACAACTACAGCTGCACCAACAACAACAACCACAGTAGCCCCAACAACAACCACCACAGCTCCACCAACGACAACAACCACCACAGCTGCCCCAACAACAACCACCACAGCTGCCCCACCAACCTCCACGACAACAGCACCACCAACAACCACCACAGCAGCACCAACAACAACCACTCCAGCTGCACCAACAACGACCACAACAGCTGCACCAACATCAACCACCACAGCAGCACCAACAACAACCACCACAGCAGCCCCAACAACAACCACCACAGCTCCACCGACAACAACAACCACCACAGCTGCCCCAACAACGACCACCACAGCATCCCCACCAACCTCCACGACAACAGCACCAACAACAACCACCACAGCTGCACCTACAACAGCCACAACAGCACCACCAACAACCACCACAGCAGCACCACCAACAACCACCACAGCTGCACCTACAACAACCACCACAGCAGCCCCAACAACCACCACGACAACAGCACCAACAACCACCACAGCTGCACCAATAATATCCACAACAGCAGCACCAACAACAACCACCACAGTTGCGCCAACCACAACCACAACAGCAGCACCAACAACAACCCCCACAGCTGCACCAACAACAACTACTACAGCTGCAACGACGATGACCACCACAGAACTCCTAACCACAACCACAACAGCAGCACCAACAACAAGCACCACAGGTGCACCTACAACAACCTTTACAGCTGCAACAACCACCACCACCACAGCAGCACCAACAACAACTACCACAGTGGCCCCAACAACAACCACCACCACAGCGGCATCAGCAACAACAACTACAGCTGTACCAACAACATCCACCACTGCTGCACCAACACCAACCACCACAGTGGCCCCAGCAACCACCACAACAGCGACACCAACAACAACCACCACTGCTGCACCAACAGCAACTACCACAGTGGCCCCAACAACAACCACCACAGCTGCACCAACAACAACCACCACAGCAGAACCAGCAGTGACCACCACTGCTACACCATCAACAACCACCACTGCTGCCCCAACAACAACCACCACCGCTGCACTAACAACAATCACCACTGCTGCACCAACTGCATCCAACACAGTGGCACCAACAACATCCACCACTGCTGGCCCAACAAGAAATTCGCAGGTAGCACCATCTGCCCCAGTGTTGACTTCTGCCCAGTCCCTCACTTCTGTCCAAGGAGCAAGTACAATAGATTTCACTACAACACCTCCTGCAACTGCCCCAACAACAACCACCACAGCTGCACCAACAACAACAACCACAGCGGCACCAACAACCACCACAGCTGCACCTACAACAATCACAACGCCTGTCCCAACAACAACCACAGCTGCACTAACAACCACCACCACAGCAGCCCCAATAGCAACCACCACAGCGGCACCAACAACAATCACCACAGCGGTACCAACAACCACCACAGCTGCCCCAACAACAACCACCACCACTACCACAGCTTCACCAACAACAACTACCACTGCTTCCTCGTCTACAGTTATCAGCCAAACAAGTTTCCTCTTACTCACTGCAGCTCTTACGGCAATATTTTGTCATTAAAAACTAACGGAGACCAAATGACTAATTGAAACCAAACTTTCTTCACTCGGTTAGACTTGCTTACCGTTGACACAACAGATTTTCTTTGAAATGTACTATTTTTTTAAGTATGTATACTCATATTTTGAACTGTCTGTAAAATGTTGGTGTTTTCAAAGCAATGAACATCTAACAGATTCCATGTTATGTTTATATTAGCAATGCTCTTAAATGTGAAATACTAAGCTGATAGCATTGTCACAGAGCCATTATGATCCACTGGCAGTGAGTTTCTTTTGAAGTAAGATCAATATCATTTTGAATGATTGCATTAGTCAAATTTGTAGTCATTTGATGAAACTCTCTCTTTTATATGGTGGGGATTGCTCTGTTGTCTGCATTATGTGTTCAGCACTGTTGAACAAATTAAAATGATAAGATTTAACTTTGTGTGTGCTTTGGTCATTTCTCAAGAGCCAGGGTCACAGTGTTTCCTGCAACACAATGCAACACTATTACACTGCTTTTAACGTTAATGTGTACCAACAACCTCTATTAGATACTCACATTTGGTTTTCTGAGCTGGTCTCAGCACTATGTAGGCCTTCCTGGGTGCAACTTTGATTGTTTTTCAATTGACTGTCTAAGGCCTCTTCATTTGGCAGGATTTGCTCTTATCTTTTAGAACAAATCTAGTGCTGTCACAATAGGTAATCACTCCTCTTCTACCTTTACCATTAGCCCCAATATAGACCTTGCTCACTTGCTCCAGTGGATGGAGGAAGTGGTGATAATACCCCAGTGTTCACATTGGGCTTCTGCTCTTTTTGACAGTAGATAGTACAACACAAGTCTAGATTATGGTGACCAAACGTCCTGTTTTCCCTGGACATGTCCTGTTTTCAGGTCCTGTCCTGGCTGTCTGGGCGTTTTTTTTTATAAAATGATGAAAATGTCCTGGTTTTCATTGTCTTTCATTGGGCCACTAAATTGACTGGCATAATAAAACATGTTGAGCAGAGATTAATATTTAATCTGTGTATTATGATCGTTGGGTGTGTACGGAGAAATGCACACAGGAGAGTGCAGAGGAAGTCTGCTGGTGCTGCGTCTCTTCAGTAGTATTTATTGAGGTGTGCTGTCTGGTGTTAAAACTGAAGCTTCTTCTGCCCTCGTTGTAACAGGTTTCTTCAGTCTCTTCCCGCCCATGCTCTCCCACACTGGTATTTTATGATGAACGTTGCGATACGTGTCGTGGGTCATCAGCGACCCTCACACACACCGATCACACGTTGAGATAACGTGATATCCAGTGAAACTTGTCCAAATGTGGCTGTTTTACTTGATTTTCAATGTATTGCTGATAAAAAAAGAGCAAACCACCTGCTCTAAAGAGCAGAAACAGGAAACTGAAGCTACAGAATGAGGCGGGGTGGAACAATGTGTGTAAGAGAGCTGCAGGTGTGAGGCAGGGCTGGTTTTAGTCATTTTGAGGCCCAGGGCAAAGACCAATATGAGACCCCTCCTCCTTTGGCTAAAAGTATCAATAATGAGTGGAAAAAATAATAGAAAACATCTCTTTAATGTTAATAAAGCCACAAAACTACAGTAAATGTCCCAGTATGAGAGATAAATACCCAAATAACCAGCCATCATTCATCAGCTCTTTGAAAAGCATCTCAGAGCTCAAACTAATTTTTGAACATGTCATTAGACCAGGTGGAACTTGAATAAATAAAAAAGAATATATGTTTATTACTAGTAACATATCCTTTCCTCTAACACTATAGACATTTTCATGTGGCCTATTGCATCTTATTTAACTACACAATAATCCAACAATTCACCATTTCATTTTATTGCCACCATGGATCAGTTGATCTATGGATCTTCTTACATCCTTAGTTTTGGAATCTGGTTCTCACTAAAGTATTTTAAGACAATATGGCTCTCTGGTGGAATAAGGTTGATTTCCACTGGTATAGACTGTCTTCAGACAGAGAAATATCAGTGGCAGGCAGAAATAAACTAGTTTGATTTGGAAAGCATGAACAGCCTGAAAGAAGAAAGAGGAGTTATGAAGCTATACATTTTTAGGTATTATATACCACTTTTTTTTTTTTTTTTTTTTTTTTTTTTACTAAATGCATTAATGGCTATGTTTTTCGGCATCTTTTCCATGAACTCACTCCACATATAGACCTTTAGATACCAACTCATAAACTCACTCAGGCTGTTATTAGACTTTCAATCCTAGTGATGGCCCTGATGTTGAGTAAGCTCTGAGAAGCCTATCTGAAGGTGTGTCTTTGGTTATAGATAGTATTTGGTAATATAACAATTTTGCAATAAAAAATAACAATGATTATTTTTACTTTCTCCTGAAATCCAAAAAAATCCAAATTTCCATAAAAATTTCACATATATATCTTTTGTATCTCATTTGACACATTAGGTGTTTTTGGTAACTGATAATCCCCTTGAGATCATTTACCAGATTGTATTCAGAATTTTTTTCAATAATTTATTGATCATATTGATTAGATAGAGATATTATAAAAGTATGTATCAAATATGATACAACAGGCTTTAAGGGGTTAAGTGAGAGACATTAGAAACCAAGCCAGAGATGGTAGAAACTAGGGTTGCCAACTTTTACCCATAAAAAGAAGGGACACCCTCACACTACTCTGAGCCACAGCCACCAAGAGCCTGTATCACATCTTATCTTACTACTCTTTTTAGCTGTTTTTTTTTGTTGGCCAGGGGTGTCCAAATACAGAAATATATAAGGATGTCGGGGCCACTTTGATATCCGTAAGATGAGCTATATTAACGTTTGTAATACCAGGTTAGGTGACTGAGGATGTCTAACTGGCTAGTTCAGTCAGGATGAAGTCAGGAGCAGAATAAAGAGGAGCTGGGGTGGAGGAGGGTTGCAAAAGCAGTTTAAGAGAAGACAGCAGAGCATAGCCAGACTGGAGCAGGTTAAATAAGGTAGCATGAGAGCAATTGGCCAATAGAGTGCATAGAATACATAAGCTGGCTGTCACAGTTTGGACACCCCTTGTCTAGGCATACTAGTACTTTGCTGAGTGTTTTTAAAACTACTGAATTTATTTAGGCAATTTTTGAGAAAATTGTTTTACTTTTGCCATGTTACACAGAATCTAAGACATAATAAAAATTTTAAAAAATGGTGGTTCAAGCTTTCCACCAGTTATTTGAAAGTAGCAGGCTATTTGACCCATGCAGCCGCCAGACAGTCAAGTAGGACAGAATGACTTCTGAATACATTCAAATTTGCAGTTATTTTGTTTTGAAAGATCATATTTGTCTTTAACATTGCTCCAATATCAAAGTGAACAATGTTTTACTACCTTGAATAAGCTTTAAGTGAAGTAATATTTCAGTTTACTTGAGTAGATTTACAGACCAGCTATTTTTCTGATATAATAGTGATAAAAAGTTCATTTATGTAACACTTTTCAAAACTTCAGTTACAAAGTACTTCACAAAAAAATCCAACAAAGGAAATAAAAATACATATATTCAACAAAACATGCCCCCCCCCCAAAAAAAAAAACAATAGAAATCCAAACCATAAACACATAAGTAAAAACAAATATAACAACTTTTAAAAAGCAGAGAAATTGTTAAGTGAAGGCTAGTCGAAAAAGGTGTGGTTTTAGAACTGATTTTAAAGGAGATAGTAAATCTTCAAATCTGAGACTTTCAGGTAAATTATTCCAAAGGGTTGGAGCCCTGACAGCAAATGAGAGAGAAGAAACTGAATCTGAGACAGTAGAAAATGAATGTGAGACAGTAAAGACTGAATGTGAGACAATAGAAAATGAATGTGAGACAGTAAAGACTGAATGTGAGACAGTAGAAAATGAATGTGAGACAGTAGAAAATGAATGTGAGACAGTAGAAACTGAATCTGAGACAATAGAAAATGAATGTGAGACAGTAGAGACTGAATGTGAGACAAAGAAAATGAATGTGAGACAGTAGAAAATGAATGTGAGACAGTAAAGACTGAATGTGAGACAGTAGAAAATGAATGTGAGACAGTAGAGACTGAATGTGAGACAGTAGAAAATGAATGTGAGACAGTAGAAAATGAATGTGAGACAGTAGAAACTGAATCTGAGACAATAGAAAATGAATGTGAGACAGTAGAGACTGAATGTGAGACAAAGAAAATGAATGTGAGACAGTAGAGACTGAATGTGAGACAGTAGAAAATGAATGTGAGACAGTAGAGACTGAATGTGAGACAGTAGAGACTGAATGTGAGACAGTAGAGACTGAATGTGAGACAGTAGAGACTGAATGTGAGACAGTAGAGACTGAATCTGAGACAGAAGAGACTGCATCTGAGGCAGTAGAGACTGAATGTGACACAGAAGAAACTGAATGTGAGACAGTAGAGACTCAATGTGAGACAGCAGAGACTGAATGTGAGACAGTAGAGACTCAATGTGAGACAACAGAGACTGAATGTGAGACAGTAGAAACTGAATGTGAGACAGTAGAGACTGAATGTGAGACAGTAGAGACTCAATGTGAGACAACAGAGACTGAATGTGAGACAGTAGAAACTGAATGTGAGACAGTAGAGACTGAATGTGAGGCAGTAGAAACTGAATGTGAGACAGTAGAGACTGAATGTGAGACAGTAGAAACTGAATGTGAGACAGTAGAGACTGAATGTGAGACAGTAGAAACTGAATGTGAGACAGTAGAGACTGAATGTGAGACAGTAGAAACTGAATGTGAGACAGTAGAGACTCAATGTGAGACAGTAGAGACTGAATGTGAGACAACAGAGACTGAATGTGAGACAGTAGAAACTGAATGTGAGACAGTAGAGACTGAATGTGAGACAGTAGAGACTCAATGTGAGACAGTAGAGACTGAATGTGAGACAGTAGAGACTGAATGTGAGACAACAGAGACTGAATGTGAGACAGTAGAAACTGAATGTGAGACAGTAGAAACTGAATGTGAGACAGTAGAGACTGAATGTGAGACAGTAGAGACTCAATGTGAGACAACAGAGACTGAATGTGAGACAGTAGAAACTGAATGTGAGACAGTAGAGACTGAATGTGAGACAGTAGAAACTGAATGTGAGACAGTAGAGACTGAATGTGAGACAGTAGAGACTGAATGTGAGACAACAGAGACTGAATGTGAGACAGTAGAGACTGAATGTGAGACAGTAGAGACTGAATGTGAGACAGTAGAGACTCAATGTGAGACAACAGAGACTGAATATGAGACAGTAGAGACTGAATGTGAGACAGTAGAGACTGAATGTGAGACAGTAGAGACTGCATATGAGACAGTAGAGACTGAATGTGAGACAGTAGAGACTCAATGTGAGACAACAGAGACTGAATATGAGACAGTAGAGACTGAATGTGAGACAGTAGAGACTGAATGTGAGACAGTAGAGACTGAATGTGAGACAGTAGAGACTGAATGTGAGACAGCAGAGACTGAATGTGAGACAGTAGAGACTGAATGTGAGACAGTAGAGACTGAACCTTAGACAGTATAATTTAAGTCTGAGACCAACAAAAACAGTCTGGTTAGATTTTGTTGACTGATCATCTTATGTCTTTTTTCATTGAATCATCTGTTCTTCTTTGCAAGACTGGACATAAACCAAGTTTATTCTTTTACAGGGCTTTATCCTGAAGAGATTAGAATTTCCTGTGGACCCCTTTTTAATAATATGTGAATCTGTCATGTCCGTAAAGACTCTCAGAGTTGCTCTGATGATGATGACCCAGTCTGAATTCCCATTTTGGTCATTTCTGTGATATTCTTCAGACAGTCTGTGCTTCTTTTTCACGTCACTTACCCTTAGAGTAGTAGTGGAGAGGCTTCTGTGTTGACTGTGGACACGCTCTCATATTCAGTCTTGGATGATGATGAGGGAGAAAGGGTCTCAGGATAAGGCCTGTCCAGTGATTCCAACAAAACTCATGAGCATGGCACCAAACAAATATGTATGTGTAGAGTCCCCTCACACCTCTCCTGGACTGTGTTGCTTATGAACACATGGAAACAACTTTGGTGGAGTTTAAAGGAAATTATTTTGACATGGAAGAGGATCAACGTGGTTTTGCCTCTGTCCTTATAGTCCGTTATGTTTTCTTCTGTGTGTTGTGTTTCAATATTTTACTAGATGAGTGACATGAGCTTAACGGATGCGTCGCTTCACTGAGACGAGCAGTAAGTTCAGGCTGTCAGCCAAGACATGAGAGACATATGTTTGGAGAAGAGCCAAGAGACGAAGCATTTCTGATGAACTTCAAAACCTTGAAAGAGCTGCTACATACTCACCTGGAGAGATACGGCTCTGACTGTAGCTCTGAACCACAGGGAAGTCTCAACCAGGCAGCAATCATGCTCAGTACTATTACTGGCAGTGGTGGGTAGAGAGCACAGTTACAGTACTCAAGGAAAAGTACTGTTACTTAACAATAATAATTACTCAAGCAGAAGTAAAAGTACTCTTACTTAACAATAATAATTCCTCAAGTAGAAGTTACAAAAATCAATGACCAGACTTAGCAGGAAAGATGACCTAAAGCTTCCAGCCTCGGCTCTTACTGGCAAGGAAACGCTGAACAAAGGAAAACAATTATAAAATAATGGATGGTTAACTGATGCTCAACAATACAGAGACACTCTAATAAGGTGTCTGCCGCTGCAGGTGTGTTTGAACCAATGTTTAGAATGTCCAACGCAGTTAAACAACTCCTGAATTCTAGCGTAAGACTGCAGAAATCACACGTGAGGTATTAAATCCAGTGAGTCTGACAGCCCTAATGCAGGAAAAGGCCTCATGATTTTAAGGTGCCCCTGTAGGAACCTCAACCAGGCTGTCCTGTATCAGACCAACTGAGCTTCCTACAGAGGCACTGTAAAATCATGAGGCCTGTTCCTGCATTAGGGCTCTAAGACTGGCTGGATTTAATACCTCATGTGTGATTTCTGCAGTCTTACGCTCAAATTCAGGAGTTGTTTAAGTTGGGAACTCTTTGGACTTTGGCAGTTAGTCACTCATTTTTCTATAATCCTTGTCCTTTGTTCAACGTTTCCTTGCCAGTAAGAGCCGAGGCTGGAGGTATGACGCTTTTAGGTCATCTTTCCTGCTAGATGACCTAGCTGCTTTCCTGCTTTTTCCACTTTTTATTGATTTATTTATTTATTTATTAAACCACTTTTGACCCATGTTTGGCACTGTTTACAGGATTTAACACTTTATTTTTAACATTTTGCCCATGTATGCCTCTTATTTTTAACACTTTTATCCCAGATATTCTGCCATTTCCTCTGTTTTTTTTTTTTGTACCACTTTTTCCATATTTAATCAATTTTTAACCATTTTTGCACATTTTTGCCAGTTTCAACCCATTTTTGTTCCTTTTCACTTTTTTTTTTGACACTTTTTGCCCTGTTATGCCATTGCTTTGGTGCTTTTTTTCTGTTTTGATCACTACTGATCCATGTTTGACAGGATCTATACTTTTAACCACTTTTTTTTTTGGCCATTTTTTACATCCATTTTTAACCACTTTTGCTTCTTGTTTTTGGCACTTTCAGCCCATTTTTGCTGCATTTCTCTCTCTTTTACCACTGTTTTTTGCTAGTGTGTATCAGATTTTCACCACTTTTCCTACTCCTGACCCATATTTGCTGTTTCATGCCCATTTTTGCCCCTTTTTATTGCCAGTTTTGACCCCTTTTAGCAGTCTTTTACCTATTTTTGCCCCTTTTCACACTGATATAACTATTTTTCATTGTAGGGGTCTCAGTTTTTCTACTTTATTTTCTGGCATGTTTGTAAATGTCATGGCTTATTTTTAGTATTTTTGAGAAGTGTTGTTATTATTCAGGATAAAAATCAGATATGGTTATCACAGCTTCCCTTTACAATGGACCACGACTGGACTGACCTCCACAGGCCCCCAGTTTGGCTGGGCCCCTGAAAGCTGTCCCCTTTTCCCCTCTTATGGTGGCCTAGCTCTGGGTGGGGCGACTCAGTCAAAAGCTGCAGAACTTTCTGGACTGCCCTGCTGGTTAATGTAGTTTAGACGTAATGAGCAGCAGTGAGCCTCTCATTATTTTATAATCCTTGTCCTTTGTTCAGCGTTTCCTTGCCAGTAAAAGGCTGGAGGCTTTAGGTCTTTATGTCATCTTTCCTGCTAGGTCTGGGCAGTGATTTGAAGGGCTATCTTTAGACTTTGCATACATGTACGTTGTCCTGATTGAAAACGAGGTGATTAGAATAACGAGGTGCTCTCCTCATTGTAGCCCTCACAGATGAATCATTCTAGTTTGGTATAATTCTACAAACATCTGCGAGGACATAAAACACAAGCAGAGATGTAGGCAGGAGGAAACAGCATCAGTGAGAAGTTCAGGTCCAGTCTGACTCAGGTGCTGCCATGCTCTCTGAGAGGCTTGGCACACGCTGTTCGGTCGTTTTTGTCTGTTTCTTTTTTTAACTGTTGACATCAGAAATTACACAACAAGTGCCGCGTTGACCACAAAGAGCTGGGATTAAAAAACATTGTCAAGAATGCCCGTTTCAGACTGGGAGCGTCTTGGCTGTGTGACAGCAGCGGCGCACGTCAGCTCCAGCTTTCACTGCCACCGCTCTCTTTACGGGCATGTGTGCTGCCAGTCTCTGCTGTCACTGCCCAGACTCTGTTCATGAGTTTTTCTTCAACAAATCCCCTTTAAAGGGATTGCTCAAATACAGAAGCTGAAAAATACCTACCTGCTTGGATGTTTTAATTCAACAGACATCCAACCAAGCAGTGAAATGAGGATCACCAGTGAATGTGTGTCAGTGACTGCAGTGTAAAGACACCTGTGGCTGGAAGGTCCAGTCACTGGTTCATCAGTATCCATGACTACCATTACAAAGACCACTCCAAGCAACTCAGAGGAAAGGTTATAGAAAAGTCTAGGTCAGGGGATGGAGACAAAAACATCTCCCAGAGTTCAGTTAAATCCATCATGAAGAAATGAAGGAATATGTCACATGTGTAAATCTGCCTAGATCAGACCGTCCTCACAGACTGAGTGAGCGTGCAAGAAGGAGACTACTGAGAGAGTCCACCAAGACACCTATGACTACTCTGAAGGAGTTCCAAGCTTCAGCAGCTGAGATGGAGAGACTCTGCAGACAACAACTGCTGGCCGGGTTTCTTCACCAGTCAGAGCTTTATGGGAGAGTGGCAAAGAGAAAGACACTGTTGAAGAAAACTCAGATTTAACCTGGACTAGAGTTCACCAAAGGACATGTGGGAGACTCCATGGTCAAGAGGAAGAAAGTTGAGACCAAGATGCAAACACTGACATCACCACAAACACACCATCCCCACTGTGGAGCATGGTGGTGGCAGCATCATGCTGTGGGGATGCTTCTCAGCAGCTGGCCCTGGAAGGCTTGTAAAGGTAGAGGGTTAGATGAACGCAGAAAGGGGGTGAATTCCTTTAATAGGTACTGTACCAAGACTGGGAATCAATCCTGGGACCAGTACGCCCATAGACCACAACCCCTGCAAATGGGCGCCCGCCACAGCAACCAAGACAATCTGGCATCTAATCACAGAATTTCTGTAGTTAATCATGACTAATCCCCCTTTGTCACAGTTTAAAAGTTTCATTTGAAGCCGTTTTTATGTTTAATTTCCTGTTTGGATTCAGAGCTGCTTTTATTTTGAAAGAAAATAAAGAGCTTTTGGTGGATTGAAAGTTATGAAACAAAACTAACCACAACAAAAAGAACTTGGAATTGATTTAACGGAAATAGAAACTGTTGAAAGCTATGTCTGATGACACAGAGAGTTTTAAGTGAAATAAGACTTTAAGGAGGGATGGACTAATTTGACATCACTGTGACTGCAGGGAGACGCAGACGGATTATCTCAAGTGTGCTGGATGTGCATAAGAAAGCATGTGACTGAAAGCAAATTAAAGCACTTTATACAGCTTTACTGCATTAGTGCTGATGGCTGTAATCACAGCAGGTGAAGACTGTTGTGCAGCATGTTTAAAACAGGTGCAAATTTGTGCCGTAGATGTTTGGGAGAACCTGAAAGAGAGTTTGCATAACCTCACAAGTTAAACCTGTATTATTAAAAGTGCATTAGAGCCTTTCCCTTAGGGATATAAACAGATGCTCCATTGTGAGACTTGATTATTACAATGTGTGGGAAGAAAAACATGCATGTTGAGCTCAGTGCATGCTGGGATGGGCACCACTTTGAACAAACCCTGAACTGGATGAACTGGCTTCAGATAATAGATTGATGTCCTCCGTGCCTGTTATTATTTTTGTTAGGTGTGACCAGTAGACAGTAATGAGTCAACATTCATTATTTATTTATCGCCGACCATCTATCAGAGAACTGCTGACGGATTCATGGGGTTAAAATCTAAAACTGTACGTCAGAAATTCCTCACAGTAGGTCCGGCTGTGTTTAGGTAAGTTTACAGGTGATGAGGATGTGAACACAAAGAAATGGAATCCAGGCGAGTTACCTACAGGGCCTTGCACTCCAACGCCACGAGCCAATCACATGTCCACAATGCACTCAGACATCTGTCTGACAGACGTCCATAGAAAAGCTGAGAAATGTTCATTTTCCTGAAGTTTTATTTAAATCAACTCAGAAAAATTTAGATATGGGGACGAAATTATAATTCCACTATTAAAGTCTGAGGTTTTTCCAGGTTCCTGAGTGTTGGTGACCAGAGCGAGGACAAATTCTAACACAGCACTCAAAATATCATCTTTTTATTTTGGATCCCAAAATTATTTAACCTGACACACAGAAACAAAAAACCCCAAAACCTTTAGAACTACCAGGGTCTAAATGATGACCCCCTTTAGAACTACCAGGATCTAAATGATGACCCCCTTTAGAACTACCAGGATCTAAACGATGACCCCCTTTAGAACTACCAGGGTCTAAATGATGACCCCCTTTAGAGCTACCAGGGTCTAAATGATGACCCCCTTTAGAAGTACCAGGGTCTAAATGATGACCCCCTTTAGAGCTACCAGGGTCTAAATGATGACCCCCTTTAGAGCTACCAGGGTCTAAATGATGACCCCCTTTAGAATTAGCAGGGTCTAAATGATGACCCCCTTTAGAGCTACCAGGGTCTAAATGATGACCCCCTTTAGAACTACCAGGGTCTAAATGATGACCCCCTTTAGAATTAGCAGGGTCTAAATGATGACCCCCTTTAGAGCTACCAGGGTCTAAATGATGACCCCCTTTAGAACTACCAGGGTCTAAATGATGACCCCCTTTAGAATTAGCAGGGTCTAAATGATGACCCCCTTTAGAGCTACCAGGGTCTAAATGATGACCCCCTTAAGAGCTACCAGGGTCTAAATGATGACCCCCTTAAGAGCTACCAGGGTCTAAATGATGACCCCCTTTAGAACTACCAGGGTCTAAATGATGACCCCCTTTAGAGCTACCAGGGTCTAAATGATGACCCCCTTTAGAACTAGCAGGGTCCAAATGATGACCCCCTTTAGAACTAACAGGGTCTAAATGATGACCCCCTTTAAAACTACCAGAGTCTGAAGACCCCCTTTAGAACTAGCAGGTCTAAATGATGACCCCCTTTAGAACTACCAGGGTCTAAATGATGACCCCCTTTAGAACTACTAGAGTCTGAAGACCCCCTTTAGAACTAGCAGGGTCTGAATGATGACCCCCTTTAAAACTACCAGGGTCTAAATGATGACCCCCTTTAGAACTAGCAGGGTCTAAATGAAGATCCCCTTTAGAACTACCAGAGTCTGAAGACCCCCTTTAGAACTAGCAGGGTCTGAATGATGACCCCCTTTAGAACTACCAGAGTCTGAAGACCCCCTTTAGAACTAGCAGGGTCTGAATGATGACCCCCTTTAGAACTACCAGAGTCTGAAGACCCCCTTTAGAACTACCAGGGTCTAAATGAAGACCCCCTTTAGAAATACCAGGGTCCCCCTTTTGCCCTTTTCCTCCCCATTTTTGCCCATTTTGCCTAGTCTTTGCAATTAAATCCCACGTTTTAACTCTTTTTTTGCCCATTTTTGCAATTTCTTTTTGCCACTTTTATCCCACTTTCTGCCCTTTTTCACCAGTTTTTGCCTATTTAAGCTGCCTTTTGCCATTAAATACCAACTGTTTCCTATTTTTTGCCTGTTTTTGCCACTCTTGACTGCTTTTTGCCCATTCTGACCCTTTTTCCACTTTTTCTCCCCATTTTTGCCCCTTTTCACCCATTTTTGTTGCTTTTATACCATTTTTTGCCACCTTCAACTCATTTTTATTGCTACTTCAAGCTGTTTTCACCACTTTTCACCACTCAGATTGTGGCTCTTGCAACAGTATTTTTCAATAATTAGGCCTTTGGTTGAGCAGGGTTGAGTAACACTGGTCTAAATGATGACCCCCTTTAGAACTATCAGGGTCTAAATAATGACCCCCTTTAGAACTATCAGGGTCTAAATAATGACCCCCTTTAGAACTACCAGGGTCTGAATGAAGACCCCCTTTAGAGCTACCAGGGTCTGAATGAAGACCCCCTTTAGAGCTACCAGGGTCTGACTGATGACCCCCTTTAGAACTACCAGGGTCTGAATGAAGACCCCCTTTAGAACTACCAGGGTCTAAATAATGACCCCCTTTAGAACTACCAGGGTCTGAATGAAGACCCCCTTTAGAGCTACCAGGGTCTGAATGAAGACCCCCTTTAGAGCTACCAGGGTCTGACTGATGACCCCCTTTAGAACTACCAGGGTCTGAATGAAGACCCCCTTTAGAACTACCAGGGTCTGAATGAAGACCCCCTTTAGAGCTACCAGGGTCTAAATGATGACCCCCTTTAGGACTACCAGGGTCTGAATGAAGACCCCCTTTAGAACTACCAGAGTCTGAAGACCCCCTTTAGAACTAGCAGGGTCTGAATGATGACCCCCTTTAGAACTACCAGAGTCTGAAGACCCCCTTTAGAACTAGCAGGGTCTGAATGATGACCTCCCTTAGAACTACCAGGGTCTAAATGAAGACCCCCTTTAGAACTACCAGGGTCTAAATGATGACCCCCTTTAGGACTACCAGGGTCTGAATGAAGACCCCCTTTAGAACTACCAGGGTCTGAATGAAGACCCCCTATAGAGCTACCAGGGTCTAAATGATGACCCCCTTTAGGACTACCAGGGTCTGAATGAAGACCCCCTTTAGAACTATCAGGAACTAAATGATGACCCCCTTTAGAGCTACCAGGGGCTAAATGAAGACCCCCTTTAGAACTACCAGGGTCTGAATGAAGACCCCCTTTAGAACTACCAGGGTCTGAATGAAGACCCCCTTTAGAACTACCAGGGTCTAAATGATGACCCCCTTTAGAACTACCAGGGTCTAAATAATGACCCCCTTTAGAACTATCAGGGTCTAAATAATGACCCCCTTTAGAACTACCAGGGTCTGAATGATGACCCCCTTTAGGACTACCAGGGTCTGAATGAAGACCCCCTTTAGAACTACCAGGGTCTGAATGAAGACCCCCTTTAGAGCTACCAGGGTCTAAATGATGACCCCCTTTAGGACTACCAGGGTCTGAATGAAGACCCCCTTTAGAACACGTGAACACAGCCATTGCCCCCATGATGGCAGATAAAGGGATATTGCAGCTTTTTCTTAAATCAAGTCTACCACCCAGTCTGGATGCATAGAGCTCAAAGCCACAGCCATAATGAATGGACTGATCAGTATGTGTTTATCATGCCAGGATAGGGACGGGTTTTTACGTATGCAGGCTGTTTAATTGATGGGTCTATTGTGTTGCAGGTTTATATTTAGACATTAGAAAAACAATGGTTAAGCAAGGACAAACAAATAGTGTTACATAAATAAAAGTTGTAAAACAAAACCACCTAAAGACAGCCACCAGGCTGTCCTCATTTTAAGCTGAGACAGGATAGGTCTCAAGAATGTGTCAGTCATGAAAGAGGGGGGTCATGGGGACACTGAGAGGGGGTCACCAGATACCCCCCAAAAAACTTTTAAATTACACTGTTGCCACTTTACACCAACTTCGTCACATTGTTTTGACCTCTTTTCGCCATTTTTCTCACCAATTTTAACCCATTTTTACTATTTAACACCTATTTTTCTCAGTTTTAATCTCTTTCCACCACTTTTTTTCTGCCTGTTTTTGCCATTCTTAACCAATTCTCGCCACTTTTTACAGCCAATTTCTCTCATTTTAACCACATTGCACCATTTAATATATCCAGTTTTGGTAGTTGAACCAATTTCTGCCAGTGTCTGCCTATTTTTTCTTTTTCAGTTAACCCTTTCCTGCCAGTTGATATCAATGCTTCGTCCCATTTCACAAAATTTCCACCCATTTTTGCCAATTTAAACCCATTTCAGCCACATTTTAACTCCCTTATACCACTATTTATGCCCATTTTTGCCACTTTAACCCAATTCTGCTACTTTTAAAGTCCAACTTCACCATCTTTTTCACCATTTTTTGCAATATTAAGCCATTGTATCAATTTTTAAACCATTTAAATTCTTCTTTTTTTTAACAAAAGAGTTCTACATTTTAAGAAGTCTTTCCACTACACAAATGATTTTAAAAACGGATACTTCTGGCTCTTTGATAAGTGTGGTTGTTATTCAGGTTAGATATGAAATATGGATACCACAGCTTCTGCTGACCTCCATGGGCCCCCAGTTTGGCTGGGCTCCAGAAAGCTCTCCCATGTATCCCCCTCTTATGGGCGGCCTCGTTTGCACATGACTATTCTTAATTGTGCATGGCTGTTCCACCACCTTCAGGTACAGCGGGGGTCCCCAGTCTCTGGCACCTTTATTTTGGGGGTCATGGGCTGAGAAGGTTCAGAACCCCTGGTTTAGAGGACAGCAAAGTGGCTCTGGATGCCCTCTAAGTGGGCAAATTTGACCAAAGCCATCTTTGGTGCCCCGGAAGTGTCAAAGGTGTCCATCAGAGGGCAACAAAGAGGAAACTTTGTCAAAATGCTCTTTGGTTCCATGTAAGTCAACCACTTTGACAAAGTGTCCTCCTATAACGCTAGTAACACCATCACTAACTTCAGGTCTACTTAACCCAATAAAGAATACTTCTCATCAAAATATCGTATACTAATGGACAACAAAACATGACAAATTGAAGTAGTCTTCTTTTATTTACCCCATAAAATATCTCATTAAACAAACAACAAAATTTTTCATGGGGGACCCTAAATAAAAGCTCTAAAATCAGGTAAAAATTTGGAAATCATTGATAAAAAAAAATCCTAAAAAATCCCAAAATATGATTCACCCAGAAAACATTAGAAAAGAGAAACTTTTTTGCCCTTTTCACAATTGTTTTAGCCACATTTCACCCATTTCAGCTACCTTTTGCAATTTAATACCTCTTTTTTCCTGTTTTGCCCATTTTAGACACTTTTTTTTTGCAGCTTTTATCCCATTTTTTGCCTTTGTCACCATTTTTTTTGCCTGTTTAAGTGACCTTTCGCCATTAAATACCATTTGTTCCCTGTTTCTTTGCCCTTTTTTCCCACTCTTGAGTGCTTTTTGCCCATTTCAGTCACTCTTCTTATGGTTTTTTTTTTTTGCCATGTTGTTGCCACTTTTGGACCATTTTTATGCAACGTCTAACTTGTTTTTCTACATTTCTCACCCCTTTTTGCTACTTTCTGACCCTTTTCCCACATTTCTCCCCATTTTCACCCATTTATGCTGCTTCTTCACCATTTCACCAAAACCAAACCAAAACAAAATTGAGCTGATACTTGTTCTTTAGCCACCTGTTCCTGGGACACGTGGGCCTCGTCTGGTGAAGACACAGTCTCCCTGCATCCCTGACAACTGTGGGAGGGTCCAACAGAAACTGACCTTTAATGAGAGGGTTGTCATTGTCATTTCTGGCCTCCTGTCTGAGCCTGGTGGAGTCAACAAGGCTGTGACAAGAAGTCAGATTTGCATGACATAAATATGGCTGGCCTGGATGTTGTACCCTTGAATAGTATGATATAAAACTAAGAGTCTGGCTTCGGTTTTCTTTACAACACATCTTAATGGACATTTTTTGATGCTCTAGTTCTTGCTGTTTTTTCATTTTCGCTCTAAGAAATCTCCTAAAAGCTCTGATCGCCTTTTACCACGCTGCTGCTTCAGACGGCCGGCCTTCCAGAGAAACAGACGGCCTGCAGCAGAGGCTGATCTCATTCTGGAGGCTTGCCAAGTTAAAGTGTGTCTTAAAAGAGAGCCTACCTACTCAGTTAATCCCCCCCAACCAACACAGGCTTAAAGAGGTTTGCTTTTTAGTCTCATTCACTGTATGCAAATGTTTATTGACACAAAAACAGATAATAGAGAAGCCTCTGGCAGCGGTCCTGGCCTCCGCTGGATAATCAACGTAATGGGACGCCGTGCAGCCAAAGGCGTCTTCTGCAGAGTGTAGGGTGAGGAGTTCAGGGAGAGGGGGGTTTTCTCAGTCAGTGCAAAGGCCTGGAGACAGACAAACGTGGAGTATTAAGAGAATACACATAACTGAAAGGTAGCCGGATGAGGATGTTGAAGTTTGCACGGACAGAAAATCCACAAAGCTTCTGTGTTATTTCATTATAGAGCGAGCACTTCAGGAGGGACGGGGGCGTCTGCAGAGTCAGCGAGTTTTTCATTACAAAGAGAAAGAGAGTGGAGGTTTTACAGGAAATACAGCCAGAGAAACCTGAAGTATTAATGTGTTTAGTCAGATCAAATGTCAATGAGACATCTGACCTCCTCTTCTCTCTGTGGTGGATTTCCTTTTTCTGGTTCTCATGCTGTAATCTCCTGTGCTTGAAGGTCTGAACCTTTCAAAACAATACTTTAACACTGTAGTTCAGTTCAGTCTGGACTGACATCAGCTCTTTTCATTGGACCAAGGTCCAACCATGATCCAAGTCCATCCATGATTGGCTGGCTTGTACCATGCACAGGGAGAACATGCAGACTCCACACAGAAAGGCCCTACCTGCGCCATCCTGCAGTCGCCCAACAAACATGTTCTCAGTCAGTGCACATACGGATGAAGCTCAGTATTTGTTTTGGATGAAGTTTAGTATAAACACACAGAACCAGAAATCAGGGTTGTTTTTGAAACTGTCTGCCTGTTGGCTCATGGTTGTGAAAGGTAAACAGCCATCAGTGCGTCACTAAAGGAATGGTACCTTCTTAGAATAGAAACTGGCCTCTGTCCCTTTCAACCAAGCCATCCAATCAGGTGTTAGAACGCTCCTAAACAGGACAAGCTTCACTGGAACTGTTGGAAGAAGAAGGGAGGCAAAGTCCCTCTGCCATCAGAGGAGACCACACCTGCTCAGGTGTCGCCTGTGGCTGAGGAGCTTCTAGGGTGCACACCTTGACTGTTGTGACACTCAGAGTTTTGGATAATTACTGGGTGCATCTCTGCAGTAGTTTCAAAGGTTGGGTGTAGATCAGCTCCTCTGTATTATATGCAAATTTTTATTTGAGGTTTCACTAGAATGAAAATAATGATGATGAGCGCTTTCAGCCTCCCATGATGAATCATTACAACACCCAAAGAATCTCAGTTATTTCAGGAATGGTCAAAGTGATTTTAGGACTTTTGGAGATTGTTGCCTTTGTCTGATAGGAGACCCGAAGAGAGGGAACTATGGGGAGAGAGATCAGGAAGGCCTGCACCCGGGAGAACCTGGGACAGGTACGTCAAAGACTGAGAAGGCTGCTGTGTACATGTGCCTGCTCTACCAAATAAGCTTAAGTAATATAATAATAATAATAATAATAACAATTATTATTATTATAATAATATAATAATAATAATACCAAGTAAGCTGTATCACTTACTTCACAGTAACACTGGGCTGCCCTGTGACTGACTGGGAACCAGTCCAGGATGGAACCAGTCTCTCAACCAATGGCAGCTGTTGATTGCTCCAGCCCCCCGCCAACCCAAACGTGAGGTGTGTCGTAGAAAATGTGTGGATTTACAGCAAACATGAGTGATTCCACAAAATAAAAGATATAATATGTAGACCCCAATACCAAAACAGTAGGGCCACGGTGTAAAATAAATGAAAACAGATTTTCAGATCTCATAAACACAGATTATCATTTCACTAAAAGGCCACTCTGTGTGGCAAACAGAAAAAACAGAAAGGTGAACTCCAAACCAGGAAATGCTCCTCTTTACTTCCCGTGCACGAGTCATAGAAAAACACTATAACAATTTAAAACAAACAAACAAACAAACAAACAAACAACAATGACAAAAAAACATTTTACAAAACAAATTAACAAATAGTCCATTACAAATTTAAAAAGTCTGAAACACTTTTACAAAACTTTGATTAACAAAACGTGATTCAAAATGACAACGTCTGAAAAACTTTAATAAAACTTGCAACAAATTTACAAAGATTTGTTGAACATTACAAAGTCTGAACCACTTTTAAAAAAATTGCAACAAATTTACAAATTCTAATTGAAAATGATAAAGTCTGAAAAACTTTAAATTTGCAACAACTTTACAAGTTCTGATTCAAAATGATAAAGTCTGAGACACTTTAAAAAACTTGCAACTAAATAACAAAATATGATACTAGATGACAGTCTGAAACACTTTTACAATTTTGCAATAGATTTACCAATTCTGATTAGAAATGACAAAGTCTGAAACACTTTCACAAATTTGGCAACAAGTTTATAAATTCTTATTCAAAATGAAAAAGTCTGAAACACTGAATAAAACTTGCAACAAAATTACAAAGATTTGTACAACATTAAAAAGTTTGAAACACTTTTACAAATTTGGCAACGAGTTTATAAATTCTTATTCAAAATGAAAAAGTTTGCAACAATTTTTTAAAGATTTGTAGAACATTAAAAAATCTGAAACGCTTTAAAAAATTTGCAACAAATTGACAAATTATAATTGAAAATTATAAAGCCTCAAAAACTTTTACAAAACTTGCAACAAATTTACAAATTCTGATTCAAAATGATAAAGTCTGAGACACTTTTATAAAACTTGCAACAAAATTGCAAAGATTTGTACAACATTAAAAAGTATGAAACACTTTTGAAAAACTTGCAATTAATTTACAAATATTTGTTCAATATAATGTCTGAAACACTTTTACACAATTGGCAACAAATTTACAAATTCTGATTCAAAATGACGACGGCTGAGACGCTTTATAAAACCCTGAAATTTGTGTTATTTCTGGTTTTGGGTACCTTGCCTCTCTGTGAGGTACTGTTGGTTTTAAGTTTGTGTCAGAGATTGTAAAAGTGCTCTAAAACTAGTAAGTTTGTCTGAGCTCATTTAAAAGTGTTTATTATGTTTTTTTTTTTGTTTTTTTTTTTAATCTAGATTTGTTTCATCCTTTGTTAAAGTGTTTCTTAAATTTTAAATTTGTTTCATGAAATTTAAAAAGTGCTTCACACTTTTTAAATTTTGTACTGGACTGTTTTGCTTAATGTAAATGTGTGTTATAAAATCTAAACATGATTTAGTTAATGAAAATTAGTTTTAAGCTTTGTAAAATTGTTTCAGAATTTATCATTTTGTACTTCCAGGCCACCGTACTTTAATCTCAAAGTGCACAGTGTCATTTTACCTCTTCAGAGCTACGACTACATTTAGAATAGATGTTAAAATTTAAAGTGGCATCTTTGAGACTTGAAGGATCCACAGGAAGTTCAGGGTGAGGCCGAGGCTGTTACATAGCGTCCTTTAATTGTTGGTTAGCCTCGACTGTAACACCTAGGCGCTCATGATAATTCCTTTCTTTATGCACATCTCAGTGGTTTTCAGCGATGGAACATAACTCTCATATTTCAGAGGTCAGTGTGGGAATCTCAGGGTGGAGTCCTGTTTTCTGCCACTGAGTGACTCTGTCCTGAAGTAACCGCCGCCCAGCGTGACTGTGGGGCTGTGAAAGGACGGAGCAGACGAACCGAACACAGAGAAGATGAGGAGAAACTGAAGGTTATAAAACAGGGGTGTCAAACTCAAGGCCCGGGGGCCAAATCTGGCCCCTGGTACACTTACACCCGGCCCACAAGATCTTGTTTTATTCTTATTATAACTGGCCCAAAATATGAGGTAAAATTAAAAAATATATATATAAACTTAATCTTGATGATATCAAAAATCCTCAAGTCATGAAAATGTGGAAAAAATAAATAGTAAAAATAATTAGATAAAAAGAAATGTGAGAAAACTAATAAGTTAGGGTTTTCATTTCATATTTTCAATTTTACATTGCACAATTATGACTTCAATCTATTATTTGGACTTTTATTTCATATTTTGACCTTTTACGTATATTATTTTGACTCTTTGTCTTATATTTTGACCTTTTCAGCTTATAAATATGAATTTATCTAATAATTTAGGCTTTTTCAATTTATAATTTACACTTTCAATCTCATATTTTGACCTTTT
This sequence comes from Cheilinus undulatus, assembly GCF_018320785.1. Lineage (NCBI taxonomy): Eukaryota > Metazoa > Chordata > Actinopteri > Labriformes > Labridae > Cheilinus > Cheilinus undulatus. Next base: position 5,477,378 of record NC_054880.1, read on the forward strand.
ATGAGCACCATTTTACATATTAAGTCATATTTTTGCCTTGAAACATAATTGTGACTTTCTTTTTGATACATTTGCCTTTTTAAAGCATTATTTTAACATCTAATTTTGTGTTTTGACCTTTTGAACTCATAAGTTTGACTTTTTATCTCAGATTTTGAGTCTTTTAGTTATCATCAGTATTTTTTCCCCATAATTTATTACTGCAGAAAATGAGGTTGACAGTCTGGTTAAATGTGGACCCTGTTAGGCCCTCAGGTTAGACCTTAATTCAGAATCCGACCCCTTCTGTGACTGACTTTGACAAACCCAGCTGCTTCACCTGCATCTAGAACCATGAACTTTACTCTCTGCTGCCCCCTGCTGCAGCAACTTTACATCAACCTTTCACCAGGATCAGACACGAGATCATTTAATCTCTGAGGATTAATCTAACATCGTACATACTTACCGTAACGAGACACATTAAACACCTGACGCTTGTGTATATTTAGCAGCAGTCCTCGTATCCAGGAGACGTGTGATGTCATGGCGCTGAGCGTCCACATTCCTCCCTCTGTACTCACACCTGTCTTCACTGAGGCTGGGAGGGTGTTTCAGCTTTAGAGGAGAGAGGGATGGAGATGAGCTGTAGATGGACGCCACGGACACCAGAGGGCAGCATTACCCAGAGTTCACTGCTCTGCAAACTGTGGAGGCTGAATCACACATGTGGGTGTTTGATTCACCTTGTACTGGAGACAGACTGCTTTTTAAAAGTCTTTTCATCATGTCTCTATAGATTATCTGTGTTAGTAGAAAACTGGGTTGAGTTTTCTGCTTGTATTTGACTTTTACTGTGCTTTTTTCAAATGATTGAAAATCTCATGCAATGATTTTCTAGAATATACCGTCTTCAAAAGATGAAACCTTCACACTGGCTCACCTGAACAGTCAGTCAAATAACAAAAAAACTGGAAAGAGAAAATTTACGCTCATTTATGCACACAGTACTTCTTTTATCATGAATTCCTGCTTCTATGTGATGTGTCATGGTGGCGATCAGTCCGTGGCACTGCTGGGTTTGTTATGAAGCCCTCTGATAGCCTTCAGCTGGTCTGGATTGTTGAGTCTGATGTCTCTCATCTTCCAGACATTCTCTACAGGGTTCAGGCCAGAATCAAACACACCACGGTCAGTAAACCAGTTTCTGGTAGTTCTGGCTTCACTTCCTAGATGGAAGCATGACAGGCTCTGAAATCCCCTGGTAGATGGCTTACAGCGTTGACTCTGGACTTGATAAGGACCAGTGGACCAACAGCAGCAGACATGGACCCTAAACCATCACTGACTGTGGAGACTGGAAACACTGGACTAAAAGCACCTCAGATTCTTGGCCTCTCTGATCCTCTTGCGATGGGAAAGAATATGGGAAAGAAAAAGGATCTCTGCTGCTGAAAGCCTCAAAGAGTGCAATACCTTGGACAAGGTATGAAAACATTAGATATTTCAGGAAAACGTAACCCTTTAACTACTGCAAGAGCGCCGGTGCTGTGTTTAATATGTCCGTAGAATTATTACCGTAACTCCATCAAATTTTGTCTGATCAGAAAAATTCCAGATGTAGAAAAGTCAAGTTCAAGCACTCCTGGGAAAAAAGGGACCAAAGCTTTCAGACTTACAGCCATAATAACAAAATATGTCCAAATTGCCATTTTAAACTCAGTAGGTAAAGGGTTAAGTATGATCATTGTACTGTGACAAAATTTGTGGCTGTGCAGATAAAGGCATAATAAGGAAGGTTTCTGACAGACAAATTCATCAGATTAAGAGAGCAGATGCTAAAATGTCATTACAAAGCAGCAAACAGGTATTTGAAGCTGCTGGTGCCTCTGGAGTCCCACCAACCTCAAGGTGTAGGATCCTCCAGAGGCTTGCAGTTGTGTATAAACCTACTATTCAGCCCGTCTAACCAGTGCTCACAAGCAGAAACAGTTGCAGTGGGTCAAGAAATAAATGAAGACTTATTTTCAAACAGTCTTGCTGACTGATGAGTGCCGTGCAACCCTGGATGGTCCAGATGGAGGAGTAGTGGATGGTTGGTGGATGGCCACCATGTCCCAACAAGGCTGTGACATCAGCAAGGAGGGGGCGGAGTCATGTTTTGGGCTGGATTCATGAGGAGAGAGCTGGTAGACCCCTTTAGGGTCCCTGAAGGTGTGAAAATGACCTCGGCAAAGCATATAGAGTTTCTGACTGACCACTTTCTCCCATGGTACAAAAAGAAGAACCGTGCCTTCTGTAGCAAAATGATCTTCATGCATGACAATTAACCATCTCATGCTACAAAGAATCCCTCTGTGTCATTGGCTGCTATGGACATAAAAGGAGAGAAACTCATGGTGTGGCCCCCACCCTTCCCTGACCTTTAACCCTACTGAGAACCTTTGGAGCATCCTCAAGCTAAAGATCTATGAGGGTGGGAGGCAGTTCACATCAAAACAGCAGCTCTGGGAGGATATTCTGACATCCTGCAAAGAAATTCAAGCAGAAACTCTCCAAAAACTCACAAGTTCAATGGATGAAGAATAGTGAAGGTGATATCAGAGAAGGGCTCCTATGTTAACATGGAACTTGGCCTGTTAAGATGTTTTTGATTGAAATAGCTTTGATTTCAGTAAATATGACCTCCTAATGCTGCAAACTCAACACATGACCATTTTCACTTCTTTACAACCTATAAAATGTTTTAAACTCTGTTTTGCTTATTAATGTAGAGAAGTGCATTTTGAGGTTATCATTAAAAAAATTAATTATCATTTTGAAGTTTATTCAGAAACATTTGAATTATGCTCTAACAGCTGATGACTTGAAAAATACTCTGACTGTCATTTGCATTCATATTTAGGAAAATCAGAGAAAAATATCATTTGCATAATAATTAGGTACGTGGTGTATAGTCATCCAGTTTGTTGCAATGCTTAAGCAGTCTGAGCTTTTAGATTGTGAAAACAAAGATGATCTGCAGACATCTTCCAGTAAGTTTAAAGCTCTTCTCTGCTCTGTTTACGTACAGTATACTCTTTGGCACCCTGTCTTTGCATCGTAGCGTCACACTTCTAACAGAGAGGGAGAGAGCAGCCAAGTTGGCCGCTCTTCCAGAAGCTTTTAGAGGATTAAGAACAAAATGGTAAATCCTGGTTTGTACATTAAAGACAGTTCAGTGTCAGACTGCACCGCCTCCTCCATCAGCTGCTGTGATTCACACAAACAGACATCTCCTCCTCCAAAAGCTGTTCACATCTTCTGTTTGTTGATCTTCCTTCACTTGTTGACTGCAGCACAAACCTGCATGTTCACACATCTCTCCAAAGCTTTTTTCTTCCTTCTGTCCTTGATCTTCTCACACCTTTGATAAAAGCCTCTTTAACTCCACCTGTAGAGTCACTTTGTCTAATCTCCCTCTCTCCTTTTTTCTTCTTCTTTGACTAAAAATCAGCCAAACCTGCAGCTTTTGAAGCTCTTAAAGGACAGGGTCTTCATCTTGCAGCCTTCTTCCTTCTTTGCTTTGCTGGTTGGTTTTCTGCCAACAGCTCCAGGCCCCATCTCTCCCTGTTTAAAACTCTTTAAAGGTTTTCTTTTTTTTTTTTTCTGTTTTTGCTCCTGTTGCTGCTGCCGTGTTAAGAGAAAGGCGAAAATCATCAAAGCCATCGCAGCGGAGAGGAGAGCTCTGCTTTCACAGAAACCGTGGGCAGAGAGGCGGGAAGCAGTTAAGATCGTAATTTATTCAAATTGACAAGGACGTTTGATTTGCTGCTTGGAAGAGGCAGAAACACTGCACACGCTCAGTGCGTCTCCTCTCCAAGGTTATTCCTAATGAGCTGCAGAGCGTCAGAAACAGAGGCAGCAGCGAGGCTTTCGAACACAGAGGACCAGAGAGGACTCAGATCTGATCTCTCTGTCTGTTATCTCCTCTCACGGTTTCTCTGCTCCACCTGCATGCGCTCAGACCAGACAGGTCACATGCACATGATGCCTCTGCACATGAAGATTCTGCACATGATGCCTCTGCACATGTAACCCCTGAACATGAAGCCTCTGCACATGAAACCTCAGTAAATAGAAAGCTCTGCACATGCAGCCTCTGCACATGCAGCCTCTGCACATGAGATCTCTGCACATTCAACCTCTACACATAGACCTCTACACATGCAGCCTCTGCACATGAAACCTCTGCACCTGCAGCCTCTGCATACTGACCTCCACTCCACCAGCCAATCATGTTTTGTTAACCTTCTAGGACAGGGTATTCGTATACAGCAAGAACAGACGTGTTCTTCAAAGTTAAATAATCTTTGAACCATAGCCAAGTACTTGTTTTTTCCTCCTAAAGCCCTCCATTCTGCCGTTCTTATGATGCTATCCACCTTAGCAGCCCTTACAGAACATTTTCTAGTGAGCCTGGAACTTGTCACGGATCTTTAAAGATTAAATCCACACCAGTAACTCTGATATTGGATGTCTTTTTCATCCATTTTTATTGTTCTTGCAGTTAGCCAGTTAGCCTGCTGCACTATTGTCTTTTTGTTTCCCACAATGCATTGCAACTGGGCTGTGACAGCCAATGGGAGGCTGTTCCGTCATCATACTTTGCTGAACAGTGCCTGTGCACAGACCTAGAAGCCGCAGAAGAGAGCCTGAATGACTCATAGAGAGGAAAAGACACAGGGAGGCTGTGATGAGTTCTTCAGAGTCTCTGCACTTTAAATAATGAGTTAAATTCCCAAAAGTGCAAGGACTTTTTTATGTGAATATTCTGAAGGCTCCTTGTCACAGAATGATTTTTTTTTTTTTATCTTTAGCCCCAAAGAGTTGGGAGAACAAGTTTGTGAGAAAAAAACCTTAGTCATTAATGTTTACTGTATTTAATACATCAGCAGCACACATATTTTTAAAGCCCAGGTTGTCCTGAAGAAAAGGATGTTTAGAGCTTGACTGTGCACCACAGGGTTGATGTTTCATATCCTTTTTAGGACAAAAAGTCCAGGAGAGACACAGTGTTTAAAAATACAGTAGCTGAGGGCTCAGAGGGTTAAAATGGTTAAGCTTTCTTTTCTTCTTTCTTAAAGGTGCTTTCAGTGATTTTACCACCAATAAAATATATATTTGTGGGGTGTGTTGTCTAAGTTTGGATAGAGTTACCCTCAGGTTAGCTTCTTAAAAATAAAACAACATAAAATGAGCCAGCTTTTTGAACTGCTCTCTGAAAGAAACGACTCAACAAGATCAGGCTCCCATCAAAGAGCCATAAACCTGATCTCTACTGTAAACCTCAGAGAAGAGGAAGCTGCATTGCGACATATGAGCGTGTTAAAAAGCATGGCATCACTGACCAACCTATTAGAGTTTCAGAGGAAGATAGCACGGAAGAGTTTGTGCTCTGCAGAGATCCTGAAGGGAGGAAAAAGTCCTCAAGTTAGAACATCACAGACCTAATGACTATTAACAGAACACGAGGCAGCAGTGGCCGCTAGCATGGGAGGCTAAATGCCGACAGATTTAGCAGACATGTGAAAACGGCAAAGTTTGCCAGAGAGCCAAAAGGCAAATCTGACTGACTAAATCAGTCTGGCAGTCTCCTAATCCACCACTGCTTCTTTCCCGCCTGCTCCGTTTGACACTCAGTCGGATCAACAACATTAACAGAAGCTCAATCACTGACATCTCTATTGTTTAGTCTTAAAGGTGCCTACATTTGATACGACTTACAACAGTGCGTATTTGAATCTTTATGAAAATTCTCTTTCAGTTCTGACCTGTGCAGTAAAAATAACACAGCCGCCCCCCAAACCTTTATCTTCATTAAACATGACAGCATGTCATCATGGATGTGTTTAATCTGAAGGCTCATTAACAGCAGGCTTTTAGTTCCTGATGTTTTAACTGACGAATGCACTCTACTTCGAATCTTTCCTGTTTTTATAAGGGAACCTGTCTGATGTTGTTAATGTAGGAGTTAAAAAACAACAACAACAACAAAAAAAACAGATAAGCCTAAATATGTAAAATTAACTTTCTTTAAAAATCAACAATTGAGAGAAAAGTGATCAGTAGGACTAAAACCATCGTTTATGGGTGTTGGTTAAAAAAAAAAAGAAATACTTACTGGATGTCTGGACTTGTCACCGAGGTAAACACTGGTGACAAGTCCACGGTACGGGATTTACCTCAGTCCCTGCATAGGCTTTACTTCTGTGTCTATGTGTGATTTTGCAGCATGCGTGTATATTACCAAGCAGCAGCCATCTTTGTTATCATGTGGACATAAAATATGTCTTCTTTTTTTTAAAGATGTCCAGAAGCTGCAGCAGAAGAAGGAGACACTTAGGATCGTCACAGATGGAGTTTAGAAAAATAGACAAATGTTGCTGCATGTGTTTGTGCGACCTCTCCGACACACGCAGACTACGGTCTGTGCTCTACATCAGTGTGTGTTGTTTGTGTGTTTGTGTGTGCGTTAAGAGGAAAGAAAAGAGTACGCCAAACATTTAGCGACCATCTGCTTCATCAGAGACTAAAAGCATCATTAGAGCATAAAAGCTGGATGTATGAACGAGCAGATAAATGGTTGGATGACTGAATGATCAGATGGATTTAAAGCAAAATACGGCAGATAAAAACAAAAGACTGGATGGAAAATTAGTAGATAAAAACTGTTATTACTGAGAGGAGGATGGACGGATCAGTCAGAGTGAAAAATGACCTCTATGAGTGAGCAGACAGCGCCCATCCTCCAGATGTTTTAATGTTAAACAGATGCTACATGGCTGTTTTATCAGAAACGTGTCATTCTCTGGATCTCAGAATGATCGGATGGTTTCAGTGTTCATCTTCCCAATCTCCCAAATACAATACTCATGTTGTTGTCTTTTACAGTCATGGACAAAAGTATTGGCACCCCTGGAATTTTTCCAGAAAATACACCATTTCTACCAGAAATTGTTGCAATTACAAATGTTTTTGGTAAACATGTTTATTTCCTTTATCTGCACTGGAATAACACAAAAAGCTGAAGAAAAAAGCCAAAATTGACATAATTTTACACAAAACTCAAAAATGGGCCAGACAAAATGATTGTCACCCTTTAAAACTGTGGGTGAATCATGTTATTTCCAGCATGTGATGCTCATTTAAACTCACCTGTGGCAGCAACAGGTGCTGGCAATCTAGAAATCACACCTGAAGCCAGTTAGAATGTCTAAAAGGTGACTCAGCCTTTGTGTTGTGTGTCTGTGTGTGTCACACCAAGCATGGAGAAGAGAAAGAAGAGCCCAGAATTGTCTGAGGACTTAAGAAGCAAAATTGTGGAAAAATACGAACAATCTCAAGGTTACAAGACCATCTCCAGAGATCTGGAAATTCCTTTGTCTACTGTGTGTAATATAATCAAAAAGTTTATAACCCATGGAGCTGTGGCTAATCTCCCTGGATGTGGACGGAAGAGAAAAACTGACAAAAGAATGCAATGCAGGATAGTTGGAATGGTGGATAAACATCCTCAGTCAACTTCCACACAAATTCAGGCTGTCCTGCAGACTCAGGGTGCAAAAGTGTCAGCTGGGACCATACGTGGTCATCTGAATGAGATGAAGCGCTATGGCAGGAGACCGAGGAGAACCCCACTGCTGACAAAGAGACATAAAAAAGCCAGACTGGAGTTTGCAAAAATGTACCTGAGTAAGCCTCAGTCCTTCTGGGAGAACATTTTGTGGACGGATGAGACTAAGGTAGAGCTTTTTGGAAAAGAACGTCATTTTACTGTTTACAGAAAACAGAATGAGGCCTACAAAGAAAAGAACACAGTACCTACAGTCAAACATGGTGGAGCTTCAAGGATGTTTTGGGGTTGTTTTGCTGCCTCTGGCACTGGGTGCCTTGACTGTGTGCAAGGAATCATGAAATCTGGAGACTATCAAAAGATTTTGGGCTGCAATGTAGGGCCTAGTGTCAGAAAGCTGGGTCTGGGTCAGAGGTCATGGGTGTTCCAGCAGGACAATGACCCTGAACATACCTTAAAAAAGCACCAAGAAATGGTTGGAGACAAAGCTGGAGAGTTCTGAAGTGGCCAGCAATGAGTCCAGATGACACCTATGGAGAGATCTCAAAACTGCTGTTGCAAGAAGCACCCTTCAAATCTGAGAGACCTGGAGCAGTTGGCAAAAGAAGAGTGGTCCAAAATTCCAGTTGAGAGGTGTAAGAAGCTTGTTGATGGTTATAGGAAGAGATTGGTTTCAGTTTTTTTTCCCCCAAGGCTGTGCAACCAAATATTAAGTTGAGGGTGCCAATAGTTTTGTGTGGCACATTTTTTGAGTTTTGTGTAAAATTATGTCAATTTTGTCTTTTTTCTTTTTGTGTGTGTGTGTGTGTTGTTCCAGTGCACATAAAAGAAATAAACACATTTGGAATTGCAACATTTTCTGGAAAAATTCCAGGGGTGCCAATACTTTCCATATTGGCACCACGATCGTACGTGCAGCTGAGTGGTGCTGGGGACGGACCAGTACACTTCAGAAATGCAAGGTCATTGGGCATCATGCACCTTCTTGTTGGACCCCCACATATTCGTCTGTCAAGAGTTGCGTTAGTGCCCTGGCTAACAGTTTCTTCCATTTGGAGCTGAAAAGAGTGTTGCGCCTTCACGAGGTTCTGATGTTGAAATTATTTACTGACTTACATTCAAGCTCAAGCTCATTTCTTATCATAGCTCTGTACTGAACCTTCTCTTATACCAGGGGCCTTTTAGAATCTCTTTCTGGGAGGGCAGGATCAACTCCTCGCCTTTTGCCTTTCAATGAAATCCCAGTTTGTGTTTTGTTCTTTTTTTTTGATCAGCTAAAGTTTCAGAAATAAACAAGCTTACTTACTAAAATAAAGAAACAGAGAAAATCGAGACTAAGATAGAGGCTTTAATGGTTCACTAAAATTTAAGACAAGTTTAAAACTTCCCCAGTAAAGTAGGGAGAGACAGCAACACTTATCAGACTATTTCATCACTTTTCTAAACCAATCCCGAAGAATCAGGACGGCTCTGGCTGCAGAAAGGCAGATGATTTAAAAACATGCAATCACACATGTGGAGTTTGTGCAGCGTGTTTGTCATGGCGACATGTTTCTGCTGCTGATAAGAGACTTAAACATGCTCCAACTTTGAGGCACGGAGCGTGCTTCTGCTGCTGCAGAGAGAAGCCGTGTAGGAGGGGGAGATGCTGCAGCAGCACACCGCTTAAAGAGAGAGGGAATCAAATATTTCCTGGATGTGCTCATGGCCTCTCCGTTCAGATTGTAATTCTCCTGTGCAGAGAAGCTCTGCGGCTAATAAAGGTTAAATGAAAAGACGTTAGCGAGGCTGAGCGGCTGCAGAAGGTCAGATGGCAGAGATGAAGATGCTGCGTGAAGACGCCCCTCCTCCTCCTCCTCCTCCTCTCCTGTAATGTTATTTTTTTAAAAGCAGCGAAAGCTCATTATGGACGCAACATTAACTCTGTTATAGATTTAATAAATCCTTTAGCCTAACATGGCCATCAATCATCCTCAACACTGGAGCATTATTTAAAGCAGCTCGGAGCCCGAGGCTTCCTTTTAAAGGTTGATTGGATTTTATTTATTAGCTCCAGCGAGGAGCTTTCTCTGCCCACGGTGTAAATCTAACAGACTGTATGTGTTACGGGGGTTATTAGGAGGATTTCTTAAAGCTGGAGTTCAGATCTTAATCTGTATTTTGCTCTGTGAGCTGAATAAAAAGCAGCGGGAGCATCCAGACACTCCGAAAAACACATCAATCAGTGACAGAGCTGATAACACATTAAAAAGGTGTTGATTTGTGAGACTGGCTTCTTCATGAGCATAAAGATCCAAAAACAGCGACTATAAAAGTATTCAGCACTTTTATTGATTTTATTAATCAATCATGGTCGATATGATGTGGCTCTGTTGACAAAAACACATCTAAATCAGCTCTTTAATGTCAAAGGGAAAACAGATTTCTACTAATCAATACAATTAAATCAAAGTAAGTCATGTAAGATAAGGGTAATCAGTATTCATGGCTACCATTACACCATGCTGACAAAAGAACACACAGAGAAAAGGTTATTGGAAGGTATAAGTCAGGGGATGGATACAAAAACATTTCTAAGGGTCTGAACATCCCCAGAGTTCAGATTTTGGGCTGTCCCGGATCAACATGTTCTAAACATGTATAGGTTCACATTTCAATGGTCAAACCAAAACTTCATGAGCAATAACAAAATTTCTTCTCATAAAAGCCATAAAAAACAAATCTGTTTTTGTGTTTTCTTCTTTTAAACTGCTGACAATTCCATATAATGTGCAATAATCATTAACCAGATGTTGAAAAGTCAAGTTCAAGTACTCCTGAGAAAAGGGACCAAAGCTCTCAGACTTAGGGCATTTCCTGACTATTTTACAGCCATAATAACAAAATACGTCCAAATCAACATTTTTAGATTCAGTAGGTAAAGGGTTAAGGGGTTGGACTTCAATAGATTTTTTTCATTTTTTTAAAATGAGTCTTAAACACAGTGCTACTTATAAACAGCAGAGATAAAGTCAATATAAACATGCATTACTTGCAATTTCCACATACGACGACTGTGCCATGCACCGCAGCGCTGCAGGTTTGCTCCAACCAAAGGAGAGCAATCTCGCCCACTGGGGGCGTGTCTAAAGTGCTGCGCCACAGCCCTGATCAGAGGAGAACTGTGAGTTCACACTAGAATATTATGTCAACAGTGGAATATTTTACCGTTTTGGGGTTCATTTATCATCCTTTCCTACATGAGTCTATGATATTATTACTTCCACCACTGGATGAGTACACTAGGAAGTTAAAAGGTTAATGTTTGCTTAAAGGATCCGTTGCTTTATGTACAATTCTTTGGCTAAATGTCCTCAAAAGTTAACTTTTCCTCATCAATGGCGCTGCTGTAGCTCTGTGACCTACTGACCTCTCGATGACCCTTTGCTCTCGCTGCAGGATGAGATGTAATGTTGATATAGTGATTTGTGATCTGGAGTCAGTGCATTGTGTTTTATTTTGAAAGAACAGGCTATTCTACACTTGTGACTTCCTGTTTGGAGCTTTCTGATCGACAGGGATTGATGTGGTTTGGCAGCGGCTGACACTGAAAATAGACCTGCAGCGTAACTCGAACAACGCGCTGCAGAGTGGCACGATTCACTGGCACAGCAGCAGTATGTGGAAATTGCAGGTTATTCTCTCTGCTGGTTCAGGGATTCAGTGAGAGTCTGTAGGGAGAGGGCCGGACTACTGCTCATGAGACTGACAGCAGAGAGGAAGAAGCTTTTCTTGTGACGGGAGGTTTTGGTGCTGATGGTCTCATAACGTCCCTGTCTGGGGTGAGAGGGGCTGGCGGCATGCATGCAGGAGGTCACGGAGAGATGGCAGACTGCAGCCAATCCCCCTCTCTGCAGAGCAGATGACACCTGTCCTGTCCCTCAAACCTGATGCCACATGAGACTGATGTCTCACAGTGTAGCATGCTAGAGTCCATAATAGGCTGGAAGGTTTTCATGAGTCTGCACCCCTGATAAGATAAAGGGACACATTCTTAAAGTATATTTTGACATTTTCTGCTCTGCTGCATTTCTCCATGCCTCGGCTTTCATGTGGATAACTGTTGACCTGGTTCATCAGTTTGTCACATATTTATGCTGCTGTTGTTCATGCTGCTGTCCTCTCTGAGTATTCTGCATCTCTCATTATTAATGTTAGAGGGCGTGCAGATGGCCTGATGCAGAGAAAGGAGGAAGCCATCGTGTAGATGGGAAAGTAGGATTCTGGCCTTAGGAGGACCATGAACAAAGGACGGGTCGGTTTAATTCACTTTGTGTGGGTTAGTAGATTCTCCACATTTTCAAACACACACACAGAAATTCTGAAGGAAGTCAATTATTCCTGATATGAATTTAAGAACTTTTCCTTTATCTGACTTTCAGTAACTTTTTGAATTCCGAGCTCCTCGTCTGCCTCTTTGACCTCCTGTGTTTGATCATGTGATAAAGTCACAATGGAAGCCTCCTACATCTCCAAATGAAAAGCAAATCATGAGTGAAAATGTAAAACTGAGAGTTCAAAGCTGGACTTTTTAGCCTTTATATATAAAGCGCTGAATTAAACCAGGAGAAAAGCAGGAAGCTGAAGCACACTGCTGTCAAAGGTTGAATTTATGTGATGATGATTCAGAGGGAAATAAAACATCAGAAAGATGAATTAAATTCCTCCTCTTGTGACCTGTGTGCCTAATAAAGTCAAACACAGAGAAGTGGAGCATGTTATGGAGGATTTAAGCATCGCTTCAACTCATGTGCAATGGAAATATCTCTCATCCTCATGATCTTTTAGTGTCTTATAAAAGAACAAAGTAGTTGAAATAAAAAATATATTTCCAGGACAGATGCTCACAGTGAGGATTCTGCACACGAGACTTCACAGAATCTCACGTGATCAAACGTGATTCAGGAATACCAAACATGCATGACTGTCAATCAGTGTTGTAGCGATCGAGTCCTGATTTTGAGGACAGGTGGCTCGAGCTTTGACTGCATCAGGACTCGAACGTTGTTTTCATAAAGACTCTTTTATTCTGTAATGTTTGTTGTTGTGTGAGAGAAAACCCCCGTAACTGATCAGTGTTCACCTGCAGGCGTGTTCACATGTGTCTAACAACCAGAGGAGAGAGAGCAGGAGGAGCGGGCGAGCCTGGGTGACAGAGAGAGGAGCTGATAGGTTGATAGGATGCTTAAAACTGTGGCTCTTCTTTGCAGCCAGCCGACCTTTGAACGGCTAAAACTCTCCATCAGCTGCTCAGACTGGTCATATCATCTGTTGCTGCTGCACAGTAATCCTCCTCAGTCTGGGACAGTGATAAAAACTCTTAAACCTTGTAGTGAGTCCCGTTAAAATCCAACGTTGAAATCTGCATGAACATCGGCGAGATGGAGCTAAACGAGGTTAGCATACGGTAAAATTATGATGTGTTTAAAGACAGCTCAGATTTTACAGCACTAAAGGGGGGACAAAGTTAAGACCTTTTAATGATGTGTTCAAATGCCACACAGAGAAAATTGGAATTTTGGTTTTTAGTGAGAAATCTGAATAAATCCAGTCATTTTAAAGGAGGAATATTTAGTATAAGATAGATGTAAACACTAATGAAATGACCGTCTTTTTATGCATAGGCTGATAATGGGGAAAAGGCTGATTTTAGTGATGAACAGTAAAAATGACAAATTTGACTATTTTTCTCAAAAATGAAACCATAACATTACAGAATGCATGATTATATCATACAACAGCTATGAGATCAAAAAAAGTGGTTTGAATGGGAGTCAATGGGACGTTTTTGTCCACAAGGGACTCGAAAGGGTAGCACATTTAAAATCAGATGCTACACAAAAACTAATAATGCATTAAAGTCAATATTTTGGCTAATGTTTGACATACCCGGGTTAAAAAAAAAAAAAAACCCCTCCAACATTAGTTATCTGGAAAATACTTACTGTTTTGTGTGTTGTTTTTAGAAAAAATATGACCATCCTGTAATCAAACTGGCATTTAAAGGGTTAAAATCCTGAAAATTATTCAATAATCAATTGTTTTGATTAGAACTGAAGTTAATCAAAAGATTTGACCAAAAAAAGCAGAAAAAATATGAATGTATACTTTGTTTATTGCTGTCTTTGGAAGTGGATGTTTTTGTCCTTAATGAATCGAAAGGGTAGTAAATTTTAAATCTGGTGCTACACAAAAATTAAAAATGCATCAAAGTTAATATTTTGGCTAACCATTGATACATCTAAGCTGTATTTATAAATAATGCCCCAGGATTCCAACATTTGGTTTGAGGAAGATTTCACATTTTTCACTTTTTTTCATGAAAAAAAACATTGACTTTAAATAATCAAACTGGCATTTAAAGGGTTAAAGTCCTGAAAATGATTGAATGTTTAGTAGTTTTGTGCACAGCTGAAGTTGTTTAAGAGATTTATGCAAAAACAAACAAAAAAAAAAAGCAGGAAAAATATTATTCTGTTAAGTTTTTATAGCAGTTTTTGTGGAAGTGGCCATTTTTGTCCTTCATGGCTTTAAATGGTAATAAATTAAAGTGATGCCTAAGGGTTAAAAGTAGCTGCCAAATGCTGCTGGTTTAGGGAACCTTGGTGCTCCTGAGGTGTCTGCTCCCAGCTGAGACCTGCTGGTGATCAGCAGGGTTAGGGTTAGGGAGGCTTTACAGGATGGAGGCTGCTGCTCACTTCAGTCTGGTTGTGTGTCAGAGAGTCAGCACCACCAGTTGGCTCTCTCTTTGTGTTTAAATAAAAAAAAAAAAAGAGCAAATTTGTTTGACTGCCTTTGTTTGTGTGTGTGGGAGGGAATCACAGTATTTGGTTATTCTACCTATCCCTAAATGTGTGACTCCCACCTGTCCTTATTTTGGGTCAAATTTGTAGTTCTTCAGCAGCTTTAATATGCCTTTGTACATTATGTTTCTAATCATAATTTTTTTTTAAATATATATTTTGGCAAGGTCAGAGGTTCCTGTGTCCCTCCTGAAATCTTTGGTGCCCCTCAGGGGTGCCACGACCCTAGGTTGGGAACCACTGCCTTATGGGTCCACTGGCTATTTTGCCATTTTGTTCATTTTCTTTTGACAAAATAAACCAATCAGAAAATGTTTCCTATGCTCATGTTTGGTATAATCTTTTCAGCCCCACCTCAACTTTATAGAATAAAAACTATTTTAAAAATTGATTTAATGTATCAGATATGGGGCCTCCAACAATAAAACACCCCACAAAAATGGATTTTTAGACATTTTTCATTTAAAACAATATATTGTCATTTTGAAAAATAAATTACTACAAGCTGAAATTATAAAAAAATACCAGTGCCAGTCCGTTACAGCATGGTCCACCATTCCCTATGTGTAACATTAATTTTTATATCACATTTAAATGATCATATTTCCTGTTTTACTTGGCTCTTTGACATCAAACAAAAACTGAAGGAAAGCTTAAAGATCATGCTTTCCACATGAATGCAGTGAAATGTAGCTTTGTTAAATGATCCATAGACCACTGTGGCTGATAGTTTTGGTAAATTTACCTCACAATGAACAAGAAAACAGCATTTAACTGACTGTTAACTTTCAATAAAGGCAGTGACATCAGCTAACAACAGACTGGACTGAGATGAACTGCTCTGTGATTTTAGATTGTAGCGTTAGAGGGGCGGGTCATTCCCTACTGTGGGCTGGTGACATCACCCTGGTGTAACCCTCCTCCACCCCAGCCACCTCCATTCAGTGAACCAGCATCTAGTCCAGATCCTCAGAGTTCTCCTGTTCATTCTGCAGAGCTCAGTCTCCTCCTGCATGCCCCCTCATTAGCCGTGTTTCCATCAGGGGGTCCAGTTTGATTCAGTACTGTTTGGTACGCTAAACCCCAAAATAGTTTGTGTTTCCACAGACACCCGTGCCCTCACTTATGTGGGCGGGCTGTATTGCCTATTGTTGTGTGTGTAGCTCCACCTTTTTGGCAGGATAGGCAAGATTGGTACCCCTATGGAAGGGTGCCGAAAAGTGGGACGGTACGGGTCTGTTTTTGGGACCCTTTCCAACTGTTGCTCTTCGGAAACACAAAGAAATGCGTGCCGTGTCACACCGAACTGAGCCGGACCGCTTGGTGGAAACGACCTAATTGGTTCCTGAGCAGCTTCTCAGAAGTCTCCTCATCTGATCCTGCACCAAGCCTTTGCACGATTCTTTCATTCAATTTGTAAAAAAAATTATTGTAAAACTCATATTCATTCTCTCCTGATTGAAATGGTCTAAATCCAGGATTCTGTCACATGTAGATCTCAGAGTTTTTCACATTTACAGGAACCATATCTTAACTTTTTTAGAGTGATAAGACAAAAACTTTGGATTTCACTTTCAGGGTTTTTCAGTAAAACATCCAGAAAAGAGCAGAGAAGAAACTCTGGCTGTTTTTGAATTCGCCTACTTATGACAGAGTATTAGGGCCACACAAAGAGAAAATAAATAAATAAATAAATAAAATTATATTACGAGAATAAAGTCACAGTATTACGAGAATAAAACTGTAATATTATGAGAATAAAGTCGTAATATTATGAGAGTAAGGTCGTGATATTACAAGAATAAAATATTACAAGAAAGACAGTCTGCCACGGCTCTGTGATGAAGTATTGTCCTGATTCTGATAATAATTTGATGCTGATGTGCCAAAGATGAAGTATTTCCTTGTCTGTGAAACCGATACGAAAGTATAGCTTCACAACATGCTCAACACTGCTCATTTTAACGGAGGCGGCGCCCCAGTAGACTTTCTTTGTTGTAATATTTTATTCTTGTAACATTACAACTTTTTTCTCTAAATATTCCAACTTTATTCTCATAATATTACGACTTTTTTCTCATAATTTGACGACTTTATTCTCGTGATATTAAGAATTTTTTCCTCGCAATATTACAACTTTATTCTTGTAATATTATGTTTTTTTTTCTCGTAATATTATGACTTAATTCTTGTTGTGTCAAAAAAAAATCTTTAATTTTTTTTTCTCTTCGTGTGGCCCTATCTCTGTCGTACATACTATACTAGCAGTGTGTACTGATTTTCCCAAAATGTAGTACGCAGTATGCGAACAAATGCAAAAGTTGCAGTATGCCAATAGAACCCGGATGACACACTGATTCGGGAAAATTTCCCAGTATGCATCAGACCAGTCTGCTTAGCCTACTGTTACCCATGATGCAGCGGGTCAGAGTTTGTAATGGTGGAAAGTGGCGAAAGTTTCTTCGGAGCAGCTGACGGTTACAAATGGAAGTGCCATTACTTTTTATCTTTACCTTTTTAACATGTACTATAGCCATATAAGTTTTAATAAGGTCACTGTTGTTTGTCCTACGGCTCGTAACAGCCGGGGAGGTGCTGTCAAGTGTGTCCTTTCACTGCACTATACATGCAACGCTATAAAAATCCCCAAAAACTCAAATAAAAACACTTCCCAGATTTTTCTGTACATAAATGGACAATTGACCTAACCTTGCAAAGCAGATGGATACGCCCGTTACCTTGTTTTTCACTGGTGAATCCATCTTGCAAAGCTCCCATCTGAACCGTTTGGGCCCGGTTAGAAAGTGACAGGACCAATCAGTGACGAGGGGCAGAGTCGTAAAGTGAACAAGCAGCGGCAAGAGCTGGTGCAGTTATGGAGGAAGAGATTAGCGTGAATGCTGCTAAAGCGCCAGTTTTATCAGAACTTGACAACATTTTTTCTTTAAAAGAAGCACAAAGAACAGCAGTGAGTTGTTTTCTTTTCAAAAACGTCAAAAGTCGAGTACTTACCTGTCTATAGTCGCCATGTTTCGCGTTATTCCTCAGTAGCTGCTCGGTAGCTGCTATGCCATGTGTTTTGTTGCTCTGATTGGCCCGTAGAGACGTGACAGACAGAACGTTCATCCAATCACACTCCAAGTTTTTTTCAAAGCCTCTGCCTTTTCTCAAACGTTTCCTATTGAAGCTTTCCCATCAGGTTACAACTGACCTGGGTATGACGTAGTTCAGTAAACTGGCAACCAGCTAAACCGGGCCAAGCATACTACACAATAACGACTGGCAGTCATACTGCATACCACTGTTGAACACAGTGCGCAGTGCCCAACACATACTGCATACTGCGTTTGGCAGGAGTGTGCAGTAGGCCAATTAGAAAATGAGTAAATGAGTAAAAATGAAGTCAAACATTGGACTTCCTGTGGGGATTTCAGTGATGTCCATGAGGCATTTTGTGGGTCTGGTCATGATGAACATGCAGCCCTGTGTGTTTTTATTAGAATCCTTCAGCTTTTAAAATCCTTAACTTGTATCTCAGAGCTTTGTGGACGCTCTAAAGTGAGTACAGAACGGAGACAACAGGGACTAATCAGTGCAGGTTTAACGTTTGTGTACGTTTCCTTGAACAGACTCTTTAATTTCTCTAAAGTCAGCCCATTTAGCAGAAATAGAAGTTATTTTCCTCTAAAAGTCTCCCTGCTCATGCAGCGGTAGAGAGGAAGCAGCATTAAAAGAGAACAATAGAGCAATTTCATTCTCAATCTCGTCCACATTACATGAAAGATAAACTCGGCTCCCTGCAGCTGAAGGTAATGAAGTAATTAGCACGCCGGGCTGACCTGGGACCAGCGCTCAGACGTGGACTGAGAGTCTGACTAGTGTGTCCACGTTTCATTCCCTCTCTCCGCTTTGATGTTTGGAGGAAAAGAAAAGCTTCTTTTGTTCCCACATATTTAAATACACGTGTTTGAATCGGTTTGAGGAGCAGGTGGCTAGTCCTGCGGCCTTCATCCTCCACGGCCACAGCACTTTCTCTTTGAAGATCATCTTTCCATTAAAATCGGGACGAGCAGAGGTGACGCTCTTTACACGGAGCTCACAAAACTTGTGTGACCGGTTTAATCTTGTTGCATTGGTTCCACATGGAAATACAGCGGGGCAGATTTACGGACAGAACTAATGTTTTTATGATAACAAGGAGGCGAGAGAACACCGCAGGCAGAGCGGCATCAAATGACAGAAACGGCTGAGAGAGAGGAAAAATGAAAGAAGACACAAGCTGCATTTAAAACACAGCAGGGCATATTCTTCTAGAGATACGAGGGTGGCGGTTTAACAGTGAGTTTATGGAGCGGGGCGATGATCCCAAACACACCAGCAAGTCCACCTCTGCATGGACTAAAAAACAGAGTGAAGGTTTGGAGTGGTCTAGTCAGAGTCTGGACTGAGATGCTATGGCAATCCTGCTGGAAACTCCTCCAATCTGAACAGTTGTGCAGAGAAGAGCGGGACAACATTCCTCCTCAGTGATGTGAAAGACTCACTGCTGCAGCTGTTTGACAGCATGGCTAAGAATGAAATCATTCAGCATAGACTGAATAATGTAAGGGACAGTAGGACATAAGGAGGGCGTGTTTTCCCCCCTTCCTCGCCGCCCTGTTCATGACCTGCTGAAGACATTTTTATACAGATGTGTTGCTTATGCCATTATGCATGATGCATGCTGTTTTGCATGATTGCCATCTCTGCTGGAGTGTGAAACAGCGGCTGTAGGGATGAACAAAAAAACTGGCGTGCATTACTGCTTCAGTTTGAGCCGCTTCACCCCCACAGTAAAAACAAACTGCTGACATGGCATGATCTTTACAGCACATAACTGTGCTTTTTCACATTCCCATTTGGACTGAGCTCTTCCTCTCCAATGTATCTTTAAAAATAAAAACCATCCATCCAAATTACAAATTCATGATTACATCTGGCCTTGAGTGATTTTCTATTTTCCCTCTTTAAGAAGATAGAAAACAGATCTTCAGTTTAAGAAGGATGTCCTACCCTCTGGACACGTGCAGAACGACCGCCATTAAATCACCATACATCTATATTTTTGTCTACTTTTTTCTTTTGTATATCTCTTAACCCTTTAAAAACGATGGGATCGCTGGCACTCTAATTTGCATATCTATTTTTAACCATAGGTAGACTTTTTGAACACCATAGTAATCAATGGGAGCGTTCCTCGGTGACGCTGCTTAGGCGTGGGTCTGCCGCCTCAGACGGCCATTCTAGAGGAATAACACCAACGTTTCACACATTCAGTTTGTTCCACAGTTCTGTTTCCTTCTAGAAATATCCTTCCTTCTTTAGCAGAAATGTAGTACAAAGCGCACACATCAAAAACAATATAATATAATGTGGGCTATAAATGTGTAGTTTTCTTGCAGGTCACGAGTCGCACTTTTTATTGTTTCAGCATGATCTTCTGCAAACACACATGCACACAAATTTTGCACAATTTCATATTATTTTCATTTTTGCCACAGTTTATAAAGATGAGTTAATTTCAAAAGTGAAGTTTTGAACACACTCAAAATAGTTTTTATGTGGGTTGAAATGATCTTGTGCAACATTTTTACAATCACAGTTTTGAGGGATACAGCAATGACATGTTTGTATTTAAGAATATTTAAAAAAAAAGAAAAAGCTTTTCATTTTTCTTTTTTTTTTTCTCTTTTTGGCACATCACATACATATCATTAAAATTTGGCTTCTAAGGGTTGCATTGCTGTATAGCCAACTCAAATACTCAAAAAAAAAAAAAAAAAAAAAAAAAGGCCCTACAGCATGCAGAAATGGAAAGATATATTTCATTTTTTACAACAACAACAACAACATAATAATAATAATAATAATTATTATTATTATTTTACATAAAATAAAATAGTAGAAACATGGGGCTTTGGTGGTGATAAGAGTACTGGAAGAGTACCACCCCCCCCCCCCCCCACACACACACACACACACACACACACACATTAACACTCTTTGGGCCCTCTGTAGCCATATGGGTCCATAATATAACTGGCAAAAATACAAGAATTTCATGCATGGGCCTACAAGGGGGAAATGAGACAGTGAGATTAAAAATGTGGTTTTAATGGAGGTCAATAAGGAATTTTTGCCTCAAAGGTGTCCAGAGGGTTTATCTGGCATTCCCTAAAAAATATTAATACAATTAAATCAGTTTTGTTGCTAATCTTTGACCCATCCAAGACTCTTATCACCCCCAAAGCCCCATCTTTTTACTATTTTACAGGGAAAATAGTTATTTTTTGGTGTTTTTTTTGGCAATAAAAAATGAAATATTTCAGATAATCAAACTGGCATTCAAAGGGTTAAAATTCTGAAAATTATTTTATGTTTGGTAGTTTTCAGTAAGTCTGAAGTTGTTTAAGAGATTCATGAAAAAAGTAGAAAAAACTACAGATGTGTGATGATTAAATGGCAGTCGCTCTGCACGTGTACATTTTTGCATGAAGGTGTCCAGAGGCTGTAAAATGCATCAGCAGAGTATAAATGACATTAAAGAGTAAAACTTGTTGGATTTCAAAAGTAACTAGAAAGAAAACTGAAGACAAAATGATCACACATTTAAAAAAAAGTTTTTAAAATGTACAAAAATTGCCCGAGGGGGTAAGGGTTAAAACAAATGTGGCTTAGACTGAAATATGAGACGTGATTTGTTGATTCCAGACGTTCCTCTCCCTCCTGATGTTTTTTTTTTTTTTTGTAGCTTTTTGTGTGTTTTTCCCTCCCGGCTGGCGGCTCTTCTTTGTTTCTCATGCATTAGGCTCCCACCTGCTCCATTAGCACGCCGAGGACGCTGAGGTCCTTTTAACACACGGCTGTCCATCAAACTGCCCGAGCACAACAACAGATGTGTGAATGTGTTAACAAGCTGATGCATTCAGGAGCGAATGCATCAGAGAAGCTTCAATGAAAGCTAACGAGGAGAATCCCCATCATTATAACTGCGTACATGTTTATATCCAAGACATTCACATGAAGAGATCAACAAAGTGGTTTAAAAGTGGCAAAACAGTAGCAAAATGGGCAAAGGGTGTCATAAATGGAATAAAAGCTGCAAAACAGTGTTAAAATGGGCAAAAGGTGTCATAAATGGAGTTAAAGCTGCAAAACAGTGTTAAAATGGGCAAAAGGTGTCATAAATGGAGTTAAAGCTGCAAAACAGTGTCAAATATGGCATGAAAGAGTGAGAAACAGCGAAAGTTGGTGAAAAATGTGACAAAAATGGTCCCAAAATGGGCAAAAAGGTGGCAAAAATTTAATTCAAGGAGGCAAAAATGAACATGAGCTGTAAAGGTGGCATTAAAGGGCAAAACAGTGTCAAAATGGGCAAGTGTTAAAAAACGGACATAAAGCTGCAAAAATGTGGCAAAAATGTTGCATAAAAGAGTGAAAAACAGCAAAAATGTTGCATGAAAGAGTGAAAAACAGCAAAAATGTTGCATGAAAGAGTGAAAAACAGCAAAAATGTTGCATAAAAGAGTGAAAAACAGCAAAAATGTTGCATGAAAGAGTGAAAAACAGCAAAAATGTTGCATGAAAGAGTGATAAACAGCAAAAATGTTGCATGAAAGAGTGAAAAACAGCAAAAATGTTGCATGAAAGAGTGAAAAACAGGAAAAACAATGTGGCATGAAAGAGTGAAAAACAGCAAAAATGTTGCATAAAAGAGTGAAAAACAGCAAAAATGTTGCATGAAAGAGTGATAAACAGCAAAAATGTTGCATGAAAGAGTGAAAAACAGCAAAAATGTGGCATTTAAGAGTGAAAAACAGGAAAAACAATGTGGCATGAGAGAGTGAAAAACAGCAACAATGTTACATGAAAGAGTGAAAAACAGCAAAAATGTGGCATTTAAGAGTGAAAAACAGCAACAATGTGGCATTTAAGAGTGAAAAACAGCAAAAATGTTGCATGAAAGAGTGAAAAACAGCAACAATGTTACATGAAAGAGTGAAAAACAGCAAAAATGTGGCATTTAAGAGTGAAAAACAGCAACAATGTGGCATGAAAGAGTGAAAAACAGCAAAAATGTGGCATTTAAGAGTGAAAAACAGCAACAGTTGTCAAAAAAATGGGACAAAAATTGTCCCAAAATGTCCAAAAGTGGCAAAAAATTTGATTCAAAGGTGCAAAAACCAGTGGCAAAAATGGACATCAATGGGTGAAAAGGTGGCATTAAAGGGACAAAACAGTGTTAAAATGGGCAAAAGGTGTCATAAATGGAGTTAAAGCTGCAAAACAGTGTTAAAATGGGCAAAAGGTGTCATAAATGGAGTTAAAGCTGCAAAACAGTGTCAAATATGGCATGAAAGAGTGAGAAACAGCGAAAGTTGGTGAAAAATGTGACAAAAATGGTCCCAAAATGGGCAAAAAGGTGGCAAAAATTTAATTCAAGGAGGCAAAAATGAACATGAGCTGTAAAGGTGGCATTAAAGGGCAAAACAGTGTCAAAATGGGCAAGTGTTAAAAAACGGACATAAAGCTGCAAAAATGTGGCAAAAATGTTGCATAAAAGAGTGAAAAACAGCAAAAATGTTGCATGAAAGAGTGAAAAACAGCAAAAATGTTGCATGAAAGAGTGAAAAACAGCAAAAATGTTGCATAAAAGAGTGAAAAACAGCAAAAATGTTGCATGAAAGAGTGATAAACAGCAAAAATGTTGCATGAAAGAGTGAAAAACAGCAAAAATGTTGCATGAAAGAGTGAAAAACAGGAAAAACAATGTGGCATGAAAGAGTGAAAAACAGCAACAATGTTACATGAAAGAGTGAAAAACAGCAAAAATGTTGCATAAAAGAGTGAAAAACAGCAAAAATGTTGCATGAAAGAGTGATAAACAGCAAAAATGTTGCATGAAAGAGTGAAAAACAGCAAAAATGTGGCATTTAAGAGTGAAAAACAGGAAAAACAATGTGGCATGAGAGAGTGAAAAACAGCAACAATGTTACATGAAAGAGTGAAAAACAGCAAAAATGTGGCATTTAAGAGTGAAAAACAGCAACAATGTGGCATTTAAGAGTGAAAAACAGCAAAAATGTTGCATGAAAGAGTGAAAAACAGCAACAATGTTACATGAAAGAGTGAAAAACAGCAAAAATGTGGCATTTAAGAGTGAAAAACAGCAACAATGTGGCATGAAAGAGTGAAAAACAGCAAAAATGTGGCATTTAAGAGTGAAAAACAGCAACAATGTGGCATGAAAAGAGTGAAAAACAGCAACAGTTGTCAAAAAAATGGGACAAAAATTGTCCCAAAATGTCCAAAAGTGGCAAAAAATTTGATTCAAAGGTGCAAAAACCAGTGGCAAAAATGGACATCAATGGGTGAAAAGGTGGCATTAAAGGGACAAAACAGTGTCAAAATGGGCAAAAAGTGAAAAAAAATTGAACAAAACTTTGTGTATGTGTGTGTGTGGATGTGTGTGGGGGGTGTCTTTGGTTCATCCTGGATCTGTATAAACTTGAGTCCGAACTCTTTTGGTCAAATGACGTGTCTGTGACTGTATCAGCTCTGACACAGGAGCGACCGTGTTTGATGATGTTCTGGTTTAATACTACTTCCTGTCAAAGCCCTCCTCCTGTGAGCAGGTGTGTGTTTGATGCCCATTACTCTGCTTTACTAGCATGTGTGTTTGAGACTGCAGATCAGTCTGGTTTTCACTGCAGGTCCTGACCCCACGCTGCTGTAAACGTCGTTCATCCTCCTCTGTGGTTTACAGAATCAGCCACTCGTTTGTCATCGTCTTTTAAATCTCACTGCAGCTCCACGCGGAGGTCAGAGTGCCGCTGTCAGGGGTTAGACTGTCATCAGATCAGGGGCTGTTTTAGTCATCTGGAGGTCCCAGGTAGAGACTAATGTGAGGCCTTTCCTCATGTGGCTGAGAGCTATCATAGAGACAGAACAGTATTATTTTCAAGTAGATCTACATGCTGGAATCCATGTGTGAAATCTAGATCTCCAAATAGCCAAAAGTCCTTCTGCAGCTCTTAGAAGATCAAACTCAAAACACCCTGAAAGCTGAAAGTTATGTTTTCTGTAAAACTCAGCACCTGTTGCTCCGGTTGTGATACTAAGAATAAAGACATTAAAATGTCTTTAACATCAGTGTTTGCTGTTCACTGTCTGAACTGTTAGGTGTGGAAGTTTGTTGTAGGACCCAGAAGCAGACAGACGAGGTGAGCAGTTTGAAGGAGCTTTAATGTTTGCAGTTGTAGGCTGGCTGGTTGGTTTGGGTATCAGAGGAGATGGGTGAATTCTGGTCCTGTTGACTTTCCGTAGCTGTGTTGCAGGAGGAGTCGTTTAGATGGCTGGATTTGTAGAATCTGGGCATAGAGAAAAAGGCTGTTAGAATAAACAGAATAAATACCACAGAGTGGATGTAATAATGGCGACGAGTGGAGCTGAAACCAGGCTTCTTATACTGAGGCAGATGAGCTGATGGGATCCAGGTGAGTCATCCAGGTGATCCAGCAAGGTGCTTGATTGCAGGCAGTTGGAGGGTGTGGCACACAAACAATCAGAGACAGACAAGAAGCAGCCAGAGCTGTGACATAAATGATTCAGTAGCAATTCTTGAAACTAAATTTGACATTTACCAAACTGAAGAGTTGACAGCTTGGGTATCAGAATAACTCCCACATTCTAGTGGGAAACGTTGGAGAAATAAGATTTTCAGCAACCCCACAAACTAAATGTAGAAATGTTTTCTGAAGGTGGTTTCCAAAGTCCTTTAACAAAACCTAACCGTCTATGACACTGATAATCAACTGGTGGCCCAGGCGCCAAATCAGGCCCTCAAAGCTTCCTGTCAGGCCCCCAGAAGATCATTAAGCTCTGTTGCAGAAATTCACCTGTCAGCTGTTATTAGTAACTATTTTGTTTTAAACGTGTTAAAACTGGCAAAAATGGCGGGTTAAAGTGGTGAAAAGGAGTTAGAGAGTGGCAAAAATGGGCTGTGGAGTGGCACAAAGGGACAAAAACTTGCAGGAAAAGTGGTGAAAAGAGATTAAAATGAGGCAAAACATTAGTATTAGAGGAAAAGAGGGCAAAAAATTATATAAAAAAATGGGTTAAATGTGGCAAAAATTAAGAAAAAGGAATGAACATGGCAAAAATAGACAAAAAAAGTGGCAACATGGGTAAAGGAGGGACCAGACAGGCAAGAAAAGTGGTTTATAAATGCTTAGAGAGGCAAAAAAGGGCAAAAAGTATCAAAAATGGGTTTAAGGTGGCACAAAATAATGCAGAAATGGCAGAATGTGTCAGTGAAGCTGTGACAGGTGTGAAACATGAGGTCATAATTGTTGGGGGTCTGGTCTCTGGGATTTTCATGAGCCCAGCCAACTCTGTGTCTCCTTCTGGTCTACGGCGTTGTAGATAGGGGTGGATCTCACTGGTAATGTCTAAATATGTCCTGTGTTTTCTTTTTAAAGAAAATACAAATACTATTAAAATATTATGTTAATCAGAACAAAATGTTGATTTCATTTTTCTTTATTTGGAAGTCCAGCCGTGGGCTGCATGGTGGCGCAGGGGTTAGCGCTGTTGCCTCACAGCAAGGTCCCTGGTTTGCATCCCGGTCAGGGCCTTTCTGTGCGGAGTTTCCATGTTCTCCCCGTGCATGGTTACTCCGGCTTCCTCCCACCACCAAAAAACATGCTCGTTAGGTTAACTGGTGCCTCTAAATTGCCCGTAGGTGTGAGTATGAGTGTGAGCGTGTCTGATTGTTGGTCTCTATATGTCAGCCCTGTGATTGACTGGCGACCAGTCAATGCTGGGATAGGCTCCAGCCCCCCCATGACCCTCAATGGGATTAGTGGGATGGATGGAAGTCCGGCACCCAGAGACTCTGTCAGGACTACATCTGGCCCTTGTTCAAATGTACTTGATGACCCCTGACCTATGACTACACTAATACAACACTGATAAAGTTAGCTAAATATGCTAGTCTCGGCTATCTGAGGTCACTTTGTCCTCTCTAGTTGAGGGCAGAGGAATAATAATATTATCCTGGTTGAGGTGTAACAGACTAAGTTTACATATCTCATTCTCCATCTCGTTTCTATGCCAAAGTCCTGTTTAGACAGAAAGGGCAGAAATGCACTTGCATTTCTTGTTTTGACACGGAGGCTTTTATTTTGAAATGCTCACAGCAGTGGGTCATGTTATTTCCTTTTCCTCACGTATTTTGTAAAATGAAGAAAACAAAATAACGGAATGAGAAAACAGTTGGACCCCTTTTTTAAAATGTCGTTACTTGTTTTCCTGTTTTTGTCACCAAAATGAAAAAAAGGTAAACCAGCTCGTTTTTGTTTTTTTGTTTTGATCACAAAAACAGAAAAATCTGAAAAATGGTTTATTTTGAAGTTTCTTTCGCATTTGGTCAAAAATGAAGAAACTGAGAGCTGTTAGAGCATTTAGAGCTGTAAAGTACTAACTTTTCCCTAATGCCTGCTCCCTACTTCCTGATTCTCTGGCGAACATTTGTGCACCATCAGCATCATGTGACTGCCATTTTTTTATATGGTGTCAGCAAGTCTGCAGGGATCTACCAGCTTCTTATGAAGACACTTGAGGAAATGCTGGAGAAAAAAAAAAAGTTTCTATGGAAGCAGACATCTCTAAAACCTTTTAGAGGACTGGTTTAATCCAGTCCAAAGCTGTTCTTAAACCAGAGTCATTCTTGGCTCTAAATAAGTGACTCAGGAATGAAAATCCTGACTGAGATGTCTGCTGGCCTTACTGATCACACTGAGGTGACAATATCTATTCATGTCCCAGAATATAAAGGACGAGGGAACATGGTGTTCACTGTTTACGAGCTCTTTGTGATGCAGTGTCCTCTCGCCTGTCTGCTCATCTTTCTAGTGCAGCTGCTGGCAGCCCGCCTGTGTTTATTCTTCATTTTTCAGTATGGATCCATACGCCGCTGGACGGTCCACCATATGTTCCCCGCCGGCGTGGCCTGCCCCGGGCTCTGCTGCTGCTGCTGCCCACAAACATCGGCAGCGCTTTGTTATTTTGGCGTAAGTGTGTTAATGAAGTCTCCACGCTCGTCTTGGAGGCTTCATTAGCAGATAAGAGGAGGAGGAGGAGATAGGAGGAGCGGGGGTCGTGTTTTATCATGTAGAGCTGTTGACCTCTGTCACTGTGAGGGATTTAAGCCGAGCACGGTGTGTTCTCTCTCTCTACATAGAGGTTAGACAGCATTAATTAATGCTGCCATGGAGATGCTGCTTAACAAAGAGGGCAGTCAGGAATAAAGGTCTGATATAGACTGCAACCACAGAAATCCTCTAAAATAGAATATAAAAACTGTAGATGAGGACTGAGCCAACAACCCCGTTTTTAAAGCATCAAATCATCATCCTCCCTCACTGAACATTTATAGAGTATCTCTGGTGCTGAGAGGAGCTGACTATAAATAAAGGGTGTTTCCTGCTGAAAAAGCCTTCCATGATGGTTGATGACCACAGTGTATAAAACATGGACGTAGCCCCAGTGATGTCACTGGTTTTAAAGATGCCTTCTGAAGCTGAATAATGGTGGCCGCCATATTAAAATCTCTCTCAACTCTTGATCTATAAACAAAGAGGTCAAGCTGAAGAGGGCTTAATGTCTTACTTATAACCCCAAGTCCCAAAAAAGCTGGGACGTGGTGTAAAGTAAAAGTATAAACAGAATGCAGTAACTAGAAAATCAAAGCTGGAGGAGCATGTTTACCTTTCTCTCCATTCAGACATGTGACTGTGGGAACCAAGCGTCCGAACCACGACCACTGAGGATTAGTATAGTAACATTTAACCCCTATTTAAATGACACGCGTTAAGATGAGTACTAACATTATCCCACATAGCTCGGCTTTCTTTTATTGATTCTTCTTTTTGTACCATTTTTCCTGCCTTTGGATATCATGGCCAAAGAAGTGCAAAGAATAAGAAGAAAACATGTGAAAAACATGAACAGGCAGTTTGTTTTTGCAGCAATGCTATACTCTTCAATTCATGCAAGAATTCAAAGTACTATTCGCACCTGCAGACCTCCAATAACTTCCCTGACATCAGCGTTAGGTGCATTTGCACAGGATGAGTGAAGTCTGTCCTCAACTAGAATTTACAGACAATTCTGAGGAATGAAAACTCAGTGATTTTATTATATTTCTAAAGATCCACTAAAAAAAAGTGATGTTGCACAAGGTATTCTGCAGGAGCTGCTGTCTTCATGTGTCCTCTACTCTTACCCAGATCTCAGACATGCTAAGGTGTTTTTTTACCCTCGATATACAGTGCTTAACAAATTTATTAGACCACCACCCAAAGTAAGGTTTATGCCACAGCTGCCCTAAATTAACAGCATAGGTAAAAACTGGCAAAACCAAAATCATTTTATTATGTTTCTGCAATGGTTAATACACCAATATGTAGAAGCTCTTTAACCCAAAAGATATTTTTAATGCTAAAATATAATTATTATTGTTATCCATGAATTTTCAAATTTACTGATTTACAAAAAAAACTGAAAAAATAGTAAAACACATTATTATTTCTTGATGAATATGTCAAATTATAGTTATTTACTGGCATTCCTGAACAGAAAAATGAGTTTTAGTGGTTGAATGTTATGCTTGATTCATTTCTGACTTCTCAGAGAAGCTCAGTGAGAAGCCAGTTTGGGTATAAAAAGGCAAATTCAGTTTGAAATTCTTCATTCCTGTTCAAAATGGTAAAATGTGGAGAGCTGACTGAAAATGAAAGAGTCCGCATTAAAGCACTTCATGATGGTGGATGGGGTCTGAGACAGATATGACAGGTGGTCTAACACATTTGTTAAGCACTGTAGATGTGTCATAACTTATCCGATGCAGCCTCTTTCCACCCTAAATCACTGAGATGCTGATTCGCACAGGATTAGATTTACCTGTGGACCTCTGTAGGCTGAAATGTGGTCGGTCATTTTCCCTGGAATTTTTACTCCACAAATTACACATGTGGTCGATTCGCACTGGATTAAAACACAGACAGATTACTACCAATTACCAGGAGTCATCAGGTAATACTAATCCTGTGCGAATAAGGCTCAAGGGTCATTTTTTTAGATTAACTGGCAAAAAAGTCGACTTTCCTTGTCTGTGTTTGTGTTGTCTTCATCAAAATAAGATTGGCATAAAAACATGATCATCCCCTTCAATACAACAGTTCATATTTAGTTTGCAATATGAGGACAAATAACTGCAAATAGATATTTTTAACATCGCTCAGCCCTAATCAGGACCATAAAACCATGATCAGTGCAGGATCTTTCGCAGGTGCCCAGTCCACCAGCTGGGCGAGACCAGAGCTCATATTTCTGTTTTCAAAGCTGGAGAAATTCTTAATTTTTGTAGTCGTGACAGGATTTCTTTTCCTGCTATGACAGGACACAACATATTGAAAACATGAATGATCTGCTAAAGAAAGTGTGAACTCTCACAGGAAGCTGCCGCTCTGTTGCTGTGTCAGCCATGTTTGGTGCTGCTTATCTCTGAGGGAAAGCTTTACCAGATCTCTGCAGCCATTATTCCCTCTGTGACTCTGTGACCAAAATCAAATCACTTTTACATCTGGAGTGAATTTTCCTCCATAAAAACCTGCATAAATCTCTGAGTTAATTTAGAATAAAGCTCAGACT
The DNA here is from genome assembly GCF_018320785.1 of Cheilinus undulatus. Classification (NCBI taxonomy): domain Eukaryota; kingdom Metazoa; phylum Chordata; class Actinopteri; order Labriformes; family Labridae; genus Cheilinus; species Cheilinus undulatus. Next base: position 5,507,567 of record NC_054880.1, read on the forward strand.
GTGTCTCCTTTGTTGAATTATTTCTGCCTTAAATGTAGGAACACGCCGTAGTGAAAGTTATCTCTTCTTCTGTGGTGGATTAAATTTCCTCCTTGTCTCCAGCTCCTCTAACCTGTGTGTTACCTGCTGCTCTTTTATCTCCTCTCCCTCTGGTGTCCTTATTCTAACTCAGTTTCTCCGCTATGAAGCTCCGACTTCATTTCCAAAATTGAATTTGTGGCTGGGCTCAGAGGTGACTAATCTGTGGTTGAAATCAGGCCGGGAATGCATTAGGAGTGAACGTTAGTCACTCCGGGCTGCGAGCCGAACTCCTCTAAAGTTGGAAGTGAAAAGTTTTATGACAGACACAGATCCTGGTAAATTCAGACTCGCGGGGGAATAATTCTGTCGCTCTCAGCGACTTTTTCAGCTATTCCAGAGCCTGTTGTGCTGAAAAATGATGCTTTCACTGTCCATCAGTTGAATGGGGGCACACAGTGATGCAAATTGAAGCCAAATGGCCTTCCATGGTTGGGTTGGAGCCCAGAAATCCTCAAGTTCCATCTCCTGTGTGATAAGAGTCTCTGCTGCACTCTCCACAGCCCATTAGCCGTGGATTGATGAGAGACGCTAACATCCAGTTATTTGATCACAGCTGGACGGCGACCAGTTAGAGAGCTGGTCGACGCTCGGGAATCAGCTGAGAGGATCGCTCAATCTGCTCCGGAGTTCACCACAAACTGTGGTCACTCCTCTTCTGTTAAGCTGGTCTTCTAACAACATGTCAGTAACAGCTGGAGCACCACAACCACGGGTAACTCCTCACAGACTAATATGCTAATATGCCGTGCCTATAATAAGCATTTACCCCCTTAAATGGTTAACACTTTTAGATGAGAGACTTGGGATTTGGGGGCCCCAAATCCCTAACTACGCCCCTGCGCTGCAGGTCTATTTTCAGCACTGGCCACTGCTAAACTCTGTCAATTCCTGTGGGGCAAAATGCTCCAAACAGGAGGTCACAGGTATTGAACATCCGGCTCTTTCAAAATAAAACCCAATGCACGGACTCATGATCATAAATCATTACGTCTCATCATGCAGCAAGAGCAAAGGGTTAACAGGAGGTCAGTGGGTCACAGAGCTACAACAGTGCCATTGACAATGAAAAGTTAACTTTTGAGGACATTTAGCCAAAACAGTTGCATGAAACCACAGATCCTTTAAGCAAACATGAACCTTTTAACTTCCTAATGTACTCACCCAATGGCATAAGCCAGGTAAAATAAACTGGCAGCCTGGGGGCCACATCAGGTGCAGAGGAAAAAACATGTTTTTTTTTTTTTTAATTAACACCCCCTACAGCTATTAAAACAACTCCAAAACAATGGAGATTGAAACACTTTAATCAGGAATGGCTTGGCTTTGTTTTACCCATTTTTCAGAAGTCCACCTGCCGGCCATTATTAGCAAATATAATGCATGTTAAACACATATTTATCAGTCCATCCTTTCCTGATAAAAACTGCCATTTTCTGTAGAATCAGGCGTTTTGGGAGTGCAGTTTTCCTTCATGGGTTTTTCACTTCCCATCACACAGCATATTAGCATCAAACCCAGTGACAGACAACATGACAGCCAGAGAAATATTCAACTAAAACACCTCCATCGCCCCCTTTGTGGCTGACTGCTGGCTCAAAGTCAGAGCCTAAAGATTACATTTAAAAGATAATAAAAATATATATTGACTAGACTATTTTTGAAATTAATTTGCTTTATTTGAGAGTTTGACCCCTGGCGTAAGCATAAATATCATGGACTCATGCAGGAATGGGTGACAGATGACCCTAAAAGGTGAAACAGTCCACTGTTGACAGACAATTCCTGCATGAACTTGCAGTTCTGTCATGACTTCTGCCCTCTGATCAGGTGTGCGCAGCAGTGCAGCAAAACCAGCGCACACATTCTGTGTGGAAATTGTGGGTTACAAGCCTTCCAGGGCCAGCTGCTGAGAAGCATCCCCACAGCATGATGCTGCCACCACCGTGCTCCACAGTGGGGATGGTGTGTTTGTGGTGATGGCAGTGTTTATATCTTGGTCTCAACTTTCTTCCTCTTGACCATGGAGTCTCCCACAGTCCTTTAGGTGAACTCTAGTCCAGATTGAATCTGAGTTTTCTTCAACAGTGTCTTTCTCTTTGCCACTCTTCTATAAAGCTCTGACTGGTGAAGAACCCGGCCAACAGTTGTTGTCTGCAGAGTCTCTCCATCTCAGCTGCTGAAGCTTGGAACTCCTTCAGAGTAGTCATAGGTGTCTTGGTGTCCTCTCTCACTAGTCTCCTTCTTGCAGGTTGTGAGGATGGTCTGATCAGATTTACACATGAGACATATTCCTTCATTTCTTCATGATGGATTTAACTGAACTCTGGGGGATGTTCAGAGACTTGGAAATGTTACTTTCGATCACCTTTTCTCTGAGTTGCTTGGAGTGTTCTTTTGTCTCCATGGTGTAATGGTATCTGTGAATACTGATGAACCAGTCTCTGGACCGTCTTTACACCACAATCAGTCACTTTAAAAGGGGTGAATACTTTTTCTGCGCTGTAATGAGATATTTTAATTTTATATTGGGCTGTCTCGTGCTGACAGATGATGGCTGATCTGTGATTCTGGTTGTTTCCTCCCAGAACAGATTTGACTTCCTGCTTGTTTTCCTCGTCCGCTGAGCCTCAAACAGTCATCAGTGCGTCTGTGCGTCTGTCTGCTTTTGTGTTTCCAGAGGAACAATCTGAGCAGCACACCGCCTGCTCCGACACGGTTTGGCCGCCGTCCTCTCAACAGTTTGCTGTGCGTGGAGCAGCCAGAGATTTAGGACGAGACGGCGGCGATTTGGTGCTCCTCCAGACCAGCTGGTGCACGAGATCAAGCTGTTAATGGCAAATTATCCTCGTGTTAATCTCTGCCAGTGCTGGGTCTTTGTCAGATGCCTGCACTGTAAAAAATGAAACCCTCCCCTTTCTCTTCCTGTCGGAGCGGATCATCAAACCTCGCTCTCTGTGAGGTCGCAGCAGGGCGAGGACTTGAACGAGCCAAGACTGAGCGAGTTCCTGCGGAGGAGAGTGTCACGTCTGAGACGAGACGAGCCGCAGACTGGAGGCGAGGAAACACAACAGACTGTCCTTGATCCAGTGTCATGTGGAGAAAAGTTTCCCTTGGCTGTTTAAACTCTCTTTAAATGAGCAGTTCTCTCTTCCACTGACGAGTCAATTAAATAAATCTATAAGAATCTAAAGCATCCATGCTCAGACTGTGGAGGATGTTTTTATATGTGAGAAAGAGTGAAGGAGAGATTCATGAAAGATTAATCAGCTTTGTGCACATGACACAAAAAGACCTGAGGTCCAGAAGAACTCAGAGATAAACGCTCAGACACGTCCATGCTCTGGTTCTTTACAGTCTCACTGAGATGAGCCGAGATGCAGACAGAAAAACTGGAGATACCAGTGAGCCTCTGGTATCAGCCCAGACTGGGTCGCAGTGAATGAGCTCTCCTCTAGTGTCATTAATGTCAGTGTTAACGCTAGCACAGATGCTAGCATCCTGGCTAACAGAAACCTTCAGTTTAGGCCTGGAAAGTCAAAGAATTACTGAGTCCTGGAATTATTTATCTATGCAGCTCTTTAACCCGTTTCCACAAACTTCTCTGCCCATCTTTTTGTCACTGTTAGCCCATATTTACAGCTGTTTTGCTACTTTTATTCAATTTTTGCCACTTTCTTGCCACTGTTTTGTCATTATTCACCCAATTTTGCCGGGTTGTTTGGCCCTTTATTCAACTATTTCTCCCATGTTTTCTTGTTTTTGACAATTTTTGCCATTTTTATTTCACTGTTTTGCCACTTTGATTCCATTCTTTTCCACTTCTTTTGCTTCTGTTAACCCACTTTAAAAAAAAAAATTAACCCATTTCTGCTGTTTTCTTTTCCTCTCTGCTGCCACTTGCCACTGTTTTGCCACTTTGCAGTGATTTTTACAGTTTCTTGCCGTTTAGGCCATTAACATGCCACTGTTTGCCACCTTTTTTTCATATTTCTGCCACTTTTCACCTGGTATTGCTGTCTTTTTGTCCTTTATACAACTAAATTTTCCACAGTTACGCCGTTTTTTTCCATTTTTTTTTGCCCTTATACCACTTTTTTGCTGCTGTTTTGCAGCTTTTTTCATTTTTTTCCATATCATTTGCTACTGTTCTCCAAATGTACCACTTTTCATAGTTTTTTAGATGTTTTAAAACCTTTAGGCCCCTATTGTGACATTTTAAATCATTTTTCCCACATTTCCTGGATTTTTGCCACTTTCCCCCAATTTTGCTGGGTTGTTTTGCCCTTTATCCAACTATTTTTCAACATTTTTGCCACTGTTTTCCTATTTTTGCCCATTTTAGCCATTTTTTGTCTTTATTCCACTGTTTTGCCACTTTTATTCCATTCTTTTCCTCTTCTTTTGCTTCTGTTAACCCGTTTTATTCCCCAAATCATCGTTAACTTTGTTGATTAATTATTTTCGTTGTAGTTTTCGTTAATAGCTTTTTTCCCCTGACGAAAACGAGACAGTAACTAATAAATGCTCAACGTCATTGTAAATGAGGGTTCGCCATTAATGATCTTCGAGTTTAAGTAAAGATAAATAAAGATAAATAAATAAATGAAAACAAATGCACATGGACAAAAACTCAAATGAAATTGGTTGACATTTTAATCAAAAAATAAAAATGAAATGAAAACGTTTGACAGACTTTTTCCAGTCAGATCTAATTTCGTCATGTAGAGAGAAGGGGAAAGTTATCCAATCACAGCTACTCTGGCTGTGTGGAGAGGTGGGATGAGATACGGGGGAGATCCAATCACAACGGCTTTTGCTGCGTGGTGGCGGGGTAAATTGGGGAGAGATCAAATCAGTCGACTATTTTCACTGTAAATTTCAACAACCAAAATGTTGGGAAGTTTTGTCAACTAAAACTAGACTGAAACTAGAACAATTTAGCTGATTAAATTATGACTAAAACTAAAAGATATTTTTGGCAAAAGACTAAAACTAAAACTGCCCTAGCTGCCACTTGTCACTGTTTTGCCACTTCTTTCTGGCACAGTTGTCCCAATTTACCACTTTTCATCTAATGTTGCTGTTTTGTGCCCTTTCTTCAACTGTTTAGCCACTTCTAACCCCTTACTGCCACTTTTTCTCCTTCATACCACTGTTTAGCCATTTTTCTTTTATATTTTCTAATACTTTTTGCCACTGTTACCCCATTTTTGCCAATTTTTCACACCTTTATTCCACTATTTTGCCACTGTTTTGGCACCTTTCGCCCATAATTTCTATTGTCAAACATTTTTTTTAACTTTTTGCCCATTTTTCACCCATTTTGTTGCGTTGTTAAAATAGTCTCAAAACTGTGGCCTATATGGGCTTTAGGTGTCAAAGGTCAGGTCAGGTATGGGAGCAGATGCCGGTTCGGTACTTCACCATGTCGACCCTGGTCCTGTACTGTTCTGGGTTCCTAAAGGACATCCTTCAGGCCTGCTGCAAGCCTCGCCTCTTCTCTCCATGTGTCCTCCCATCCTCCATGATGCAACCCCAGTTTCTGGACCGGGTCCTGGGCACCCAGCATATGGTGAGCTGGATCAGGATACCAGGTGCCCTTGAAAAACCCTTATAAAGCATCTAACTCTTCCCATCCCCACTCTTCTGAGCACAGCAGCATCAGACATACAGACTTTTCCAAAGATATCGAAAACACGCTGAAGAGAAGTTGTCCCAAAGGAGTCCAGTTGGTGCTGTTAGCCATCAGTCAAAGTCCAGGCCTCACACGAGTACAGAAAGACCGCAGGACCAAGAAGCAAGAGACTCTGACGTTGCTCCGCATCCTCAGATACCAGGAACGCCACGCTGACTTGCTCAGTGAACCCGTCGCCCCATGTGTGAGCTCAGCCTCACACCTGTCATAATTTAAATCTGTCCTCTCTTTCACAGTTAGCCTCTCATTCCATTCAGCAATCCTCATTCCTCCTCCACCCCAGCCACCTCCATTCAGCATCTAGTCCAGATCTTCATAGGTCTCCTGCTCATCTTATCCTGCACACCTCATTGGTGTCCTGGTCCAGCAGCTCCAAAGCACACTCAAAGCTCATTGGTGAAGAGTTTAACATACAAACAAAACCCTGCTTCTCACCTGTAGAGTCTACTTAAAAGACTGGCTCCACTCGATGAATCTCTGCTCCATAAACACGGCTGTAAAGTCCGGCTCAGCTCTGATCCCTGCAGCTACCTGTGGCTGTGAATGAGGATCATGTTGAGTGACAGCTGCTCGCTGTTTACCCGCATGGAGCTGCAGGCTTTGAGCGTCTCTGCACACACACACTAACAATGTTGTTGTCTAACAGGGTCCTCTAAGGTTTGACTCTGAGTAGAGGAGGCTGTTACATTTATTCAACGGCTGAATCATGAAATCAAACACAAACAGCTCGGCTCTGCTCCTCTACAAATCTCTGCTTTCTCAGGAGCGGAGGGAACCTTTACAGAAACAAAACGATGGAATAAACATCGACATTAGACACAAATCAGCACATTCAGATACATACAGAGAAAGCTACACAGAAATGGTTTAAAGACAGCAGAGTCAAAGCCCAGACCTCAATTAAAGAGAGGATTTGTGGCTGTTTATGTCTGATCTTTGTACAACCTGACAGAGCTTTAGGGCCAATCCCATTTCTACCCCTTAGCCCTTCCTCTTCCTCTTGCCCCTTAAAACAGGGAGGGGGTAAGGAAAGGGGTGAAAACCTTCCCTTAAGAAATGAGACGCCACTTGATTGCAGTTCATCATCACACATTGCCGATAAACAGCAGCATCACTGGAGGTGACTATTAAGCTGCGACCATCCCGCTCATACTGCATTGGTCTTCTCCAATTATTTATACAATTAATAACCCTCATTTACTCGTGTAGATACCAAAAGTACAATAAACTTCAATCCTCAGTGGCTAAAGATTGAATATTTGTGAAAACACAACTGTTGTGTTTTCTATAATAACTATGCCGAAAATATTTTTTTCACTTATGCACCTCCTTTGTTGTCTGCTGTGCCATTTGAACGCAGTGCATGGAGAGGAAATTCATCATACCCCTTGGTTTCAAGTGTGGTCCTGGAAGATCTTTGTTTCAAGGGCGATGTAGCCCTCGCCCTCAATTCAAAAGAGAATTGGGACCCCACTTCACCTGATGTGAACGCGCAAAACCAAGGGGGTAGGGCTAAGTTAAGGGCTAAGGGGTAGAAATGGAATTCATCCTTAGTTTAGCAAAGAAGAAGGGAGTACAATTCCAGAGTCCAGATTTTTGTGCCTGAATGAGACCTATCCACACAGACTCAGAGCTGTGACTGCAGAAAAAGGAGACTCTACTAAATATTGATCAGAGGGGGGGGGATATTTATGCACTCACTTATTACATTAATGATGTGTTTTTTTTTTTTTGCCAAATGATATTGAGCATGACTGATTTATAAAATCAATAAATCTGAGGGGCTGAAACTGTTTCACAGACGATGCATGAGCATTGCTTTGAGGCTAAATGTTTAGAAATCATGATAAATTAAAGCCATGAAGCCGAGGCGATAAAAACCTTCCTGAAGATTCGTACATGTTGGAGTTGTGGGCTGCATTAACGTGTACTGAACTGTCCATGTCTGCACATATTCAGTTATAACCAAATAAACATGTGCAGGCATGGACTCGCCATAAACGCAGGAAGTTTAAGTCTGACTGGAATATGCACAGCTTAGTTCTAAACAACTTCCTCTTTTTTTTTTTTTTAATGTGCAAATTTAAGAGCTGAGCAACCATTTTGACAAAGTAATGAAGAACTTTATGTCAGCCATGTCTGTTTTAGCTCTGTGCCAGAGAACAAGTCAATCGGATGAAATCCCCCAGGAGGACTCTGATCAAATATGACCCCTGGAGCAGGGCCCAATGCCCCAATTTTTTCTATTTTCTTCAAAACTGCAGATTTCCTGTTGGAGATAGAGAGTTGGGCCAAGAGGCTTTTTTGTAGATCTCTGTAAGCCGCATCTACCCACCAAATTTCATAAATCTATGACAAAGTTGAAGGAGGGGGCTTCAACTTTGAAAACTGTCAGAAGGTGCTATTGAGGCAATTCTTTATGGGCATGCTTTAGACCAGAAAAATATCAAATGCACCCGCAAAGTTCTTTAATTTTCCAATATGTTAAGGGCCTCAGAAGTCCATCAGATGATACAAATGATAACAAACTTTAACTGAAGCATTTTGCACCACTCTGTTCTTGGGTTCTAACTAGTGGAGAGAAAATATTGCATTGTTTTACCAGCTGAAGTCAAAGTCCAGAAATAAAAGTATGCATCTCATAAACACGGTAGAAGTGATAAAACATCTATAAATGCTCCCTTCTTAATGAGGTTGGCTCCAGAGTCTCTCTCCTGTTTGCTGATAAATGAAGCCACTGAGGAGAAACACAAAGAGCAGCGAGAGTCGAGGGGTGGAGGTCGCTCTCTCTCTCCGTCCTATCATCCCGCAGAGGGAATTAAAACGACCGAATCGGCTGAATTGAAAGAGCTGCAGTTCAGCTCAGAGGAGAAAAATGGAGCTTGAAGGACTATTATGTGATAGGATGACACAGCCGTAAAGACTCATCCAATTTTATGGGCACATACAGCGGAGACATTAACTGTGTCGTCTCATTCATCCCGCACACAGAGCTCCGAGTGTGTGTGTGTGTGTGTGTGTGTGTGACTACATTTGCTTCTATAAATTGAATTATCTTCAGCCATGTATCTAAATAAGTCAGGATTAAATGGCTTAATGTACAGTCCTGTCAGAGGCTGCATTTCATCAAAGCGCCTCTGTGTTTATGTCTGCAGAGACAGAGACGCTGCACTCTATCACACGTCTGATTTCTCTTTAAATGAAACCAAATATATCTGACACTACACATCCAACAGTCATTTTGAGGTTTATTTTTGGGCCTTTTTGCCTTTATTTAGAGACGACAGGTCAGAGGATAGTGTAGGGAAGGAGCCATGAGTCAAACTTGCCTGCCTTTATGACTAGCTTCCATTTCCAAGATATGACCATTACGGATCATCTGTGCCCAAAAATGAAATATCTTGAACTAAAAGTATCACCTGGTCTGACCCATGACCTTGACCTTCGACCCCTATCCTCCCAAATCTGATCAGTACACTCAGAGTGAATTTTGTAGAATATCCTCCAAAGCATTCCTGAGATTTTATATTCACAAACAAAGGATATGTGCAGTTCTGACCTCTGAAGTCTGACCACTTTATCTTTGATGCATGGGGAACGTTTCTGCAAAGTTTGATGGAAATCCATCAAAGTGTTCTTGATAAATCCAGGACAGTCTGTCTGCAGACCTCCACTGTCAGACCCCCTTTCTGTAACTTAAACCATTACAAGCAGAAGTGGGCCAAAGCTTTGTTGTCTGCCTGGTTACATCTAATGTTCATTGAAAAATACTGTGTTAGGGACTGATTTGAGATGTAAAGGTGTCAAAAATAAGTTTCCATTTAAAAAAATGGACAAAAGTGGGTTCAAAGTGACAATAAGGAAGCAAATGGGTTAAAATGATGACTAATAAAGTAACAAAACTGGGCAAAAGGCAGAAAATTGGGATAAAGTTGCAAAATTTGGTAATAAATAAAACATTAAAGAAAATTGGTTTTAAAATGGTGGGGAGAAGACGCTATTTTACGCAACAATTGGCACAAACGTTGCAAAAATGTTTCAAAAATGTTGCAAAAACGTAGCAAAAAGCAGCAAAATTGGGTCAAAGGTGTCAAAAGAGGCGGCAAAATGGGTAGAAAAAAGTGGTTACATTGGTTTGAAGTAGCATAAAAAATAATAAAATAGCTTTCAATGATTTTCAGCTCTAAAATGATGTTACTGTTAGCCAGGATGCTAGCACCAATGCCCCTGGTCCAACACATATGCACTGATATCATCCAAAATCACAAGTGAGGAGGGCCCATTCTGTGTTTTTTTTTTTTGTTTTTTTTTAGGGTTCCGGCCAACTCTGTGGGCGGGGCCTGGTTACACTTCTTTGTGTAAGTTGTACAAATTTCCAAAGCACACCAAGACTTGCCTTGCCATATCTTTCGGTAAATGGAGGCCTGGAGCTGGGGCCTGACGGTGGAGCTGGGGCCTGACAGTGGAGCTGGGGCCTGATGGTGGAGATGGAGCCTGACAGTGGAGCTGGGGCCTGACAGTGGAGCTGGGGCCTGACAGTGGAGCTGGGGCCTGACGGTGGAGCTGGGGCCTGACGGTGGAGCTGGGGCCTGACGGTGGAGCTGGAGCCTGACGGTGGAGCTGGGGCCTGACGGTGGAGCTGGAGCCTGATGGTGGAGCTGGGGCCTGATGGTGGAGACAGGGCCTGACAGTGGAGTTGGAGCCTGATGGTGGACATCAGCAGCCAGGCCCCTCTAGAGAGATCCTGTTCACAACAATAGCCCGGTACAGACGGGCGGTGGAGATGCTCAAATCCATAAAACAGTAAGTTGATCTTTTTTTTCAGTTGTCGTTTGTGACAAAGGCAGAAATGGCATGCAATGCAATCTGTAGCAGCCATGCAGTTTCCTCGTCTTTGCAGTGCAACCAACCAAACATCCTGCTTCACTTCCTTCAGTTCTGCTGAGCATACATCAGTAGTGGGGGAGGTTACTGGTGTATGGAAGTTTGCAGTTTGTTGAATCCTATCAGTAATCAGTAACTCTCAGTTAAGAACAATGTAGATAAATCTGGTTTTACTCTCAGTTTGTGCACCTAAATCTAGTTTCAGCTGCAGCACAGATCTTTGAATAAATAAGTAAATATCTAGTACATTTCCACTGAAGCTCCCCAGCCTGCTGTAAAGATGCTCAAAGAGTGAAAAACAAAGCTTCTCTCATTGTCCTAATGGTTTTTACCAGATAAAGTGTCGGCTCTGCTATTGGAGCCATATTTCCTCACTGAATTCAGCGCTGATGTTCAGGTTTAACTGTGTGGAATAACAAGCTGAATGAGTGCAGCTCTCTTTTTCTGCAGGAGAGGAAGTGTTCAAGCCTCAGGCTGAAATCTGTCTCACCACCAATTCACTGGATTCTATTGGCAGCTGGATAAACAGAGGACAATCATCAGGGTCGTTTGGCTTCACTTTCTCTGTCTGTGTTTTTATGCATGGAGTTCAAACTGCACAAAGAGCTGTCACAGCTCAGAATCCTCTCAGAATATGGGACTGGTGACTCAAAGTTAAGAGCAGTATGAACGGAGGAGGAGGAGAGAAAAAGGCTGACGATGGGGGAAGAATAGAAACCAGAGTATCTGCTGATTCTGTTTGCTGTGTCCTGGTGTGAGTTATACGGATTCTGTCCAACAAATCCCAAACAAACTCCTAAAAAACAAGAAAGGATGAGATTAACTGAAATCTTCATAGATTTCTCACATTTGTTCTGGAGAAAGAACGTCACGTTCCTATGGCGTCCTTTAAGCAGTGAATGTGAACTGATTATTCAGCCAGATTTATCCAATGAAACCATCACTCACGCTCCTGTGATTTCAGAAGCAGACTTGAGAGAAGAGCAAGCCCCATGCAGTTCTACAACACCGTCTGTTGGCAGAAAAAGAGGTAAGAACAACAAAAAAAAGTCTATATTATAGATTATATATTAAATATATATTCATATGAGTACATTCACCTGTGCTTGTTTGTGAAACTGTGTGAGTCGGTGCACATGTCACTGTTGTCTGTGGGCTGGTGGATAATGGGATAGGGTGGTTGCGGGTGTGTGGATGTGAGGGAATGTTTTTATTTTGTCAATGTAAAGAACTTTGAGTTACATGTTATGTATGAAAAGCTCTTTCTGAATAAAGTTTGATTGATTGATTGATATAGAACATATTATATATCATAAAACAACTATAATTTACAGGCATTGCCAGGGGACACGTAAGCAGGAGAGGACGTGGGTGTGTCGGGGGTCCTATAGCGGCCGTCCAGTTGTATTGTGCTGTATTTTGTAATGATTTTATTTATTTTACAAAAACATTTGTAATACATTTTCAGATGTCTTTTATGTCATTGAAGGCAAAACTATAACATTAAAATCACAGTTCTGCTTGAAGGACTCTCTTTCACAAAAATGCATTTTTCTCAGCTTTCTAGAACAAAAGTGGTCGTTTTGGTGAAACTAGCCTCTATTCAACTTCAGATTACTCAAGAACGGAACAAGGTGCAAACAAACGTTTTTTTGCATGGTGAAATAGAGAGTTTCTTCTTTTATTTTAGCTATTCCGTGTTTTCAGAGTCATAGAACAAAATATTCTGTGGGTCTTAAAAGATGACTCAAAATGGCCAAAAACGCTGGCACAAGCCACTTTTCATTTTATGAAAGGGCTGGAACGAGTTAAGTGCAAAAAATGGGTGGAAATTAGAGGGACTGGGATAAAAAATCGATACAAACTGGCAAAAATGGGTGAAAAACGAGTGTAAAAAGTGGATGGTAGAGGCAACAATAGGCACAAAGTGGCCAGAGTTGGTGTAACAAAGTCATAAAAAGGATTCAGATTTGGTCAAACTGGTGAAACGTGGCAACAGTGTAATTTAAACATATTTTTAGTTTTGTTAAGGCATCTGGTGACCCACTCTCAGTGCCTTGCGACCCCAAAGGGGGTCCCAACCCCAAGGATCAGAACCACTGCCATAGATGAATGTATTTGACCAATTCCAAAAAAGCTGGGACACTGTAAATGAGAACAGAATGCAATGCAATGATTTTCAAATCTCATAAATCTGTATTTTTTTCACAATAGAACATCAACAACATACCAGATGTTGAAACTGAGACATTCATGAAAACACTAGCTCATTTTAAATTTGAAGGCAGCAACACATCTCAAAAAAGTAGGGACATGGCCAGATTTGACCCTCGTGAACTTGATTTTATTCACATTCACCCATACAGCGCCCCAACTTTTTCAGTACTGGGTTTGTTTTGAGGTTTTTTAGTTTTCCCCATGTCCCATCTGTTAACATGGAGGAGGCTGAGCAAATAACCTATACTGTAGCCGATCAGAAGGGGGCGCTCAAAATCCATGCTCTTGATTTCTAGGTATCTTGGTCGTCTTTTAAAGAGTCTGAAGGCCGAACTCTCCGCTGAAAAGTTAGAAAACTGACTCTAACTTTGTGCTCAGACAAGTTCACAGGAACTTCTGAACAGACCATGTGAGAAGTTTGGAAGACGAGGCGCTAAAACATCCTCACAGACGAGAGAAAGAGCGCTTCAGACGGTTAACAAGCCGTCTGGGACTGAGGGGATTGTTGTCCACTGTTGGCAGGTTGTCTGATGTCTGACAGCAGAGGCTGTTTTCAGGTCGTTAAATGTCATTTTATCCAGAACGTCTGAGTCAGCATGGCTAAATTAAAGTGTCTGGAGAGAGACCTGAGATATGAAGAATTATATAAATTATAAATAAAGAGAGGAGTTTGACTCTTTATGAAATATGAACTAGAGTTTTAGAAACAGAAACACATCACAGCGTTTGATTTGTGGCCAAGATTTAGAGCCATTTAGAATAAAACACTGTCATCCAAACTGTTGACTCAGTGTCTTTTTTAATAGGTGTGGGCATTACTTTTTATAGCGGGGGACCCGTGCCAAGGCTAAATGGTGTCATCCTGACCCCAGCGTGCCAGCCGCTCATTACCCACACTCTGAATCAGAGGTGACGTCAGGATTCAGAGACGCCGTCCTCTTTCTGCTGCAGAGCGAGGAAACACACGGGGAGAGAGTTTCACATCTGAGGGATGAGCCTAAACTCAGGATAATGCGTCACATTAGACTGGTTGTCAGGCCACCAATAGCAGCAGGGCGGAGGCTGGGTCTCAGTAACCGTCCAAAATTAAAACTCTGAAGCCATGTTCCTGGAACGACACGACCAGCGTTGGAAGCTTAAATAGTTATCATGTGGACTTTCTAGAGACTATAAAGACAAAACATACTGGAACTCTGAGGACAGATTGAACCACATTAATGCTAAAAAAACAAACAGTCCTGTGTGTACATTTTGCATCAACACTAAGGATTCACTGCACAAATACGCCCGGTGGTTTCAAGACCCTGGGACATCCACAGCATGACCAGTGGCTTGTGGCAACCCTATATCCACCTGGACGGTACCCCAGGCCAGTGGTTCTCAACCTTTTCAGCCTGTGACCCCCAAAATAAAGGTGCCAGAGTCCGGGGACCCCCACGGTACCTGAAGGTGGTTGAACACAGCCATGCACAGTTTGGAGTAGTCGTGCAGACAAGGCCATCCATTAAAGGGGGATAAATGAGAGAGCTTTCTGAGCTCATGGAGGTCACCAAAACCATGGTAAAAAAAAATGGGTTCAAGTGGCAAAAATGGGCGTAAAAAGCATAGACTGTAGAAAGAACTGGACAAACCCATGTGAAGTCAGTTATCTGCTTAATAGGAGGACTCAAATGGCTCTTGAAGCCAAGTGTTAACTGTCTTGTAGGCCAAGTTTTTGTTTCCACCTGATCCCAGCCAAACCATGACGTCTGTGAACTGTTAAAACCCTAGTTCTAATGACAACAACTGAAAACGCTGTCACACATGCTCAGGAGGCTGCAGATACGAGTAAGGGCTTCAGATATTACTGCTGCTAGAGCCTCTCCATAGCTCATCATTGCTGGTCAGTGAGGAAAGCAATAAAACTGGAGTTAATGTTCCGATTTCCTTCACTCATATCATCATCAATCATGAAACACATCAGAACATATCAGCGTTCAGGTTCTCCTCTCTAACCCTGACACTGAAGCAAAGCAGCAGCTGTCAAGCAGCTCTGACTGTGCAGGAGTTCAGCTGGTTTCCATCCACCCCGTGTCATACTGGACATTTTTACAAACAGGTGGAATCAATAACATGAATAATGGCTCATTCCTCTCAGACCCTGCAGACCAGGGGGCAGAGCTAATGTGCCTGCTGGCTCGCTGGACTCTGAAATGGACATCATTAATGTTAGCGCTCTGGTACCATGGATCGGACTCTGTGCTGGAAGTGGGAGCGTCTAAACAGACCATTTTATAGCACGTGTTGACATGTTGTAGCAGGTAAAGAACAGGTGAAGCTAATGGCCGTGCCTCATTTGAAAATCATATTGTGCATGCTGGTTGTTTAATTAGCTCACTTCAGCTGGCCTCCTACCAAACCGCTCTGGAGTGATTACTCTTTTACAGGGAAATTATCCAATGTCAGAGCAAATGAATGTGAGTTTTGTTGGAGGTATGAAGCTCTACTGTTATTAGAGTTGTACAGTGATAGACGGTCTGAGCCGTCTAATGTCAGTCTGACTAATTCTGCTTTCCAATTAAATCACATTTGTTAATTACTGTTGCTTTTTTGGCTTATGCAAATACCATAAGGCAGACCATAATTTACTAAGTGAGCATAGAGCTATATAAGAGGGACTGAAAGTCGAGACTGAGACCATGAACTCATCAGGAAAGGTTTACTGAGGGAGTCGAGAAATAGCCTTCATCTTTCAAGACTTCTTGTGTTGGCCAGTAAAGTTGCTCTTTGTTCAGTGTGAAAGTATGCATCTTTAGGACTCAGTGAGACTGGATGGAAAGGAAAACATATTCCATAAAGCTCTAGGTGGACCTGTGTGCCACAGTTATCAGAAAATAAACATCTTTTTATGAGAATTTTTATGCACCAAACACGCTAACAGTCGTTGTCCCCGCTCTGTGATTTTACTTATTAGTCTGACAAACGCATTCATAGTGGCTGCTGTGGTGTTTAAATTCCACGATCCACACCTGGCCTGATTACTGCCAGACCTGTTGAATCCAGAAATCCCTTAAAAAGAACATAACTGACAAAGAAGGCTAAAAGATCTCCAACACATCATGGCACCATTGAAAGAAATACAAGAACAGATGAGAAACAAAGCTATCAACATCTATCAGTCTAGAGAGATAATTAAGACATGAGAGAGAGCCATTAGCCACAAATGGGGAAAACTTGGAACAGTGGTAAACTTTCCCAGGAGTGGCCGGCCTTCCAAAATGACTCCAAGAACGCATCAACGACTCATCCAGGAGGTCCCAAAAGAACCCAGAACAACATCTAAAGACCTGCGGGCCGCACTGACTCAGTTAAAGGGGACATAATATGCAGAAATCACTTTTACAGGCTTTTCTAACACAAATATGTGCCCCTGGCCTGTCCACAATCCCCTCAAGTACCAGAAAAATCCATTCCCACCTCCTCTCTCTTTCTCCACCTTTCAGAAAATGTGTGCTGAAACAAGCCATTCTCAGATTTGACCTTTCTGACCTCACATGGGGAGTAAGCACCCGCCCCAAGGTTTGGTTGGCCCTCCCCCACTTGGAGGAAAGTTCCGCCCTCCTCTACAGATCTTCCACTCAGCTATCCAGCTAAGATGCTGGATAGCTGAGTGGGTTACCCTGCTGACTTTGGTCTAGGACAGGGGTCATCAAGTACATCTGCACAAGGGCCGGATTTAGTCTCAACAGAAACTCTGGGGGGCCAGACTTTCAAATACACAAAAATTAAAGAAATGATTTATATTATTTTAGGCATTACCAGTGACACCTGGTAGTCCGGGGGACTCTGTCTGTTTTGGAACAGAAATGGCAACACTGTTGCACTTTCCTTTGGTTTGGTTCGCATTCACACTGCTCTTGGTCAAACGGACCAAACTGTCTGAACACCAACAACTTCTGCCCGTTAGGGGCGCCGCCGTCCCAAACAAACTGTGACCAAGAAGAAAAGAATACGTAGAAGAAGACGAAACTGAAAATCCATCTCCTTTCACTGGTCTTTTTTTTCCACATAAACAATGAAAAATTACAGAATTTATGCTGTCTTCGGGTTTCTGCTTTTGGATTGGGGCATTATGAGCAGCCAGCGAGGCGATAAGCTGTCCAGCATGTTGTTCTTTACATGAGACAAATAAATCAGCACCGGCTACGACGTGTTGCTATGGCTACACAGATGCCAAGCGTAGTACCGACATGTATTTGAGTGTATTCAATCACATATAAATCCGTATATCATTAGGCTTTATTCCACTTCCTGTCTTTGGTTCACAAGTTGGTCTGCTTTGCTTTCACACATCAAACGAACTGCACCAGGGATTGTTTGGAAGCGGACCGAGACCCCCTGTTTTCAAGTGGACCAGAGTCTGGTTGTTTGGTCTGCACCAGAGTTCGTGTGAGCTTTCAAACCACTCCAAACGAACTGGACTATCCAGGAAAACGGACCAGAGTTCGTTTAAAGCTGACCAAACAGCTCTGGTGTAACCTGACACGCCAGATGGATGCGTTCACACATCCATCTGAAAAACCACTTATAGACAGCATTTGGGAAAGGGCAGAACCTTTGAAAAAAATACTCTGAGGGTGATTGGATGAACTTTTTGTCTGTCACATCTTCACGGGCCAATCAGAGAAACCAAACATGTGACGTCGTAGCAGCTACCGAGGAGTAAACTCCATATAGAGCTGCATAACATGAACTGTGGCGACTGTAGTCATGTCAGTTCACCACTTTTGTCATTTTTGAAAAGAAAACAACTCACTGCTTTTCTTTGTTCTTCTTTTAACAAAGAAAAGTTGTCAAGTTCTGATAAACTGGCGCTTTAGCAGCAACCACGCTAATCTCTTCCGCCATAATTGCACCGGCCTCTTGTTGCTGCTTGTTCACCTCACGACTCCGCTGTGCCGGAAAGTACTGCGCCTCATTACTGATTGGCCCTGTCACTTTCTTACCGGGCCCAAACGGTTCAGATGGGAGCTTTGCAAGATGGATTCGCCAGAGAGAAACACGGAGACGGGCGTATCCATCTGCTTTGCAAGGTTAGCTCTGGTGTGAATGTGCCCTAAATAACACCAGACCATCAGTCAAACATGGTGGTGGTAGTGTGATGGTCTGGAGCTGCTTTGCTGCTTCAGGACCTGGACCTGGATACATGAATTCTGCTCTCTAGCAGAAAGTCCCAGAGAATGTCCGGCCATCAGTTCAGGACCTCAAACTCAAGTACAGTTTGGTTATGGGGCAGAACAATGATCCCAAACACACCAGCAAGTCTGCCTCTTAATGGACTAAATAAAACTAAATGAAGGTTCTGGAGTGGTCTAGACAAAGTCTGGACTTAAATCTGACTGAGATGCTATGGCATTATCTCAAACAGGCTGTTCATGCTGGAAAACCCTCCAATCTGAACAACTCTGCAAAGAAAAGTGGGACAACATTCCTCCACAGTGATGTAAGACTCAGTTGTTGCTGCCAAGGATGGAAGAACCAGTTATCAGGGTTAGGAGGGGATGACATTTTCACATAGGGATGTTTGGTTTGGATTTTTCCTTTAATAAATGAAGTCATCCTCTAAAAACTGACTTTCATGTTCACTCTGGTTATCTCTATATTAGAATTAGCTTGATGATTATACTGTGACAAATATGCAAAACAATTAGAACGCGGGAAAATCACTCTTCTGTTTGTTGGTGGAGCTTGTAATGTTTATCATGATGGAGCTGTGAGCAGCTACAGGTCTAATGATCATCCTTTTTGTGAAGAAATAAATGTTTTAGTGACACTTATTCACTTTCTGATTCCCTAAATTGAGTAAAGATTTAAAAATGAAACAGAGATGAGAGTATCTGCAGACGTCTTCATCAGCGTAATGAGAGCCGTCAGTGAGAGTGACACCTGTGATTACTGCAGTCATTATGCATTCTGTTTACGGGATAATTTGAAGTGGATTTAATTACAGTGAAATTAAACTTTCCCTCATTTAGCGTGTGAACTCCAGGAGGTCTCTGGAGGGCCCTTAGAGGCCCCTGAACCTGCCTCAGGAGCTGCCGATCTAATCAGGCTGTCAAACGGTGAATCATTGCATTAATCAGAGAGCGGGGGAGTCAGAGGAGGGTCTGTCTGATCTGCTGATGACCTGTTGTTTGATTTCAGGCTGTTACACAAACTGGACTTCACTCAGACGGAGCACGCTCAGATCTGTGAGGATCTCTGCAAAAACAACGCTGCGTTGAATCTGCTCAGACATGAGTGCTGCAGAGCATCATGCACGTGTGAATTAAACATCATAGAGACGAAGCCTACTGTTGTTCGGGCCGCTGAGTTTGACTTCTCTGACAGCAGCGACAGAGACTGATACAGACTCGATTAATCGTGGCTGGTGGCGCTCCCCGAAGGAGCTGAGGCTGAGAGGAGGCGACAGATGAGGGGAGGAACTATTTAACCCCCAGCCGATCGCTGTCAGCTCCCGTCTACACTGTGACACAGATGGTACAGTAACATGGCGGGAAAAATTAACCGAAGAGCTCGCCGCTGCTCGTCAGGCTTCTGACAGTGACATGGACAGAGTGATCACAGGACAAAGCCTTTCTCCTGATGTCTGTTTCAGTCGTTGTGGGATTGCCTCTTCTTCTTTAAACCTAGACTGTGTGGAAAGTTTGCACTGAAATGTCTGTTTTAAGTAAAAATGGCCGCTCCTATGCAGAAGTTTTTAATTTCTTTAGTTGTATGGAGGCGTGTCTTGTTACAGTGTGGCATCTCCTGGTCGAGCAGAGTGCCAACCTCCACAGATGACCTCTTATTGTGATTTGAGGGCATTTTTCTATAAAACTGTTGCCCATGAAATACATGCACTAAACAGGTAACTGGCATTTGGGTTTCATGGATGAATTCATCATTCTGAAGGAGAAAAGCTGTTAAAAGTGGCCTTTCAGACCTATCAGAAATGTCTGGGAAAGACTGGGAAAGTCTTAACTGACTGCTCAAAAATCCACAGGTTAGTAGGTTAATTGGGGCCAAACCACAGCCATACATCAGCAGCATTCAGAGGCTCTTCTCTGGGCCTGAACGCGGAAAAGGGCCATGATTTGATGAGTCCACATTTCAAACGCCAGGTGTAAGAGGAAACGGCCCATCCAGATTGTTATCAACATCAGAATCAAAAGCCTGCATCTGTAACGTTGTGGGGGTGTATAAGTACCCACGGCATGGGTCACTTGCACAACTCTGAAGGCACCAGTGTTTCAGTTTTTCCTGCTGGTATTAGTTCTGTCTCAATTCTGAAAAAAATCTTCATTTTAGTCTACTTTTTAGTAGTTATGTGTTTTTTTTTCACTAGAACCAAAAAAATACATCATGCAGTTTTTAAAAATACATTTGCATGGGCTACTCTTCTCTATTACATTTATTAGGACCCTAGCACCGATGGTGCGAGGACCCTAACAGAGTAAACAGAGTTAGTTTTCTCTGACTAAAACTATGTGTTGACAGCCTTTCTTTCCATGACAAAAACTAGACTAAAACCAACAAAAATAGATCTGTGATGACTAAAACTGATAAAACCTAAGTTTAGTTTTCATCAAGATGACTAAAACTAGACTAAATTGTTATTTAGTTTTCATCAGACATTTGAAATCCATGATATTTCTCCACTGTGGGTAAATCTAAGAACAATACATCTGTATCTATTCTGCCTCTCAGCTGTAGAAAGCAGGGACCCCAGGTTTAGAAGACTGCATAGACCTCACTACCATGATTTGATACCAGATTTAGACAGGAAAATAAATGCTTGGACTAAAAGTAAAGACTAAAATGTTTTGAGTTTTTGTCGACTAAAACTAAACTAAAACTAAAAAGGTTAGAAATGACTAAAATGTGACTAAAACTAAAGTGCATTTCATTTAAAGACTAAAATTAAGTCTAAAATTAAAAATAGATGCCAAAATCACACTGGAGCCCAATGAAATCCTTAGGATTATTATTCTATACGTTTGGTTGGACTTTTGAGTGTCTGAACATGCAGGAAAACTCATGAAAATAGGCATGGACATGTGGCCTGCTGGAAATTTTGGTATGTTACAGGCCCACAGTATGAGTGTAGGAAATTGGCTCAATAGCGCCCCC
This sequence comes from Cheilinus undulatus, assembly GCF_018320785.1. NCBI lineage: Eukaryota > Metazoa > Chordata > Actinopteri > Labriformes > Labridae > Cheilinus > Cheilinus undulatus. Next base: position 5,528,595 of record NC_054880.1, read on the forward strand.
TAAATGCAACAGGAAGTCCTCCATTTTATAAAAAATGTCTGAAATTTTGCCATTTCCAGTGGCCCTTCTTGGATTAACTTGTCCAGTAGAGCTATGTGAAATTCAGTAAACGGCTAGAAGAGACGTCAATGATCAGAACTTACATGGCTTCTGTACAAAACTCAAAGGGCGAACCCTCGAATTTGCATATCTTTTAAGAAACAGGAAGTTGCTCATTATCAGCCATACATAGTTCAGTCTGAATGGAACTATTCATGTTTGTGAACTGCCATGAAAATTGGTGGGAATAAGCACAGGGAAAAATCTAAAAGTTACATGTTGGTTTAGTTGGCATGCCTTAATAGCTCAACGGCTCCCCCTACTAAATTTTTCAATAACAGCCAACACATATTCAGCATAAGAGAATAGCCTCTGACTCCATGTCGCCAAATCAACAGGAAGTCTGGCATTTTGATTTTTTCTTAAAATAAAAAAGTTAGAAAGAGAATCTTTTTCTGGGGATCCTTCCAGAACTTTTCTAAGGGAGTCTCCCAATCCTCTTGAAATTTGATGATACAGCTTTTGGAGCAACATATTCTTCCATTCAGATGTCTTTTTCAGCTTATTTCAGCGAGACATTGCCCACAGCTGCATACTACACAACAGCATGGCTTCACAGGCAAAGTGGACGGGTCCTAGACTGGCCAATGAATATGTACAGATCATTATAAATTACAAAATATGACGAAAGAAACTGGATGCTTATTGAGCTACAATGGTAAGAATTTCTCTCCAACTGTTAGAGTCAACAATTATAGGAAAAGATGCTAAAACACAACGGTAAACTTTCTCCTGTCCCAACTTTTTTGGAATGTTTAGTAAACATCAAATGAAGAAAATGTGCATTTTTTTCAGAAACACAATGAAGTTTATCAGTTTGAATATCAAACATTTTGATGTTGTGCTGTATTTGCTTACGTAACAGTTGAGAAGGATTAGCATTTTATACAGTGTGCCAACTTTTTTGGAACTGTGATGGTACATGCATTCGTCAACTGATACAATCTTCACATATTTCTGTGGTTTGCATGGTGGGCGTACTGTTTCTCTCTTAGCCCTGTGGTTAGTTTAGGTTTCCTGGCAGGCTAACGGTGCTAGCGCTAACATGGGGATCTATGGGGATTGACTCACTTTTGAAGCCAGCCTCTAGTGGCCACCTGGGGAACTGCAGCCCCTTCCCCCCACACATGTCCTTTAATTATCTGTGATATAAACCAAATGTGTTAAACCAACATTAATCCCAGCTGTGATGGTAAATGCAGACGTGATGAATGTAAATCAGTGGTGCTGTTGATAGAAGTGAAGCTGAATGATGCTACATGCACTTATCTTCAGAACCGTGACCCCCGCTGCAGAAAATAATCAGCAGAACATGACGACCTGTCACAGCACAACACACAGCCACATGTTGTGCAGCTCAGCACAGATTAAAGGTTAATTTGATTTATTATGGTGCAAGTATTAACACACAGAGAGCTAATTATACATCCACCAACGCACACGCCCGCTTTCACACACTTCACACGCCTGCACCGATGAGATCCAGGAGGGTGCAAAAATCAGACATCAGTGTTTAGGGTCCCCAGCTCAGTGTGGAGATTTTCATTAAAGACAAGAAGCAGCAGTTTGTGGGTTAAATAAAGTCTGAGTCATGTGATGTGTTACTAGAGAGAAATCCTTGTGCTGCACGAGGCTTCAAGATAGTCATATCCTAAAAAGTCCCTGGGTTTTAATTTCACTTCTTCAAATCTGAGTTCTAAATAGAATAACCAGAGGTGATAATGTACCTGAGGGTTATTACCTCTATAAATAAAAACATCTGCTAAATGGCACTGTTAGCATTAGTGAAGCTTTCTGTCTCAGCATTGGTAGAGTAGTTCACAGGAAAGAAACACTGGTTCAAGCTCTTCAAAATAAAAGCCCAGTTTAGCATTTCTATGGGGAATGCTTTTATCCTGGATTTCTGCTGACTCAGCGGAACAATGAAAAGTCGCTTGTTGGGAGATTTATGGAGGTAAAACTTGTGAAGGGAGAGAGGGAGGGTCAGCGGGAAGATGCAGCCAATAAGAAGCACACGAGCATGCTGTGAATGCTGAGATGGTGCTAGCCAGAGATGCACGCAGCAAAACCCTCGACCCGTCTGAAACGGGTGCAAAAAATCATGAAACATGAAGCATCAAGTCTGGTTTATGCTTCTGTGTCAGATCATCACATTTCTTGCATGTTTGTGTAGAGAAAAAGACATCTGAATTTAAGAAAAGTCTGTCTCAGATGGAGATGATGAATACTGATCAGCAGTAGATTATACTGCAGCTATTGTAAAAATAAAAGGTATTTTTCCAACGCTACCCAGCAGACCAATCAGGGAGGTTGTGTTCTGCATTGTTTTTATGCATATTTCATTTTTTTTTTTTTTTTAAGATTTATTTTTGGGCTTTTTCGTGCCTTTATTAGAGATAGGAGGACAGTGGAGCTACATTTTAGAAAGCTTACAAATGTTTTTACAGATGGTGAAAAAAATGAAGAGTTTTTCAAAATGACTTTTAAAACATTAAAACCGCCGGTATCCTTAAAGTGCCTTTAATAACAGTTGATTCAGAGGATCAATGTGATTGATTATTAGAAGTCAGCCGGATGTTTGGGATATTTTCCTCTCACTATGAGATCGACAATTGCATAAAACCGCGTTAAATACACTATGTGACAGTAACTTTTAGTGTCATCAGTCAGTCAGTCCTCCTGGCCTCTTTAACATCACTGGTCAGACTGGAACAGTCTCTCTGGCCAGTCTAATGTCGTCTTTTCATCCACTAATTCATTCACTATCTAATGTCAGATTGGCATGCATGTCAATATTATGAGCAGATCCACTAAGATTATTTGTGCAGACTTGAGCCCGAGAATTGCGCCCACAAATTACCGCCCCCCCTTTTTTTTATAACAAATTCACTAAAGAATGAGCCCTGATTATATGCAGACGCAAAACCGTTTACATTTATTTGATGGAGAGGATGAGACAGAGGACGATGACGCACAGATATTACCGTCAATTCCTCACATCACAGCTGTTTATAGAAGACTGCACCAGTCTTTACTAGAGACTACAGTAATCTTTATACTCTTTTAAAGGTTAAACAAATTATTTTCGGACCCATGTTGTGTGTATTTTCACCAAATCTCCCTGTGCGCAATAGCGATGCCTCCATCATCCATATATAATCCAAGAAAATCCAAGAAAACAATGAAATTGCTGGAGAAACACCAGTCTGAGCTGATCCTAGTCTGTCTGACAGCTGGATTAAATATTTTGGACTCATTTTGTGCTAGAGATCAAAAAGTCTCAGTCCTGGACATGCAGTGCACGCGCTGTGGCGGAGTCTCTTCATTGAACCGATCATAAACAATTCACAGTCAAACAGGTGTGGTAAATGATAACTAATGATATCACATACACAGATAGACTTGGTACAGTGTGTCTGTCAGCTTGCTCTATGAGCTGATGTATTTAAAAGTGTTTGTCTGATATTAATGAGACCACGCCGACGTTTGATCTCAGACTGTAAAATAAATGTCATTTCAAACTCACCACTGCTCCTCTAACACTTCACTTCATTTTCCGTTTGGATGTTTTTTTTTTTTTTTTTCCAAAACTAAATCATTTATTTCTGTCTGATATTATGAGAGGCACGCCTGGCAGCAGAGTCGGAGATTTGGCTTCAACATGTTTTCTTCTAAAGTGGCTGCTAGAAATATAAAAAGATATATCTGTATCTTACAGTTTGAGATAACTTTAAAACTTTAATGCCTACCCGCCGATGTGTTCCCAACTCCCACTTCCTAGCTAGCCGTCGGGTCTTCCTCTGGTTCTGGGTCCTCCTCATTCACACTTACAACGCGACAAGTATGAAAAAAAGTGGAAATATCTTTCAAATGTCTTATTTCTTCCGTCTCTTTCTCAGTTTTTGTTTTTTTGCCTTTCTTTGTTGCGTTCTCTGCTCCACCGTTTCTTATCCATTTTACTCTCCTTCATGCCTCTCCGCCCTCAGGGTCACCTGACTTGGTGACCACACAGCAACCAGAAAACTTGTGTTTACAAAAAAATGTATAAACAAAAAAATTATTCAGATTTTCTCACAATTCAAAGCAGAAATTGTATTATTATTTTAGTTTTAAAAATAAAATATGATAAAATCAAAGGCAGGATGACACAGTAGGCTGGGCTAGGAGGCCCCCTAGAGGTCGGAGGTCCCCGGGCACCGGCCCGGTGGTAAACCAGTGCCTGTATAAAAGTACCAAATTCAGTACCCATCCCCTACTCAGATAATGGTACTCAGGACCAAACCCTAGTCCAAAAACAGATCCCTATAGACACATTAAACATGCAATGGTGGGTAAAACAGCTGCAGTTGTCTGACTAGTGTCTGAAAAATAAAAACAGATGCTCACTCTTCTAAGTTCCACCCTGACTACAGACACGCTGCTGAGTTTGATTTCTGATGCTCCTCTCAGAGCTGATGAGAGACTCAATATTTCACATTTGGACATATCCTGTCATTCTCCAGGTTTTCTATATAAAAGAGATGCTCCCAAACATTTTGTTCACTTGCTTTGATTGATTTTAGATAAATGAAGAAGGGCCTCATATTGATCGTTGCCTGGGGCCTTCAAAAACAGACCCCGGTCTGGGTTTTAAGCCCCCACCAGGAGCATTGTTCTCTGTCCTGCAGGTTATGAATATGCAGCAAACGACTAAATTCAGACCTTTTCAATCCTGTTGCTGTCTGCTCAGAGACAACAGCTGCTGCACAGTCCAGATTCATGCACACAAACAACGGATCTGAAGGTAAAAAGAGGAATATGTAATGAGTTAAAGGCTCATGAATTCCCTGCAAAGCATCTCAGAAAGAAGAATGCTTTCCTTTTTACCTGCCTGAATTTATCTGACAGCCAGAGTCACATTGCAGAGGCAGAGAGAGAATAAACTGTCAAACTTTTATCTCCAAAAACGTCGATGTTCAGAGAGTTCGGGGAAAGCATTCTTGTCTAAAACACTTTTTGATATATTTTTCTTATCTGAAGAGTTTGAGTCAGAGGGTTTTTTGAGCTTTTAGAGAAGCTTACGATCTTTCAGCTCATCTAAAAGGATGAAAATCAACAAAAACGAGGAAAGCCTTAACTGACAGTGACATGATAAGATGTTAGAGTCAAAGCCAAAGTGAAATACAAAGTCTTTCAACTTTTCTTAAGGACATATAGAGCTGGAGGATCCTTTAACAAGCATGGATCAAATGTTCTGTAGAAACTCTTGCTGTTAGACTCTTGCAAACCATTAAACCAAACAGACAGAGGTACTGTAAATAAAGGTGAATTTAAAAGTGAAGGACAGTTGTGTTAACTAGTCTGTTTGATAGAGCTCAACATTGACTTCTCAGCTTTAGGGCGGCTCTGCTTCCTGAAGTGAATTTCCCCGTTCAAAGCCTCCACTGATACTTAAAAATAATCCTTATATCAACATTTCTGACCCAAGCAGAGCCAACCAGCTACCCGAAAACTTCAGACCACAAAACATCAGATTCAGTGTTAAATCAAGAACGGAAAACGTACAAAGAAGTAAAGACTTTCTGCATATTTTTATGTGCATATCCCAGAATGCATTGTAGTTCCCTTAATTCTTGGTAATGTTAGCTTTCAGTGCTGGGAACTACGTCCTAAAACCGTGTCTGAAGTCTAGACAGAGGAAGATTAGTCTCTGTTTGATTGTGAGCTCTCCTCTGTCTTTAGCCTTTATTCTAAGAAACACAGGCCTTCATGCTGAACCTCACACAGTCACACACTTTCACACAACAGAGACAAACATTAACAAGCCATCACACACAAGTTACTCTTATGAGTCTCACTGCCAATATATGCCACAGATAGCAGTACAAACTGTCCAGGACTTTTATAAATGTATCTCAGAATAAAGCTGAGAAAATCAGTAAATGTTTACATTTAATTCCTGTTGAGCTCACAGAAGATTGATCAACATAAATCCTGATTCATCCTGTTCAGATTTTTATCATTTATGAAGCCAATTTTTTGTTTCTCTTGTGAAAGTTCCCTTTGCATCTTTTGATTGTTTCTGATGTTGTGGGAATGCTTTAAACTTAAATCCTCCATCGGGATATTTCATAAAGAGTCCTGTGTTAGTTTAACCCTCCAAGTCCCTGCATGCACCTTTGAGGAAATTACATTCACACTTTCCATCAACATAGTAAACATTTCTATTATTAGAATTGATCACATAATTGTCTGGAATATCCATTGAAGTTTAAGTGATTCACCAGCAGAACAACTGGGAGAATTTGCAATGCAATTCTCAGGAATTTTTCCTGGATATTTTTGGCAATGTGTCTTTAAATTTTCAGGTATTTTCATGGACATTTTGGGATATTTCCGAAAGGTTCATTGTTGGATTTTTTTTTTTGCTGTTAATTTTTGGGCGGTTTTCATGAGAATTTGTGTGGCGTTTCGTGTCTGCACTGAGTTTTATTTTGGTAATTTTTGGTTCCTTTAAGATACAGGGAAGAATTAACCCAGAAATGTCCAAAAACTTCATTAAAATTGTTCTAAGTTTACATGAATAATTTTTGGAAAACATCTTTTACATTTTCAAGAGTTTTCATGGAGATTTTGGTGATAGGTTTGACGATTGTCCCATGTTTTCATGGGAATCTGGACCTTTTTTTGTATGCTTGGATATTTTCAGGCAATTTTTGTGTAAATTTGGGAAATGGAATTAGTAATTTGGCGGAATTTTATACAAATTTTTTTCAGGGAGAATTTTTTTTTGTATTCTCATGTAAATACTTTGACATTTTTTTGAATTAGAGGATTTAATGGGGAGTCGGGGAAAGGGGCTGTTCTTTGAAATTTCCGATTCTTTAATGAAAATTTCAGGAAATTTCTTTGAATGTGTGGGAATTTTTCCATCATTTCCATGGAATCTTGGGGAGTGTATTTACATGTTATTTGGTGAATTTAGGAGAAACTAACTTTGGACCTTGGGGGAATTTACAAGGATATTCTGTTCTATTCTTTTATACATATATATATATATATATATATATATATATATATATATATATATAGCTGTCAAATGATTAAAATTTTTAATCAGATTAATCACAGGGTTGCTGTGGATTAATTTCTATTAATACTGATTAAATATCATTCATTTTTAATCTATATTAATTATGTTTCATTTTGCAAGCTCGGTGACACGTTAGCCAAAGTGCTAGCAGGATCCCTGATGAGCGTATTCTTCGTGTTAATGTGGTATTTTAAGCTGGAAGTGCTTCGGTGAAAAGAAAACTCCTTCCTGCAGACTGTGCATAATACTTTATGTTGATCGACTGTTCTGCCTTGTTTTTTTTGTTTTTTTTTGTAACCAAATTTTCCATGGAGAGGACCAACGTGCTGTTTAGCATCTTCCATATCGAGTTGGTCGGTCACTACCGGATCAATGATCCATCCGCGCATGTGTGGCGGCGTGCTCAACGTTAAACCCTACTTGGACCAACTGCCCGAAATGTGTTGCCAGAGACGTTTCAGGGATTTTGAGTCAATCTGCGGTGTAGATGTGTTAAATGCCTTAAAATTTTAATCAGATTAATCATGATGATGGATTAATCTGCATTAAAGCATTAATTTAGACAGCCCTTATATATATATATGTATATATATATACACACACATATGTGTAGGTGTGTGTGTGTGTGTGGGTGGGGGTGTGTGTGTGTGTGTGTGTTTATTTTTTTCATTGAGATTTTGGGATAGATTTGCATATTTTAGAGAGTTTCATTGTAAGATTATTGAGTATTTGCGTGGAAAATTGGGATTTTAAAAATTTTTTTGGTGGAAAATTTACAGCATTTTTGTCAATTTGGGAAATAGATTTGTAATTTTGGTTAATTTATTTCAGTTCTTTGGGGAGAATTCACTTGAATTCTATGTATTCTAAAGGACACCTGGGCAATTTGTTTTTCAATTTTTGGAATTTGACTGGAAATTGGGAGGAATTGTGTCCTTTAAGATTTCTAGAATTTTATGGAAATTTCAGGGATTTGTAAGGATTTTTGGGGGAATCATCCATCATTTCCATGGGATGTTGGAAACACATTTGTATGTCTTGGGGAATTTGCTGTGAGATTTTGTGAAAATTTTAAGGTAATTGGGGATACATTTTAATCAAAGTTTCAGATTCATGATAAAGTTTCACTCGACCATTCGATAAATATTTGAAGAAATGTTCGGGTACTTTTAATGGAAAACTTTATAAAATGACTATCTCACCGAAACTTTAGATACAAGATAATTTGTGATATTGGACATTTTTTGTCAAAATTATTTCCTGTTCAGAGACAAAACTGAGTTTTTAAACTTATCAGGTCCTTCTGATCCCAAATAAGTAGGAGAAACTAAAAATGCATACCAAGTAAAACTCAGGAGGTTAAAGAGTGGGATGACGTTCTGTCTGTTAAAGAATAAAAACTGAAATGCTCTGATTGGTTTGAATCATGTCACTCACAGAATGCACCCATGGATAACTGAGCCACTTGAACACTCCTCTCGTGCTCTGTGCCTTTAAGCTGGGATTGCGCACCTTCAAGGTAGCAAAATGTGGGAAAACAGTGCATTCTTGGACTCCTTCAGCTGTATGAAGTACAGATAATCCAGAGGGCAGCTCATTAATAATGCTGCGGTTATCACATGTTGATAAAGGACAGGCAGCTGTGGACACCCCATGATGGTAAACCTTATTTAACATCCTTTTTTGCTGTGAAAACGGGCCTACTCATTTTAGATTCTCTTTTACGTCCCATCTTCATTCAGTGCCTCATTAACAATGCACCCAGTGTGCCTCCCAGTATTCCCCGCTCCCCAGTAACATGCAGTAATGAGCCCAGCACAGACCAAACCTACGCGTAATGGTTGTGCTGGTGAGCGAGCCAAATGACCTGCATTAAAGCTGGCTGCTCTTTTATCTGCTCTTAAATTGAATTTTGTGGTTCAAATGTAATTTCATGACATTACTTCTGCATTACATCTGCAGCTGTTTAACGGATGCTGTTATCAGGCGGGGGTGCAGTATAAACCCGGGGCACTTTCACAATGTCTGATTTATGTTTACACGAGCCAGATAAAACCGCAGGGACATACTGAAGACATATTTCATGTTTTGTCACAGCTTTTAACCCCCAGAGAGCGGCTGTATTTCAGAACGGGGCCGACGGCGCTCTGAGAGAAGAAGAATGTTATGTTTTCATTTCATTAAGTGTAATAAATAAATATACCGACACGTATGTGAGGACACAGCCGGCCTTAAGGCTGGGCAGCTGAAGAAAACACAGATGGAAATATTAACCACTTAGTTGATTAGTCAGTTATTTATTTTTAGGGACGTTTTTAAGAGACATGTATGTTATTCGGCTGAGTGCTGGTGTTTCCCTGTGCCATTGGTTCATGTAGCTAAATTAGCTTTACAGTTACTGAGTCAGGTTCCTTAAACACAACTAAATAACCCAAATAACCCTAGCATATATACGAATACTGTAGCTGATTTATGGGGAAACTGTGATGTCTACTGCGGTCTGACATTATGTGACGGTGGCAGAAATACTTGAACTAAAAACATCAACTGATGTAACTGTTGGCCAGTTTCTAGGTTTGTTCTAATTTAGTCTGAGACGGCATCAAATCTAACAGCCCTTTCTTTGACCTTTTAAATCTGACAACTTCTGTCCCTCGAGGAAAAAAAGGAATTGTTACTGCGCTAAATAAAAACATTTGTCCACTAATTCCCTGCAGTGATCTATAATATACACAGTAAATCATGCTTATCTCTTTCTGCGCAGTGATTCATACTAACAGGTAACGTTCATACTAATATCCATCTTCTACTAGTTCTAGTTTTACATTTTAGTTAAAAAAAAATGAAGATTTGACAGCTATTAAAGAACAAATGTCTGCATAGTGCCAACTTTAACAGAGAAAGCTTTAATAGTTAAAAATGTCAGCCTAAGATATCTACAAATAATGTAATGTAGTGTAAAGAAACAGATTTTGTAGCAGCGTTGTGACTCTAAAGTCAGTATTAGTATTGAAGAGGATTTTTTTTATTCTGACAACTCTTTAAACTTGAAACTGAACAAAGGATTGAAACTTACGGCGGCCGAGAGGTGTCACACGAATGCAAATTCAAAACGCTTTGCAAAAATAAAAAACACGACGACATTTGAGAAAAACACAAAAACAAAAGTTCACAACACAAATATAAAAATGCTGCAGCGCATGAATACAAACACTCAGCGCAAGTTGTTGTATTTTTTTGCAGTTGTGGAATCTGTTTGCCTCCGCGCTGTGCCGAGTTTATGTATCCATGCGCGGCGCAAAGTGTTTGTATTCATGCACTGCAGCAAGATGTTGTATTTGTGTTGTGGACTTTTGTTTTTGTGTTTTTTCAAATGGCGTCGTGTTTTTTTATTTTTTTTTGCAAACCGTTTTGAATTTGCATTTGTGTGAGACCTCTCAGCCACCGTAGAAACTAAAGAATAATCAAAACTGAAACCCTTGAAACTGAAAAAAACGCTTAAACTGAAAGAACATTTAAAACACTAGAAACTGAAATTACATTAGAAACTGAAACAATTCTTGAAACTGAAAGAATCAATGACAGAAAATAAATAACTGAAAGAATAATTGAAGCTGAAACAGCAGAGAAAGGAAAAAAACAAAAATAGACTGAAAAAAATGAAAAGAATATAAAATGAAGCAAGATAAAGAAACTGAAAAAAAGTTTTATTGAAAGTGTAAACTAAAAATCTTGAAATTAAAGTTGAAATAGTAGAAACACTGAAACTGATAGATTCAATGAAATTGAAAGAACAATGTGTACCAAAGAACAGTTAATTTGAAATCTTGAAAATGAAACAAGAAATAAATGAGTCAGAAACACTGGAAACTGAGAGAAAATTAAAACTGAACGAATACTTAAAACTAAAAGAATAAATTAAACTACAACAATAATTAAAACTGAATCAATCAATCAATCAATCTTTGTTTGTATAAAAATGTTTATACAATGCAATGTAACACAAAGTGCTTTACAAAATACATTGGTTCACCCCCATCCCATTCCTCACCCACAACCCTCATCCCACCACCATCCCACCCTGTACCCCCACCCTCTTCCCCAATGTGTAGTTCATACATTGGCAACTGTGTCATATATAATGGATTCCTTTAACACAGGAACGTGCGTGCCGAGGAAACGGTATCTTAAAATTCAGAATGAGGAGGTTAGGTTAAAATATTAAAACAAACACAGTGACAGTAAATGAAATAAAAACAGAATGAGAGGATACTAAAATAAGGAAAAAAAACAATAAAATATAGCTCAATAAGTATATAACACAAAAGAGAACTTGGTAAAATAAAAATAGTTCACACCTAAAAAATAAATTAAACTAAAATAATTAAAAGTGAAATAATATTTTGAACTGAAACAACTAAAACTGAAACACTTGAACCTGAACAATTTGAAACTGAAGAAATAATTGAAATTGAAGGGATAACTGAAACTGAGGCACTTGAGATTGAAAGAATAATTGAAAATAAAAGCAGAATTGAAAAAATGGAACAATTAAAACTGAAACTGGAACACTAGAAAGTATCAGAATGATGGAAAACTGAGAAATAATTCATAATGATAAATGAAACTGAAACACTTAAACTGAAAGAATAGTTGAAACTGAAACACTTGAAACTGAAATGTTTAAAACTGATATAATGATTGAAACTGAAAGAATTGTTGAAACTGAAACACTTGAAATTGACACCATTCTTCAAACTGCCGCTGTGTTTAGTCCTTTGTTGATCTAAAGGTAGTGTGTTAGTGTGAGACAGCCTTCCAATATGGCTGCTTATAATACTCAGATGGCATCTGAGGACCCTATCAGGGACCAAATATCTGACATCATTCGGGCTTTGTTCAGTATTTTTTCCAACAGTGTTTGGGTGAAAGTCATAAATGCTGCTGTAACTCAAAACACATCTGTCTTCATTTAAAGTCAACATTCCTCCTACAGTGTTCATACAAAAATAAAATGTTTATTTCAACATTTCTTTCTTTAATTTCTGTATAAAGAAAGAAAACAAGCATTAAGATTGGATTCTATTATTCTCTCAGTGTTGTAGCAGATGACTTCAGATGAGCTGTATTGTTTTCCACAGTCACTCATGTTTCCTCTCTCTGTCACAGCTCATTTCACAGCGATGAGAATCAACAGTTCGTCTAACAGTTCTGCTAATCGTCCGCCTCCCATCGAGTGCAGATTAGATTCACTCACTGCCTCCTCCTAAATGCACGAGCTGCGAGCACATGGCATCTGAATACTGATCAAACTCAGAGTGAGTGACATTTAAACACTATAGTCCTATAATTAGCATCTGGTGTGTTAAATACTGACGTCAATGTGCGTCACACTTTATAATTCATGTTTTAATTTAACCCACGGTTCTGTCTTTACTGCCCAGATCCCTTTGTCTCCCCTTTAAAAACTTTGTTTAAGTCCTTGAACTTTCTGTCAGTTTTCTTGAATTCATGTGTAATCGTACCACCTGCTGCTCTGATGATTGTCTTCTATCAAAACAACCTCTCTCAATAACAATGAACATTCAAAGCCAACTTTAAATTCTAATGCTGGCCTTTCTACAAAAACATTTTCAATTTTCAACTTCAAAGTCAGACAAGTTTCAAAAGTCAGAATAAAAGCATAAAAGTTTTGTTAGAGATGGCTGCTCCAGTGATCTTGGCCTTTTGGTGTAAGATGATCACACAAGGATAACAAAGCAGTTTTGTGTGTGGGGGGGTTCACATAAGGCACCTGGGTCTGGATCTAAGGACACTTGATCCTAAAGTCTGGATGATTTGATCAGTACTGAACTGTGATTAGAGCTGTAAAGACAAGGAGATGTCCTTCTGTTTGTGAAAAAGAAATTTCAAAAACCCGTTACACATGACTAATTTTACAGACCCTGAAATGGACTTAAACACAACTATGGCTGGAACACACAAGCTGGCTGCACACCTGACCATACGTTACCGACATGTTTAGGTATGCTCAAAATCATATGCACAGTATTGGAAGATATGAAGATGTCTGCAGATATTTATAACTGATAAATTAACTGTAAATAACAGCTGTTGTTGCTATATAAATCAGCCTATGGTGGCTTAAAATGATGGCCTATAACAAATGTAATAATCTGCCTTTATTGGCCTTATATATCAGCCTATATCAGCTGTAAATGTTGGCCTATATTTTCTGTAAATGTAGGACTATATTGGTTGTAAATGTTGGCCTATATCAGCTGTAAATGTTGGCCTATATCAGCTGTAAATGTTGGGCTATATCAGCTGTAGATGTTGGGCTATATCAGTTGTAAATGTTGGCCTATATCAGCTGTAGATGTTGGGCTATATCAGTTGTAAATGTTGGCCTATATCAGCTGTAGATGTTGGGCTATATCAGCTGTAAATGTTGGCCTATATCAGCTGTAGATGTTGGGCTATATCAGCTGTAAATGTTGGCCTATATCAGCTGTAGATGTTGGGCTATATCAGTTGTAAATGTTGGCCTATATCAGCTGTAGATGTTGGGCTATATCAGCTGTAAATGTTGGCCTATATCAGCTGTAGATGTTGGGCTATATCAGCTGTAAATGTTGGCCTATATCAGCTGTATATGTTGGGCTATATCAGCTGTAAATGTTGGCCTATATCAGCTGTAGATGTTGGGCTATATCAGTTGTAAATGTTGGGCTATATCAGCTGTAAATGTTGGACTATATCAGCTGTAGATGTTGGGCTATATCAGTTGTAAATGTTGGGCTATATCAGCTGTAAATGTTGGACTATATCAGCTGTAGATGTTGGGCTATATCAGCTGTAAATGTTGGCCTATATCAGCTGTAGATGTTGGGCTATATCAGTTGTAAATGTTGGCCTATATCAGCTGTAAATGTTGGCCTATATCAGCTGTAGATGTTGGGCTATATCAGTTGTAAATGTTGGGCTATATCAGCTGTAAATGTTGGCCTATATCAGCTGTAGATGTTGGGCTATATCAGTGGTAAATGTTGGCCTATATCAGCTGTAAATGTTGGCCTATATCAGCTGTAGATGTTGGGCTATATCAGTTGTAAATGTTGGCCTATATCAGCTGTAAATGTTGGCCTATATCAGCTGTAGATGTTGGGCTATATCAGTTGTAAATGTTGGGCTATATCAGCTGTAAATGTTGGCCTATATCAGCTGTAGATGTTGGGCTATATCAGTGGTAAATGTTGGCCTATATCAGCTGTAAATGTTGGCCTATATCAGCTGTAAATGTTGGCCTATATCAGCTGTAAATGTTGGCCTATATCAGCTGTAAATGTTGGCCTATATCAGCTGTAAATGTTGGCCTATATCAGCTGTAAATGTTGGCCTATATCAGCTGTAAATGTTGGATATCAGCTGGCCTATATCAGCTGTAAATGTTGGCCTATATCAGCTGTAAATGTTGGCCTATATCAGCTGTAAATGTTGGCCTATATCAGCTGTAAATGTTGGCCTATATCAGCTGTAAATGTTGGGCTATATCAGCTGTAAATGTTGGGCTATATCACCTGTAAATGTTGGCCTATATCAGCTGTAAATGTTGGCCTATATCAGCTGTAAATGTTGGCCTATATCAGCTGTAAATGTTGGCCTATATCAGCTGTAAATGTTGGGCTATATCAGCTGTAAATGTTGGGCTAAATCAGCTGTAAATGTTGGCCTATATCAGCTGTAAATGTTGGATATCAGTTGGCCTATATCAGCTGTAAATGTTGGCCTATATCAGCTGTAAATGTTGGCCTATATCAGCTGTAAATGTTGGCCTATATCAGCTGTAAATGTTGGGCTATATCAGCTGTAAATGTTGGGCTATATCACCTGTAAATGTTGGGCTATATCAGCTGTAAATGTTGGCCTATATCAGCTGTAAATGTTGGCCTATATCAGCTGTAAATGTTGGGCTATATCAGTTGTAAATGTTGGGCTATATCAGTTGTAAATGTTGGGCTATATCAGCTGTAAATGTTGGCCTATATCAGCTGTAAATGTTGGCCTATATCAGCTGTAAATGTTGGCCTATATCAGCTGTAAATGTTGGCCTATATCAGCTGTAAATGTTGGGCTATATCAGTTGTAAATGTTGGGCTATATCAGCTGTAAATGTTGGGCTATATCAGTTGTAAATGTTGGACTATATCAGTTGTAAATGTTGGGCTAAATCAGCTGTAAATGTTGGCCTATATCAGCTGTAAATGTTGGGCTAAATCAGCTGTAAATGTTGGGCTATATCAGTTGTAAATGTTGGCCTATATCAGCTGTAAATGTTGGGCTATATCCGATGTAAATGTTGGGCTATATCAGTTGTAAATGTTGGGCTAAATCAGCTGTAAATGTTGGGCTATATCAGTTGTAAATGTTGGGCTAAATCAGCTGTAAATGTTGGGCTATATCAGCTGTAAATGTTGGGCTATATCAGTATTAAATGTTGGCCTATAGCAGCTGTAAATGTTGGGCTATATCATTTGTAAATGTTGGGCTGTATCAGCTGTAAATGTTTGGCTATATCAGTTGTAAATGTTGGGCTATATCAGTTTTAAATGTTGGCCTATATCAGCTGTAAATGTTGGGCTATATCAGCTGTAAATGTTGGCCTATATCAGCTGTAAATGTTGGTCTATATCAGCTGTTAATGTTAGCCTTTATCAGAAGTAAATGTTGGGCGATATCAGCTGTAAATGTTGGCCTGTATTCACTGTTAATGTTGGCCTATATCCGATGTAAATGTTAGCCTATATCAGCTGTAAATGTTGGCCTATATCAGCTGTAAATGTTGGGCTATATCAGCTGTAAATGTTGGGCTATATCAGTATTAAATGTTGGCCTATAGCAGCTGTAAATGTTGGGCTATATCAGTTGTAAATGTTGGGCTGTATCAGCTGTAAATGTTTGGCTATATCAGTTGTAAATGTTGGGCTATATCAGTTGTAAATGTTGGCCTATATCAGCTGTAAATGTTGGACTATATCAGCTGTAGATGTTGGGCTATATCAGCTGTAAATGTTGGCCTATATCAGCTGTAGATGTTGGGCTATATCAGTTGTAAATGTTGGCCTATATCAGCTGTAAATGTTGGCCTATATCAGCTGTAGATGTTGGGCTATATCAGTTGTAAATGTTGGGCTATATCAGCTGTAAATGTTGGCCTATATCAGCTGTAAATGTTGGCCTATATCAGCTGTAGATGTTGGGCTATATCAGTGGTAAATGTTGGCCTATATCAGCTGTAAATGTTGGCCTATATCAGCTGTAAATGTTGGCCTATATCAGCTGTAAATGTTGGCCTATATCAGCTGTAAATGTTGGATATCAGCTGGCCTATATCAGCTGTAAATGTTGGCCTATATCAGCTGTAAATGTTGGCCTATATCAGCTGTAAATGTTGGCCTATATCAGCTGTAAATGTTGGCCTATATCAGCTGTAAATGTTGGGCTATATCAGCTGTAAATGTTGGGCTATATCACCTGTAAATGTTGGCCTATATCAGCTGTAAATGTTGGCCTATATCAGCTGTAAATGTTGGCCTATATCAGCTGTAAATGTTGGCCTATATCAGCTGTAAATGTTGGGCTATATCAGCTGTAAATGTTGGGCTAAATCAGCTGTAAATGTTGGGCTATATCAGCTGTAAATGTTGGATATCAGCTGGCCTATATCAGCTGTAAATGTTGGCCTATATCAGCTGTAAATGTTGGCCTATATCAGCTGTAAATGTTGGGCTATATCAGTGGTAAATGTTGGCCTATATCAGCTGTAAATGTTGGCCTATATCAGCTGTAAATGTTGGCCTATATCAGCTGTAAATGTTGGCCTATATCAGCTGTAAATGTTGGATATCAGCTGGCCTATATCAGCTGTAAATGTTGGCCTATATCAGCTGTAAATGTTGGCCTATATCAGCTGTAAATGTTGGCCTATATCAGCTGTAAATGTTGGCCTATATCAGCTGTAAATGTTGGGCTATATCAGCTGTAAATGTTGGATATCAGCTGGCCTATATCAGCTGTAAATGTTGGCCTATATCAGCTGTAAATGTTGGCCTATATCAGCTGTAAATGTTGGGCTATATCAGTTGTAAATGTTAGCCTATATCAGCTGTAAATGTTGGGCTATATCACCTGTAAATGTTGGGCTATATCAGCTGTAAATGTTGGCCTATATCAGCTGTAAATGTTGGCCTATATCAGCTGTAAATGTTGGGCTATATCAGTTGTAAATGTTGGGCTATATCAGTTGTAAATGTTGGGCTATATCAGCTGTAAATGTTGGCCTATATCAGCTGTAAATGTTGGCCTATATCAGAAGTAAATGTTGGCCTATATCAGCTGTAAATGTTGGCCTATATCAGCTGTAAATGTTGGCCTATATCAGTTGTAAATGTTGGGCTATATCAGTTGTAAATGTTGGGCTAAATCAGCTGTAAATGTTGGCCTATATCAGCTGTAAATGTTGGGCTATATCAGTTGTAAATGTTGGGCTATATCAGTTGTAAATGTTGGGCTATATCAGCTGTAAATGTTGGCCTATATCAGCTGTAAATGTTGGCCTATATCAGAAGTAAATGTTGGCCTATATCAGCTGTAAATGTTGGCCTATATCAGCTGTAAATGTTGGGCTATATCAGTTGTAAATGTTGGGCTATATCAGCTGTAAATGTTGGGCTATATCAGTTGTAAATGTTGGACTATATCAGTTGTAAATGTTGGGCTAAATCAGCTGTAAATGTTGGCCTATATCAGCTGTAAATGTTGGCCTATATCAGCTGTAAATGTTGGGCTAAATCAGCTGTAAATGTTGGGCTATATCAGTTGTAAATGTTGGCCTATATCAGCTGTAAATGTTGGGCTAAATCAGCTGTAAATGTTGGGCTATATCAGTTGTAAATGTTGGCCTATATCAGCTGTAAATGTTGGCCTAAATCAGTTGTAAATGTTGGCCTATATCAGCTGTAAATGTTGGATATCAGCTGGCCTATATCAGTTGTAAATGTTGGGCTATATCAGTTGTAAATGTTGGGCTAAATCAGCTGTAAATGTTGGCCTATATCAGCTGTAAATGTTGGGCTATATCAGTTGTAAATGTTGGGCTATATCAGTTGTAAATGTTGGGCTATATCAGCTGTAAATGTTGGCCTATATCAGCTGTAAATGTTGGTCTATATCAGCTGTTAATGTTAGCCTTTATCAGAAGTAAATGTTGGGCGATATCAGCTGTAAATGTTGGCCTGTATTCACTGTTAATGTTGGCCTATATCCGATGTAAATGTTAGCCTATATCAGCTGTAAATGTTGGGCTATATCAGCTGTAAATGTTGGGCTATATCAGTTGTAAATGTTGGCCTATAGCAGCTGTAAATGTTGGGCTATATCAGTTGTAAATGTTGGGCTGTATCAGCTGTAAATGTTTGGCTATATCAGTTGTAAATGTTGGGCTATATCAGTTGTAAATGTTGGCCTATATCAGCTGTAGATGTTGGGCTATATCAGCTGTAAATGTTGGCCTATATCAGCTGTAGATGTTGGGCTATATCAGCTGTAAATGTTGGCCTATATCAGCTGTAGATGTTGGGCTATATCAGTTGTAAATGTTGGCCTATATCAGCTGTAAATGTTGGGCTATATCAGCTGTAGATGTTGGGCTATATCAGTTGTAAATGTTGGGCTATATCAGCTGTAAATGTTGGCCTATATCAGCTGTAAATGTTGGCCTATATCAGCTGTAGATGTTGGGCTATATCAGTGGTAAATGTTGGCCTATATCAGCTGTAAATGTTGGCCTATATCAGCTGTAAATGTTGGCCTATATCAGCTGTAAATGTTGGCCTATATCAGCTGTAAATGTTGGATATCAGCTGGCCTATATCAGCTGTAAATGTTGGCCTATATCAGCTGTAAATGTTGGCCTATATCAGCTGTAAATGTTGGCCTATATCAGCTGTAAATGTTGGCCTATATCAGCTGTAAATGTTGGGCTATATCAGCTGTAAATGTTGGGCTATATCACCTGTAAATGTTGGCCTATATCAGCTGTAAATGTTGGGCTATATCAGCTGTAAATGTTGGGCTAAATCAGCTGTAAATGTTGGGCTATATCAGCTGTAAATGTTGGATATCAGCTGGCCTATATCAGCTGTAAATGTTGGCCTATATCAGCTGTAAATGTTGGCCTATATCAGCTGTAAATGTTGGCCTATATCAGCTGTAAATGTTGGCCTATATCAGCTGTAAATGTTGGCCTATATCAGCTGTAAATGTTGGATATCAGCTGGCCTATATCAGCTGTAAATGTTGGCCTATATCAGCTGTAAATGTTGGCCTATATCAGCTGTAAATGTTGGCCTATATCAGCTGTAAATGTTGGCCTATATCAGCTGTAAATGTTGGGCTATATCACCTGTAAATGTTGGCCTATATCAGCTGTAAATGTTGGCCTATATCAGCTGTAAATGTTGGCCTATATCAGCTGTAAATGTTGGCCTATATCAGCTGTAAATGTTGGGCTATATCAGCTGTAAATGTTGGGCTAAATCAGCTGTAAATGTTGGGCTATATCAGCTGTAAATGTTGGATATCAGCTGGCCTATATCAGCTGTAAATGTTGGCCTATATCAGCTGTAAATGTTGGCCTATATCAGCTGTAAATGTTGGCCTATATCAGCTGTAAATGTTGGGCTATATCAGCTGTAAATGTTGGGCTATATCAGCTGTAAATGTTGGCCTATATCAGCTGTAAATGTTGGCCTATATCAGCTGTAAATGTTGGCCTATATCAGCTGTAAATGTTGGGCTATATCAGCTGTAAATGTTGGCCTATATCAGCTGTAAATGTTGGGCTATATCAGCTGTAAATGTTGGCCTATATCAGCTGTAAATGTTGGCCTATATCAGAAGTAAATGTTGGCCTATATCAGCTGTAAATGTTGGCCTATATCAGAAGTAAATGTTGGCCTATATCAGCTGTAAATGTTGGCCTATATCAGCTGTAAATGTTGGGCTATATCAGTTGTAAATGTTGGACTATATCAGATGTAAATGTTGGGCTATATCAGCTGTAAATGTTGGCCTATATCAGCTGTAAATGTTGGCCTATATCAGCTGTAAATGTTGGTATATCAGCTGTAAATGTTGGCCTATATCAGCTGTAAATGAAATGTTGGGCTATATCAGTTGTAAATGTTGGCCTATATCAGCTGTAAATGTTGGCCTATATCAGCTGTAAATGTTGGCCTATATCAGCTGTAAATGTTGGCCTATATCAGCTGTAAATGTTGGCCTATATCAGTTGTAAATGTTGGGCTATATCAGTTGTAAATGTTGGGCTAAATCAGCTGTAAATGTTGGCCTATATCAGCTGTAAATGTTGGGCTATATCAGTTGTAAATGTTGGGCTATATCAGTTGTAAATGTTGGGCTATATCAGCTGTAAATGTTGGCCTATATCAGCTGTAAATGTTGGCCTATATCAGAAGTAAATGTTGGCCTATATCAGCTGTAAATGTTGGCCTATATCAGCTGTAAATGTTGGGCTATATCAGTTGTAAATGTTGGGCTATATCAGCTGTAAATGTTGGGCTATATCAGTTGTAAATGTTGGACTATATCAGTTGTAAATGTTGGGCTAAATCAGCTGTAAATGTTGGCCTATATCAGCTGTAAATGTTGGCCTATATCAGCTGTAAATGTTGGGCTAAATCAGCTGTAAATGTTGGGCTATATCAGTTGTAAATGTTGGCCTATATCAGCTGTAAATGTTGGGCTAAATCAGCTGTAAATGTTGGGCTATATCAGTTGTAAATGTTGGCCTATATCAGCTGTAAATGTTGGCCTAAATCAGTTGTAAATGTTGGCCTATATCAGCTGTAAATGTTGGATATCAGCTGGCCTATATCAGCTGTAAATGTTGGCCTATATCAGCTGTAAATGTTGGCCTATATCAGCTGTAAATGTTGGGCTATATCAGCTGTAAATGTTGGGCTATATCAGCTGTAAATGTTGGGCTATATCAGTTGTAAATGTTAGCCTATATCAGCTGTAAATGTTGGGCTATATCAGTTGTAAATGTTGGGCTATATCAGTTGTAAATGTTGGGCTAAATCAGCTGTAAATGTTGGGCTATATCAGTTGTAAATGTTGGGCTAAATCAGCTGTAAATGTTGGGCTATATCAGTTGTAAATGTTGGGCTAAATCAGCTGTAAATGTTGGGCTATATCAGCTGTAAATGTTGGGCTATATCAGTTGTAAATGTTGGCCTATAGCAGCTGTAAATGTTGGCCTATATCAGCTGTAGATGTTGGGCTATATCAGCTGTAAATGTTGGCCTATATCAGCTGTAGATGTTGGGCTATATCAGCTGTAAATGTTGGCCTATATCAGCTGTAGATGTTGGGCTATATCAGTTGTAAATGTTGGCCTATATCAGCTGTAGATGTTGGGCTATATCAGCTGTAAATGTTGGCCTATATCAGCTGTAGATGTTGGGCTATATCAGCTGTAAATGTTGGCCTATATCAGCTGTAGATGTTGGGCTATATCAGCTGTAAATGTTGGCCTATATCAGCTGTAGATGTTGGGCTATATCAGTTGTAAATGTTGGGCTATATCAGCTGTAAATGTTGGACTATATCAGCTGTAGATGTTGGCCTATATCAGCTGTAAATGTTGGCCTATATCAGCTGTAGATGTTGGGCTATATCAGTTGTAAATGTTGGCCTATATCAGCTGTAAATGTTGGCCTATATCAGCTGTAGATGTTGGGCTATATCAGTTGTAAATGTTGGGCTATATCAGCTGTAAATGTTGGCCTATATCAGCTGTAGATGTTGGGCTATATCAGTGGTAAATGTTGGCCTATATCAGCTGTAAATGTTGGCCTATATCAGCTGTAAATGTTGGCCTATATCAGCTGTAAATGTTGGCCTATATCAGCTGTAAATGTTGGATATCAGCTGGCCTATATCAGCTGTAAATGTTGGCCTATATCAGCTGTAAATGTTGGCCTATATCAGCTGTAAATGTTGGCCTATATCAGCTGTAAATGTTGGCCTATATCAGCTGTAAATGTTGGGCTATATCAGCTGTAAATGTTGGGCTATATCACCTGTAAATGTTGGCCTATATCAGCTGTAAATGTTGGGCTATATCAGCTGTAAATGTTGGGCTATATCAGCTGTAAATGTTGGGCTAAATCAGCTGTAAATGTTGGGCTATATCAGCTGTAAATGTTGGATATCAGCTGGCCTATATCAGCTGTAAATGTTGGCCTATATCAGCTGTAAATGTTGGCCTATATCAGCTGTAAATGTTGGCCTATATCAGCTGTAAATGTTGGGCTATATCAGCTGTAAATGTTGGGCTATATCACCTGTAAATGTTGGGCTATATCAGCTGTAAATGTTGGCCTATATCAGCTGTAAATGTTGGCCTATATCAGCTGTAAATGTTGGGCTATATCAGTTGTAAATGTTGGGCTATATCAGTTGTAAATGTTGGGCTATATCAGCTGTAAATGTTGGCCTATATCAGCTGTAAATGTTGGCCTATATCAGAAGTAAATGTTGGCCTATATCAGCTGTAAATGTTGGCCTATATCAGCTGTAAATGTTGGGCTATATCAGTTGTAAATGTTGGGCTATATCAGCTGTAAATGTTGGGCTATATCAGTTGTAAATGTTGGACTATATCAGTTGTAAATGTTGGGCTAAATCAGCTGTAAATGTTGGCCTATATCAGCTGTAAATGTTGGCCTATATCAGCTGTAAATGTTGGGCTAAATCAGCTGTAAATGTTGGGCTATATCAGTTGTAAATGTTGGCCTATATCAGCTGTAAATGTTGGGCTATATCAGCTGTAAATGTTGGGCTATATCAGTTGTAAATGTTGGCCTATATCAGCTGTAAATGTTGGCCCAAATCAGTTGTAAATGTTGGCCTATATCAGCTGTAAATGTTGGATATCAGCTGGCCTATATCAGCTGTAAATGTTGGCCTATATCAGCTGTAAATGTTGGCCTATATCAGCTGTAAATGTTGGGCTATATCAGCTGTAAATGTTGGGCTATATCAGCTGTAAATGTTGGGCTATATCAGTTGTAAATGTTAGCCTATATCAGCTGTAAATGTTGGGCTATATCAGTTGTAAATGTTGGGCTAAATCAGCTGTAAATGTTGGGCTATATCAGTTGTAAATGTTGGGCTATATCAGTTGTAAATGTTGGGCTAAATCAGCTGTAAATGTTGGGCTATATCAGTTGTAAATGTTGGGCTAAATCAGCTGTAAATGTTGGGCTATATCAGCTGTAAATGTTGGGCTATATCAGTATTAAATGTTGGCCTATAGCAGCTGTAAATGTTGGGCTATATCAGTTGTAAATGTTGGGCTGTATCAGCTGTAAATGTTTGGCTATATCAGTTGTAAATGTTGGGCTATATCAGTTGTAAATGTTGGCCTATATCAGCTGTAAATGTTGGGCTATATCACCTGTAAATGTTGACGTATGTCAGCCATAAATATTGGCCTATGTCAGCTGTAAATGTTTGCCTATATCAGCTGTTAATGTTGACGCATGTCAGCCATAAATATTGGCTTACATCAGATGTAAATGTTTGTTTATATCAGCTGCAAATGTTGGGCTATATCAGCTGTAAATGTTGGTCTATATCAGCTGTAAATGTTGGCCTATATCAGCTGTAAATGTTGGTCTATATCAGCTGTTAATGTTAGCCTTTATCAGAAGTAAATGTTGGGCGATATCAGCTGTAAATGTTGGCCTGTATTCACTGTTAATGTTGGCCTATATCCGATGTAAATGTTGGTCTATATCAGCTGTAAATGTTGGCCTATATCAGCTGTAAATGTTGGGCTATATCAGCTGTAAATGTTGGGCGATATCAGCTGTAAATGTTGGCCTATATCCAATGTAAATGTTAGCCTATATCAGATGTAAATGTTGGCCTATATCAGCTGTAAATGTTGACGTATGTCAGCCATAAACATTGGCCTACATCAGATGTAAATGTTTGTTTATATCAGCTGTAAATATTGGTCTATATCAGCTGTTAATGTTGGCCTATATCCGATGTAAATGTTAGCCTATATCAGAAGTAAATGTTGGGCGATATCAGCTGTAAATGTTGGGCTATATCAGCTGTAAATGTTGGCCTATATCAGCTGTAAATGTTGGGCAATATCAGCTGTAAATGTTGGCCTATATCCAATGTAAATGTTAACCTATATCAGATGTAAATGTTGGCCTATATCAGTATTAAATGTTGACGTATGTCAGCCATAAACATTGGCCTACATCAGATGTAAATGTTTGTTTATATCAGCTGTAAATATTGGCCTATATCAGCTGTAAATGTTTGCCTATATCAGCTGTTAATGTTGATGCATGTCAGCCATAAATGTGGGCCTACATCAGTCGAAATATTGGTCTATATTGGTTGTAAATGTTGGAGTCTTAGTACAGACCAACAGACCTTTGTTTGTTGAAGTATTTGTCTTTATCTATCCTACTTTCTAAAAGATCTTTTGAGGGACTGAAGTTTTAGGTCTGGACTTCTTTTTTTATTTTACATCATTATGTAAAAAGGTGGTATTTGAGACATCTGCAACAAACAACAATGCTCCTCTCTAGCTATTTAATGGTACATATGGATACCATACTTTTGTACAAACACCCAGAGTATTACCAGCTGCTGCATTGTTATTCTACAGTTTAACCAAAAATAAATATTCTTGTCTATTTTTATTCACAGCGGATTCAATCTTCCTCACAGCCTGTTGCTGGTGTACGTGTGTGTGTATTTACAGTGTTTGTTTCTCTGATTTCCTTAAATTCTTTAGTCATCGTCCTCACAGCTTCTGTCTCCTCTTCCTCTGTCTGCATCAACATCACTGCCCTTCATCTCCTCTCTCTCTCTGTCTCTCTCTCTCTCTCCATCATTCATTCCCTCAGCCTCTCTCTTCTTGTCCTTCTATTACTCACCTATTCCCTCCTGATACCCTTCTCCCTCTCTCTCTCTCTCTCTCTCTCTCTCACACACACATCTTTCATTAATTCTCCACCTTGCTCCTCCCTTCCACTCCCTTAAATACTCCTCTCTCTCTCTCTCTAGCCTCATTCTTCCTCTGCATCTCTCTCTCTCTTAGCTCGCCTCCCCCTCCCTCTTTAATTCACCTTGTTGCCTCTCTCCCCCCTCTCCTCTGTCACTCCCCTGCTCGCTCGCTCACTCACTCACTCATTGATAGTGGAGGCGATGTGACCAGCATGCCGAGCGGCTACTCGTTATTCAGCCAGCGAGCAGCAGGAGTCAGGGTGGAGTGTCGATTCACCTCCGTCTCGCGCTCTCTCTCTCTCTCTGATGCTTGCTCGCTCTCTCTCCTGTGTGAGCATCGACAGCGTGTGGTGGGAGGACGATGGCGAGCGATGATGAAGAGAACAACAGACGACCGCTGAGAAAACACAGAGATGAACAGCGATAACAAAGAGTCAGAGAACAGAGAAAACAAACCTCGAAACGTCTCCTCTATAGTGATTCCAGGAGCTCCGTTTTTACCCATCATGCACTACTCTTGATTCCCAGTGGTTAATGTCTTTGATTCACTAAGTGGAAGGATTAAAAACAGTAAGGGGGGCCTGTTTTCTCATGTTAAGTGTTTATCTTAGTCTACTAGAGATGCGCTGGTTGTAAAATGAGGGCCGATGCTGATGTGTTTTCACTACAAATCCAGTTCCAAAAAAGTTGGTGTAGTGTGTAAAAAGCAAACAAAAACAGAATGCATTGATTATCAATATCTAATAAACACCCGGACTCTTCTCCTGTGAAGCCATGCTGTTGTGATAGATGTGGTATGTGGTTTAGCACTGTCTTGCAGAAACAGTCAAGGCCTTCCCTGAAAAGAAACGTTTTTTTTGGATGCATGAGCCTAGCTTGTTCTATCATCTCTTGGGGACCAAAAAGTAAAAAGTAGTAATTCTAAGACAAAAAGTCTTCAAGATATTCACATATTTATAAAAACAGTCCTTCTGTATTTTGGAATTGGCTTATCTTATTTATTCTTTTTAAAGCTCCTGTCTGCAGAGACACAGAGGGACACATCACAGACTCTCTTTCTCTCATTATGAGTCAGGCTGTCCCATGCAGTCTCAGAGTGTTTGCACATGTGCTGTGGGGTAAAACACAATGTGATGACGGATCAGCCTGCCATTGGTTGTCACAGCCAGTCACAATGCACCATGGGAAATTGCTAAGACTGAAGCTAGTGGCAGGGAACTTTCAAATGGATTATAAATGGACAAAAGGATGCTTAAAATCATAATTATAGAAGACATTCTGTAAGACCTATGAATGTTTGATGGCGTCCTTAGAATGGCACAATGGAGGTCTTTAAGGGGAAAAACATGTAGCTTTGTGTCTCTTCTTGTTGTATACAACAATGCTGAGCTCACCCTCTGAGACAGACATCATATACAACAAGAAGGGAATGAATGACTTTTGATCTAGAAACCATGTCTGCTTACATTTCCTCCTCTTTAATCCCTTCAATTTGCCATTCTAATGATGTTATCCATGCTTTCATAGCTCTTACAAAGGCTTCTCTAGTGAGTTTGGAATTTAGGTGACCTGCTGGGACATTTGTAGATTAAATCCATGCCAGCAAGTCTGATATTGAATACCCTTACATGAGTTTTTTTAATCCACCTTTGATCGCTTCTGCTGCTAGCGGCTAATTCTGTTTGCAATATTGTCTGTCTTGTATCCCACAATACATTGTGTTTGGACTGTGGCAACCACTGGCAGGCTGTCTCGTCATTGTGCTCAGTCAAGCTGTGAATAAAATAAGTCCAGATCCTAGAGACAAAAAAGAGCCACAGGGGTCATCAGGTACATCTGGATAAGGGCCAGATTTATTCTCCACAGAGACCCTGGGGGCCGTACTTTCAAATACACAACAATTAAAGAAACATTTTGCCTGATTGAAGTATTATTGTAGCAGTATTTGTATTTTCTTTCAAAAAACAGGACATTTTTAGTCATTAGCGGTGAGATCTATCCCTATCTAGCCCCCATTTTTGACACTTTTAACCCCTTTTTGATACTTTTTGCCACTTTTTTCCTTTTAACCTCTCTTAAACCCCTTTTCCTGCATGTTTTACCCACTCTTTTATCCATTTTTTGCCATTTTTAACACCTTTTCATTACATTTTTTTTCAGTAATTGCAGCAACTTTTATATAAATGTTTGCCACTTTTCCCCCATTTTGCAACTCTTTAACCCTTTTTTGCTACTTTGCCAGGCTATTTCTGTTGTTTTTGCCACTTTTAACCGATTTTTGATACTTTTTGCCTCTTTAACTCATTTCTTTTTCAATTCTTTAGCCAATTTTAAAACACTTTTTTGCATGTTTTATCCTCTTTTGACCACTCTTTTATTCATTTTTGCCCCCTTTCCTTCTATTTTCCACTTGTTCACCTCTTGTGATTCATTTCTTGCATTATTTTTGCCACTTTAAACCTATTTTTAATACTTTTTGAAACTTTTTTCCTTTTTAACCAATTTTTGCACGATTTTATCCCCTCTTTAGCCCTTTTCCTGCATTTTATCCACTTTTAACCATTTTTGGCCACTTTTTAACCCCTTGTCTTTACATTTTTTCAACATTTAAATAAATGTTTTCCACTCTTCACACATTTTGCCACTCTTTAACCCCTTCCACTACTTTGCCAGGCTATTTCTGCCATTTTTGCTACTGTTAACTCATTTTGGATACTTTTAGCCTCTTTAACCCATTTTTTCCATTCTTAACCCCTTTTAAACCACTTCTTTGCATGTTTTATCCTCTTGGTTCCACTTTTCTTCTATTTTTGACACTTTTAACCCATTTTTTTTATCTTTTACCTCTTTTGTCCTGTTTTCATCTCCAGTTTTTGTCCCTTTGTGCCACTCCACAACCCATTTTACCATTTATCACCCATTATTTTGTAACACTTTTACCAACCTTACCCCTTTCTTTAAGTATCTAATAAGTATGACTGAAAAGTACATTTCCATAAAAACTGATCAAATATGAAGTCATTCTCTAACTATTTCAATATAAATTGTTTGTGGGGTGGATTTAACAGCTGCAAACATTTAAAGCCAACAACATTTTCTTTTCCTCCTTTTCTGAATTTAATGATCTTTCGGGTGCTGGACAGGAAGCTTTGGGGGGCCTGAAGTAGCCGTTAAATACTGATACGGATACGGACGAAGCCTTCTGTGCGTGCTTCGCGTTCATTTCGTCCGTATTTCTGCACGTTTCCATAAAACTTATGGATACGGGCCAAACGGAGCAGTACCACCAGAAACCATGGGGGCAGTGTTGCTGTCACGACCCAATACATAGCTCTAGTGAGACACGAAGAAGAAATAACAACGGCGGAACTTTTTGAGGAAAAGTTGTGCGAATTGGTCAGAAACGCTGCCTCCATTTTGTCTTTTATGGAAGAGGTACATTATCAATACCTCCTCCACAGTCGCCATGTTTGTTTTTGAGTTTGTTGTTATCATAAACTTTTAGCTCTGGGCTGCCCCCCGGTGGACGTATTGGTCAACATCCATGACAACGTAAAAGACGCATAAAAGTATGGGAGCAGTGATGGTAACATCGTTTGTAAAGGACGTATACATTTTCGTACGTAAAGGGAGTATAAATGGGCCTTAATATGTTGGTCTTCAGCAGAGACAACTCTGTAACAGGGCGCAGCTTTAATCGGTGAGGTTATATCGATGCCAAGCCCAGCTCTCTTACTTGGTTAAGCACCTAAATATAGCATAAGAATGATGGGAAACACAGATAAATAATGGTAACCAGTATGTGTGCATGTCATATAATCTGGTGGCTTTGAAGGAATATTTTAAAGAGGAAAGTTTCCGATAGTTGCTTCAGCCAAACACGTCCTTTTGTTTTCTGGTCAGGATTCATCTGCTCTTTCATCAAAGGAATAAAACCTTGGCAGAAAGACTCTTTCAAATTTCCCCTGGTCTAGGAGGAATAATTTTAATTTGAGACGTGTTGAATTACGAGTCTGACAGCGTCTCAGCGACTGAGTCAGTCAGAGGACATTTATTCCTCCTGGTTTGAACCGCAGCTCGGTGGGACGGTGGGAACTGGAAGCAAACACAATAATGGAGTCGTTTGTAGCGTCGCTGTGGGATCCTGCTGCAGAAAAATGGAGTTTGTGAGTTATCTAATATTTCTCACAGATGAGGGAATTAAAATCAAAGTAGCTTTTAACTGGAACCAAAAATCTAATGAAGAGAAACGCACGAGTATCTCTCAGAGGATCAGATGAGGAGTTTTATTAATCCAGTTTAGAACACCAAGAAAACACAAGCAAATCATGGGAAGATTGTGTGAATACCCGAGTTTTTCCTCTTCCCATGCTGCAATTACTCAGGAGACACCTCTCCTTTCTATGACAGTGTCGTTGGCTGTGTCCGATATCACTCCCTATTCACTTTAGAGTGCAATATAGAGTGAATACGCCATTTTGTAGTGATGTCTGAATTCTGAGTGAGCATTGTTATTCACTATATAGTGCGCTCATTCTATCCCACAATGCATTGTGAAAAGTAGAGAACAACCGATGCTCACTAGCCCAGCAATATTTACCATCATGCATAGCGGTTGCTGCTCTCAAACATGACAGACGAACGAGAGGAGAACAAGAACACATATAAAAACTTTATTTAATACTTTTTTGTTTGTTGGTTTTGTCCAAATCTGTATAAAAATGTTAAAGATTTAAAACAGAGTAACTCTGAGGATTACAAGACATGAGACCATCATCTTTATGCAAAAATCAGTTACATTACACACAAAAATGGATACTATATTTCCACTAAAGACACAAGCTTTTTTTATCTATTAGTATTTTTATTTCTCAGGGGAAAATACATCACATTTAGTACCAGTTTTCAGAGAAATTCTACTGTTAATTTTGATCCTCAGCCATTTTCATGGAAATCTACGAGCCATTGTTGCTAAATGTTTTAATTGTGAGACGGTGATGTTTAACTTTACCTCTGTTCCTACTCGATATAAATGATTTAAAGACATCAGATTATAAGAGATATTAACTCAAATGTGATCTCCGTCTCCTTCTACATCTTGTTCTCAGCTCAAAAATTGTTGTGAATTTCCACCTGATGCATGATGGGAAATAATCTCAAAAGAAATCGTATTCTAGTCTTGTAGTCAGTGACCCCCAGTCTTTGCAGAATCTCAGTCTGAGACTAAAAACTCAGAGACTTGCTGACAGATTGTCTTTAGAGCCAAATCTAGAAAAGTCATCCACTTTCAAGTTGGAAAAGTATCATTAAGGTGATTTTTCTTGGCTTTTCAACTCAGTGGCGGGTCATTTTGACCTGAGGACAGTTGCTGTTCAACTGTAGTTTTATTCTCCTGTATTTGAAGAAACATCATCATAAAGACGTAAGAAGCTGGAAAAAGTGAAAACAGCCTTTGTGCAGGTGGTGCCAACAAAAACACGACGACATATCTGCAGAATAAAACGACCCTTATTTCCATGCTTACCTGTGCTGATCCGTCCTGCATCCCCGGCATCTCTCGCCATGCCTCATTATCCTCACCACCTCACTCATACTGATCCCTTTTTTAAGCAACCCCACCCATTTGCTCCAACTGTTATCCCGGGATAACACTCCACGGCGCTGACAGAAAAATGTGTTTAGAGTGAATTTGCCTTCAGCGGTCGAGCTCGTTTTCAAAGTGCCTGAGGTCCGGCTAAGAAAAAATCATTAGGAGTTTATCAATGAATGCTTGGTAATTATAAACCAGCAGTTTCATTCAAGCACTCTAGTTAGCAGTGACAGTCATTTGTTGTCATTTCCTCCCATTAGGACTGATATAGGAGACATGTCAGTGTTTAACTGAGCCGTATTCTGCATCTTTAACAAGCCTGGAGCAGATCATGTCATTGTGGAGGAGAGGAGAGTGACAAAGGGCCGACCAGGTGTTTAAAAATTCACGTCACACTCTGAGCGCTCAGCAGAAACATCCAAATGTGATTTTGTTGTCGATATTGTGCAGCGTCTCTCGTTTATCATAATCTGACTCAGACGTCTGCAGCAGCGTGTCACGGCTGTGAGGTTTTCTTCTGCTGCTGCTCGTCGGTCACTCCTGACCGTGTTTCTGTGCAGACATCTTCAAATGTTTTTAGAATGGTTTACGCCACTATAAATGAACCTGAAACTTTAGATTTCACACTGACTGGAAGAAACAAAAGTCCTTTATTGCTCCACAGTTTATTCATCATTAAAAAGGACATAAAAATCTCATTGAATCTAAGGTCAGACTAGTGGAGGGAATTCTTGGTCTTACTTCAGGATCCTGGATTCAACTCAGTGATAAGACCTGACTGTTTTGACTCTGTAACAGCTCTGGAACCATTTTAGCTTTATCAGATCACCAAATAAAGCAATGTCTCGACCACTGACTGATACGTGTGCATGAGATTTACTCTAAAATGTTCCAGCTAACAAAAAAGTCCTACAGGACGGATGGATACACCCTCAAGCATGAGTCCCCTGTTGGTGTTGGAGAAGTGGCATGCATGTAGTTTGGCTGTGATTCTTTCACCAGGAAGAAAAAAGCTTAAGGGTTAACGGTGGTAACCCCATTTCTTTATTTGCTTTGTTTATGCTTTAAAGTTCACTACAGTGTCAGGACAGGGGTGGTGTGGACTAGGGGTGTCCTACCCCCAAATTGCACATACTCCGCCTGTCTACATTGCAAGCCTGTGGCGCTTTGCTCCAATGACAGCTGTGTCATCACAGCCCTGAGCAGCTGGAGACTCCAGATCACAAGATCAACAGTGTTACGCCTGTCTTTTATTTCAACATCATTCTGTCTCTTTTTTTTTTTTTTGTGCTTGTTTCATAGGTGACTACTAAAAGCGTAAATATCCATTAACTCATTGAGTGCCATTGACGCATATATACGTCAAAGGGTTTTTTTGGCGGCTGGCACAAGGGGGCGCTCTCACGCTCCCTGTGAGTAATTTTGGGGCTTCTGGGATACATAGTCAGAACACTACAGTCAGGAGTGATGGTAGATCAAACATCAGAGGTGGAGACCCTGGGGTCAAAGAGCAGAGTGATCGTTACGGAGGTAATCTAAGCTAAAAGTTCGAACTTAGACGCTGGAAGAAACTTTAAACTTTGCCTGAGAAATCGCTTACTCACTGAAACCGACACTGAACTTAACGACAGTGAATCCAGGGATCGGCGCTTTAATTCATCTGTCTATGCGGCCAAGAGGTTCCCCCCCTGTGCATCGGAGAAATAAGGCAGCCTCTCGCCAGCTGGATGCATGCAGCAACAAGCAGGAGAGGACGTGGGCGTATAGGGGGGTCCTGTGGAGGCCGTCCAGTTCCAGAGTGTGAATGGCAGTGACTGGAAGCATTATTATTTATTTTACAATAAAATAACATTTGTAATACAATTTTCAGATGTCTTGTATGTTATTGAAGGCAAAATTATAGCATTCAAATCACTGTTATGCTTGACAGACTCTCTTTCACAAAAATGCATTTTTCTCAGCTTTCTGGAAAAAAAGTGACCTTTTTGGTGAAACTAGCCTCTATTCAACTTAAGATAAATCAAGAACGGAACAAGGTGCAAACAAACGTTTTTTTTTTCCATGATGAAATAGAGAGTTTCTTCTTTCATTTGAGTTATTTGGTGTTTTCAGAATCATAGTACAAAATATTCTGTGGGTCTTGCAAGATGACTCAAAATGGCCAAAAATGCTGGTACAAGGCACTTCCCATTTTATAAAAGGGCTGGCACTCAATGAGTTAATGTCTACCGATACTTTGATAAATGATCAAACCAGATTGACAGAAAGTCAAAACATCAATCTGCACCGTCACCTTTAAGCTATGCTTTTACTTTGAAATTCCTCCTGCATGCCTGTTGCCTAGCAGAGCATCCTCAACAAGCTAGCGATAGCAGCAGCTGAGATAAAGAGGACATCTCATCTCTTCACTTTGTGGGCAGACGTCAGACGTCTACGAGCTTCGCTTTGCTGACTACATCTGTATTTTTTATCCGTATTTAATCACCCTATGAGATCGTTCACAGAGAGAAACCGCTCTCATCTGGTTATAGATGAAGTAGCGTGAGCGCTTTCTGCTACAGGCTGCACAAGGAGGGAAAACTCTGCTGCTGCATGTGCCGTGTCATACACTGGCCACGGTTACATGATGTTTTTTAATTCTGAATTAATAATTCAGAATTTAATAATTTGGAACTAAAGTATTCTCCTTCGTGTTTACATGGAAATAGTGATTCCGAATTGAGGTTTACATGGAAAACACGTTTAATCGCCTTTATTCAATTCCGCTTAAGGTCTGGGTTGTGATTGGACAGGGGGCTGACGTGACGTATTTACGTCTACCAGAAGAAAACAAACTCCCTCTGCTTCCGTCCATCCACTCTTTTCATTATATCCATATCTTCTAAGGCTCTTATTAAATAAATACTCTTGGCTCGAGTCCAACGCTCACTTCGGGCAGCCGTCCTGGAGTATGTGCCCGCTAGTAAGGAATATGTGCGTCATCGTGACAGGACAAGGCAACGAGGGGCGGTAATGCACCAAAGTGATGGATGCCAACTGCTGTAAAACCTAAGAAGAAGAAGAAGACAAGGGGCCGAGCATGCGCAGAACGACTGGAATTAATTTAAAGCGGAATGAACGTATACATGATAGAGGAATTATTCAATCAAATCATAATAAACCAGCCACGTACTTCAGATTTCAGTTTAATTCGGAATGGTCATTTTCATTCAGAATTAGGTGTTTACAAGGCCTTTTTAAAGAGGATTTAACTTTAATTCTGAATAAAAGGAGAATTAAAGCACTCGTGTAAACATGGCCACTGAAGCCCTGATTCTCACGTCAGATCATACTTTTTCTCTCAGACCTCCCTTTGGCAGATGAAAATGTTTTCAGCCTTCATCGTACGTATCCACATGTAAAAACGAGTAAATGTTCAACAAGCACAGAGTCATTCACAATGTTTGCAAAAAAAAATTCACTTTTTTGGAATTTACCACAACATAAAACCTAAAAATTTTGAGTTTTAAAAATCTGACTCTGAAAATAAAAACTTCATAAACATGTTTAAGATTGTATGTCCAGTCCTGCAACAATTTCGGTGACTTCTGTAGGCTTATTTGGTGCAAGAGATCTTTTTGTGTCTTGGGTGCAGCTGTGAAAGACCGCCATGTGCAACATCCTCACACAGGTAGGATGATGCACAGGAAGAAGAGTGGCTAAGGCACCTG
The DNA here is from genome assembly GCF_018320785.1 of Cheilinus undulatus. NCBI lineage: Eukaryota > Metazoa > Chordata > Actinopteri > Labriformes > Labridae > Cheilinus > Cheilinus undulatus. Next base: position 5,563,192 of record NC_054880.1, read on the forward strand.
TGCCTAGCTACCACAATCCTTTTCCACACCATTCCTAAATGCTTACAATGTCAGGACTTAAACTGCATCAATGCTGTTCAATCTGAGGTGACTTTAATAACATCAGCTAGTGCTGCTTAACCTTTGTGTTGCAGATTCTTGGATTTTGGTCTTATTTTTGTATTTGTGTTTCTGCAAATGCAAAGTGTTTTAGATATGCATTTGTTTGAGACCTACCAGCCACCGTATTCCTGCTATAATGTCAAAATTTCATCATCAGAAGTAACGAATGAAAAACCTGAACTAACACAAACAACCACAGACGCACTCGGCTTAAAGGCATCAGTTTAAACGGTCACTTTTTTAACTGTAACACCTTTTCAGACTTGGACAGAAATGTTTGTGTAGTGACAGTAACGCATTATAAAGGACTCAGGTTATCAGTTTGTCTTTAAAACTCTCAGCTTCCACCTCCACTTCTGCATCTGCATGTTTACAGCTAGTTTGTCTCCAGCACATGTAGACACACACAGAGATGCTGTCACGATCAGAGCTGCAGCCCAACAGTTTGAGCCTTCACACCTGTCCTCTATCAGGACTACACACACCTGACCCCGCTCTGAGATGATTCCCTCTGAACGCTCAGTGAGAGACACGCATCAACTCCCAAACATGTGGATGTTTCATTGTCTTTAAGACACCATTAATGAAAATCATCCTTCTTCTCATCCTGTGGGAGTGTCTGACTGTGTTTCTATGTAGTTGGAGAGAAGATCATCCTCTACTCCTGTCACTGAAATCACCACAGAAACAAGAAACAAACGAGCTGCAACCAGCCTTTTCATGAACGAGCCATCAGCAGGTAAGATGGAGATTTTGTTGTCAGATCAGACAATCACATTAACCCTTAAGTGTCTCTGTGAACACTCTGGTCAAAAAGATGATTTATTCATTTATTTATTTATTTTTTTCAGTTTTATTTGTCTGTGGAGCTGAAAATGTCATGCTTTTGTAGGAAGGTTGATGAATTTCTAATTTCTAATTGTACTTTTTTAAAGGGTCTGTAATTTACTTTTTATAAATTTACTACCTAAAAAACAGAAAATCTGATTTTCAGTCTGAGTGATCCTGTTAATCCCAGAGACTTATAATGAACGACTAAGAGCCTGTTTCTCATGTTAGCTGAGGACTTTAATGTTGACTGTAATTCACACAACTGATGCAAAGTTCAAAAAACTCAGTAAAATAGAAAAACGGCATCACCACAGTATATTTAATAGTTGTTTCACTAATAAGAAATGTATTTCATGCTTATAGGCTAACAATGGGATAATATGATAAATGTGACTGTTTTTCCTCCAAATGAATTACTGCCTCCACATATGCTGCCCTGCAGCTGAATTTAAAAACATGATTATAATGGGAGTAAATGGGACATTTGCTGACGTCCCTCTGTTATGTTAGAGTGGTCGTTGAAAAACTAAACCACTAGAGGTTGCCGTCTCTCACTGGGCTACCTTGATGCTGCTCCGTCCGTCCTAGAGAGTGAAGAAAGAACGGGACGTTCTCTGCTCAGCTGAGCTCTTGCAGAAAACTCGATTAAGTTCTTTTAACTGCGTCTTCGTCTCTGTGGTTGCTACTCTGGGTTGAACTGTTGTCATCTTTGCTCAACACTGCCCCCATGACTGATGGTAGTACTGCAACTTTTAGTCCGTATCTGTAAGCTTCAAAAGTACAGACAGAAAGGTCGGACATAAAGCGTAAATGAGCATCTAGAGTGATAAATTTAAAATCAGACTGTACAAAAAGAAAAACTGAACCCATAAAGCATCACAGTTTTGTAAAGCATCATGAGCAAAATGTGCATTTAAGGCTGTTTTTATAACTTCTACTTACATTTAAGCGCAGTAATATCTGATCACTACGTTTTTATTTTAAACTGAACTCTTTTTGACAATACATTTTAAGATAATATTTAAAATTCATGATTTTAAATCATTTTAAATTTCTCTTCATTTTTAGAAAGCATCCCATGACCCCCCTTAACTGTCTCACGACGCCCCCTAGGGGTCCTGACCCCCCCTTTGGGAACCACTGATAAAAAAAATAATTTTATGTGTGCTCTTCATATATAACTGACACCATGCATTCAGAATCAATCAATCAATAACTTTATTAGTCTCCAGTGGAGGCGATTCAGTGTGCAAAAATATGGGGTGTATAAGAAACATTCAAGACTCATAAAACACGTAAGAGTACATGAAACATGTCAGAGCACCATCTGACACATTTAAGCACAAAGTACGTAAATCAAGAGACAAATATAAAACCCAACAAGGAAAATGGTTGATTAATTAATCACACTGTCATAAAGTGAAAAAAACAAAACAAAACAACAACTATCTCTTCCTACTGGAGTTAAGAAGAGAGATGAATGGTACTGAAAGGGTTAAAATCCTTAAAAAATAACAGAATATTTAATAGTTTGAATCAGGGCTGTTGATTGAAAGATTTAATCCCCAAAACAGTGGAAAATATAAAATTGTAATATTTTTAGCTGCCTTTCAAGCTTTTTTATTAGAGGGCAGAATTTTAAATCAGACACTAAACAAAAAACAAACAAACAAACAAACAAACAACAACAAAAAAAAAACAATAATACATCAAAATCACTTTAACCCTTTACCTACTGCCATAGCGCCAGCGCTATGTTTAATATGTCTGTAGTATTATTACCGTAACTCTGTCAAAGTTTGTCTGATCAGAAAAATTACAACAGTGTTGGAAAGCTGAGAATTGTGGGCATGCGCACATATATGGCTCATTACGGTAGCCTACTCGCATTCTTATGATGTGGGCATTCATAGCAAAACACCAGTTTTGTATTGTTCTTCTTTTAAACGGCTGACAATTCCATAAAATGTGCAAAAATCATTAAACAGATGTTGAAAAGTCAAGTTCAAGTACTCCTGGGAAAAAAGGGAGCAAAGTTCTCAGACTTACAGCCATAATCACAAAATATGTCCAAATCGCCATTTTAAACTCAGTAGGTAAAGGGTTTTGACTGCTAATCCTTGACACATCCACTCATTAAAAAAAAAAAAAAATTCTTGTTGCCAAACTGGCACTTAAAGGGTTAAAATCTCCCATATATTCAAGTATTTGCTAACTTTGGTCTGGACTAAAGTTGATGAAAAGGTATTGGAAAAATATTTCTATTTGAGGAGTAAATGTGAACGATACTTGAGTGTTAGTTAGTGATATGATGTTTGATGGATGAGGGGCGTGTCTCCTAATCTACCAGTGAAGTGTTTGGAATGTATTTGTCTATCTGAATGCTCTGAAACACCAGCTTACTGTTAATACCAACAGGTTCCTGATCTACATTTAGCTATTTTAGCTATTACACCAATATTTCCCTTTTTGGTCGTCTCTTGACGACGCACCATAATGGCAGGCATGTTGTTGTCAGACCTGGATAAACGACTTCTCTGTCTCAAAGCACCGATCTCATCGTTGTTTTGTTGATACTCGTGACTTTAGAGCATGCCAGGCACTCTGTGCTCTCATTGGTCAACATCACTGACATCAGACAGAAAATCAAACTTAACAGACTTCCTGTGTGGAGGTCGCTAAGCGTCCCATACACAGCCTTGATCGTCGTTCACTATTTCCCTATTCGCACAGGATTACTATTACCCAGGATCCTCTGGTAATCCTGTGCAAATTGACCATATCTGTAATTGGTGGAGTAAAAGTTTCAGGGGAGATTACCGACTTTATTTCAACACACAAGAGGTCCACAGGTGAAACTAATCCTATGCGAATCAGCATCTCTGTGATTTATGGTGGTAATTCTGTTTTTACATTAGCAGGAGGGATGCTCCACTCTCTTCCTCGTCTCTTTCTGATCAGCTGCAGATACACACAGGTGACTTAGATTTTAATAGAACAGAGGTAGAGATGCTCTCACTCTTAACCATCTATCTATTATAACATGGTGATCAGTCTGTATAGTACACATGAAGACAATGCTACCTGCAGAATGCGATTTGCACAGCATAGTCTGTTTTGTATGACCTTTAGACATGAAAATTCACCTTTTCATCGCAGCCATGCAGCACCTTCACGTTTTCCTCCAGGAACGTCTGTAAATTTGAGCTCGTTACAGACTCTAATTATCCCATGTAAATGCACCCAACTCACCCAACTCTGACATCAGAGCTCCACAGGTGATACTAATCCCATGTGAATAGTACTTATCACTCTAAACAGGACAAACGTATCAAAATAAAAGTCAATCTACTGGACAGGGCTAGAATAATTACCATGAGGTCTGCGTTAGTCCAATCTTTAAATTCACCCTTTTTTTGTTTTTTTTTTTACCAACAATCTTGAACCTCATGAATATATTAAAATATCAGGACATGTAGCCGTGAGCTTTCATTTTTCAGAAAAGCTGGAATCAACTGGTATTTGACATTTCTTCAAATTGTCACGAGTGCGTCTGTAGAGAAACCACAGGGGTGGTTTGATAGAGAGATTGCCCCTGCAGCAGTGGTTTTACAGGGATTGGATGGTGTGCTGGTGTGGCGGGGGGGTGTAGCTGCTCATACACAGTGTTTACCCCGGGGAGCCGTCTGTTTAGAGAGAGAGCGGAGGAGAAAATGGCAGAGATAGATGAGGATGGAGCGAGAGACGGACAGAGATAATGCAGTGTAAGCAACGGGGGAGAGATCGGAGGGTTAGAGGCAGAGAGAGAGAGGGGGGTGAGTGGACATGAAGAGGTTAATAGACAGTGGAGGAGGCTGTAGAGGATTTTATGAGCTCAGTGTGCCTGTGTGATCATATATTCTCTTTTCCAACACACACTCATATAACATATATGCCTGTCCTCAAAGATGAATCTAGGAGGGAAGAAAAGACCAAACTCAGTCTTGGGTGCATCACTAGACTCTAAAGCTGGTTTCTTGGATCAGACTCCACTCAACAGTACAGTATAAACCGTGCAGGAGGCTGGTAGGCATGCTTTCACACCGGTTGGGTTTGTTTCATACCACAGGCTGGTGGTTGTTCCCTCCTTCCCCTGGTCTGCTGTCATCGGTACGTGTTACAGTATTATAGATATATTTTTAATTTAACTTTATTCATGAACAAAGTCTATCCATAACATTCATGGAAAAACTATTTACAAACTTTACAGACAAAGAAACATTTCATAAATAAAACAGAAAAGGTCAGAGGTCTAATCTGGGGTTAAATTATGTATAAACCCATTTTAGAAGTAGCTACACAAGGGTCGGCTAAAGTTTCATTAGCTTTAGCTAAAGCAGAAATAGCTACACTAGCAATGCAGTTGACATTAGTATATAAGCCAAAGTAGCTTAAAGCTAACTTTGTTATGCAGATAACGTAGATATGTAGCTTAAGTAACTGCTTTGTAAGCTTAGCTTTAGCTCTGTTGGCTACGTAGCTAACAAAGCTTATGATAACTTAACCACACAGATTTATTAACGTGTAGTTTATGTAGCTGCTTTAGAAACTTAGCTTCAGCGCTGATTGATGTGTACCTTTGTTAGCTACATAAGTAAGCTACATAGCTCCTTTAGTTACATTGCTAAAGCTAACTTGATTATGTAGATAACATAACTATGTAGCATACATAGGTTCTTTTTCACCTTAGCTTGAGTTCTGTTAGCTATATAGCTCTGTTAGCTACATAGCTAAAATGGCTAAAGAAAACTTAACTACACAGATAATCTAGAGCTGTAGTTCACGTAGCTTCATTGTCTACTTAGATTTATTGCCTGTTACTTTGTACTAAATACTGTTAGCTATGTAGCTCCACACCTTACATAGCTCTGTTAGCTACATAGCTCCTTTAGCTACATAGCTAAAGCTAACATCTATGTAGCTTACATAGCTGCTTTGTGAGCTATACTTTAACTACCTAGCCATTCTAGCTATATAGCTATATTACTGTTAGGTAAGTTAGCTTTAGCAACATGAGCTTTGGCAGATGAAGCTACAGCTAACTAAGTTATGTAGATAATGTAGATGCATAAATTATTTAGCTGCATTGTGAGTTAAGCGTTAGCTATCTTCTGGGATCTGTTATTTAAAGCTAAGTTAGTTTTTTTTTCAACATGGGCTTTATGTAGTTAAACCTTATCTACCTACACAAATAATGCAGATGTGTAGCTTATGTAGCTTCTTTGTGAACTAAGCTTTAGCCCCTATTGCTATGTTGCTCCATAACTTACATAGCTATGTTAGCTACATTGCTGAATAAGCTACATAGTTCATTTAGCTACATGGCTTAAGCTAACTTAGTCATGTAGGTAACATACCTACAGAGCTTACATAGCAACTTTGTGAGCTACGCTTCAGCTAGGTAGCAATTCTAGCTATATAGATCCATTATCTGTAGCTAAGTTAGCTTTGGAAACATGAGCTTTAGCTAATGTAGCTAAGGCTTAGTTATGCAGATAATGATATGTAGATTATGTAGCTCAACTGTTAGCCTAGCTTTAGCTGCCCTTTGGGATTAATAAAGTATATATATGTGTTATCTAAAGCTGTGTTTGGTTTTGCAATGTCAGCTTAAGCAAAGGTAGTTAAACCTTACTTAGCTACACAGATAACATACATACGTAGCTGCTTTGTGAGCCTAGCTTTAGCTAAAGCAGACTTGGTTATCCAGTTAACAGAGATACATTATCTATGTCGGTACACAGTTTAAGGAGCTGTAAGCTGTTAGAATTTAGATTTCATGGAGGATGGACATTTTTTCTGTTTATTCGGGGTTTGGTAAACATTTTCTTCTCAGGTTTTTAACTTTTATCTTTTGGTATCCAGCTCTTACCTTAATCTTTAACGTAACCCTGAGCAGCAGTGTAGCATTTTTTATTGTGGAAGTTTTAGTGTGCATTTCCTTTCCAGTCTGCAGCCAGACTGTCTCGCCACTGTTCTGGACTTTGTCCATGTGAAAGAGGGCTACAGCATGGAGTCACGTTATTGAAACTGGCAGAGGAGGGGCAACAGCACCTGGAAATGTCCTTGGCTCTTAAGTTTAACCACATTTTATTCTATAAATGGCCTTAATTATCGAAGACCTACTCTACAAATGTATTTATAATTAAACTTATTCAATAAGGAAAAAAAGAGCTGACTCATTTATGTCAGCAGAAAGGAAAAGCTGTCTGTCTATCATTGTTTATCCTATGGCTCTGTTATATGAGGGTAGACGTCAGACTCAGGAGAGCTCGTTAGCTCTCCATCGAGAAACACGTACGAATGTTGGCGCTGGAGCTGCAGTCTTTGGCTTGAAGGAAAGATTGTTTGTTAAAGGCTGCCAACAATCCGAATAATTTATTAACAAGCCTTTTTTATTTATTGTAAAAGTCTGCACTACCTGTGTGGACACCTGGAGTAGAGTTTGGTATTTTTGGTTATCTGTGTCATTATTTAAACTAGGGTTTCTTACTTTGGGGGGTGGGGGGGACAGGAAGTTGTGGTCTGAGTTGAGCTTTCGATGTATCAGCTCGTCGAGTTTCTTCCCCCCGAGGCTAAGAAGAGAAGAAATGCAGCTTTGAGAAAATAAGATTTGGGTTCCCAGGAAAAGAGAAAGTAAATTAAGATGGAGATTTTATGCAGTGACTCATAGATGTAGACACACAAACACAGAGGAGCTGGTGAGTGATTCTCCCTGCAGCTCTCCTACCCATGGTTCTGGACCTTCACAGAAACATCTCTGGACTCCATTGTATGTGCTGCTGCTGCTGTGTGGAAAGTTGTGGTGTGTATTTTTCAGACTTGTGTTTATTTTATGAACCATGAATTTTACCTGCAAGTGACTGCAAGTAAAGAAAAAACAACAGAGAGCGCTTCTGTCCACCTGTTCTCAAGGTTTGAGTCAATGCATGCATCTTAAATAGACAGGAACAAAGTCGCTCCTTCACATGAATTTTGAATGTTAAATAACACTAATAGCATTTAAAATTAATCATTTAGGTCCAAATTAACAATTTAGGTGTGTATTTATGATGTCAACCTTTAAACTGGTTGTTTAAGGAAGTGTATAGGAGATATTCCTGATTTTAACTAAGAATTCCCACCATCGGTTTGATGTATCAGCTGTGCACATTCTCAGAAATAATGTGATTTGGATGTAAAGCTAAAGCTAACATGGCTAACTAGCTATGTAATTACTACATAAGCAAACAAAGCTAAAGCTAACTGAGCTACGCAGATAACATGGATATGTAGCTTAAGTAGCTGCTTTGTGAGGTAAGCTTTAGCTTTGTAGCTCTGTTGGCTACCTAGCCACCTGGCTAATGCTGACTTAATGATATAGATATGTAGCTTAAGTATCTGCTTGTGAGGTCTCACTCTTCTTCACAGAATTGTTCTAGCTCAACCATATTGGAGGGTTTTCCAGCATTAACTGCCTGTTTAAGGTCACACCACAGCATCTCAAGTGGATTTAGATCCAGACTTTGACTTGGTTGCTCCAAAACCTTTATTTTGTTTATTTTGAGCCAATCAGAGGTGGACTTGCTGGTATATTTCAGGTCGTTGTCCTGCTGCATAACCCAAGAGAGCTTGAGCTTGAGGTCATGAACTGATGGTGGTACGTTGGCCTTCAGGGTTTTCTGGTAGACAACAGAATTCATGGTTCCATCAATCACAGCAAGTGGTCCAGGTCCTGAAGCAGAAAAGCAGCCCCAGACCATCACACTGACACCCCCATGTTTGACTGATCGCATGCTGTTCTTTTTATCAAATGTTATTTTTACTCCAGATAACGGGACGCACACCTTCCAGAAAGTTCAACTTTTCTCTCGTCAGTCCACAGAGTATTTTTCCAAAAGACTTGGTGTTCATCAGGATGTTTTTAGTCAAATGTGAGACGAGCCTTTGTGTTCTTTTTTGTCAGCGATGGTTTTGGCGTTGGAACTCTCCCATGATGCCATTTTTGCCCAGTGTCTTTCTTATGGTTGAGTCATGAACTCTGACCTTAACTGAGGCCAGTGAGGCCTGCAGGTCTTTGGATGTGGTTCTGGGTTCTTCTGTGACCTCCTGGAGGAGTCGTCACTCTTTGAGTCATTTTGGTTGGCTGACCACTCCTGGGAAGGTTCACCACTGTTCCCAGTTTTCTCCATTTGTGGCTAATGGCTCTGACCGTGGTTCGCTGGAGCCCCAAAGCCTTGGAAATGGCTTTGTAACCTTTTCCAGACTGATAGATTTCAGTCCCTTTGTTTTTTTCATTTGTTCTTGAATTTCTTTGGGTCGTGGCATGATGTGTTTCTTTCTGAGATCTTGTAGCCTACTTCACTTTGTCTGACAGCTTCTATTTAAGGGATTTCTTGATGGTGGGGAGAGTGAGTGATGACATAAGCAAAGGCATTTGGAAAAAACTCATTTAGGGACCCGGCAGAATATCCTCCATGTCTGAAACATGGTTCCTGACCCAGACTTCAACAATGAACCACTGTTTTGCTTTCATGGAAGAATTTCATAAGAGAGAAAAGCTGTTAAAAGTGCCCTTCCAGGCCTGAGCTATTTAAAAGGCATGCTGGAATTGCTTTCAGCATGAACAAAGAGCCGGACTTTTAACAGTTTTTCTCCCTCATTATTTGAAATTCATCCATTAAACTAAACCAGAGTCCTTCACCTACGGCAGAGACTCACTCTCCACCTACAATGCACCCTTCTCTCACAGAGACCCTTGGACTTGGAGGTGCTGACTGCTGAAAACCGTCCCAGTTCCTTCTGGAGAGAAGCCAACAGAACCACATCGTCTGCAAAAAGTAGAGATGAAATCCTCGTTCGTGGCTGAAAACTCACAAAGTCTGTAGAGGATGCTCACGTTGGATGGTATTTCCTCAGAAAGTTCTTGTAAATTCTGCCATTTTTCAAATTATTCTTCTTCGTTGTGTTGAACTCTATATTGCACAACAGTCTTTTAGGATTTACCGACTGCATGGTGGTCTAGTGGTCAGTGCTGTCTCCTCACAGCAAGAAGGTTCAGGTTGAGTTTGAGTCAAGGGCGGACCCCGCCTCTTAGCCAATGAAAGCTGGGATTGGCTCCAAGCCTCAGGATAAGAGGAATGGATGATGTATGGGCTTGTTGGCCAGGATCCAGCCCAGTCCATCCTCCCGACCCGTTCCGTGTCGTGTTTACCTGTCTAAGGTTTATCTGTCAGGTGGTTGTTGTAGTTTTTACTTGGGGTGCAGTATCATCGTTTTTACATGGAGAACTGGAGGTGACAGAAATATGTCCTCTCCCAACATTGACGTGTGTCAATTGTGTAGAAAACCAGCCAATCTGTCACCTTCCCGTCAGGATCAGCCGCTGCTCTGACTTCTTCTTCTTCGTGTGACATGTTCGGTTTGTCTGCCGCTGCAGGCGCGAGGCGACGGCTGTCAAGAGGCGTGACGCAGCTGGTGAGTGGTGCACTTTTTTTTCCGATTGTGCATAAAAACAGGTGGATTGAACACGCTTATAGAGAGGAGAGAGAGGGGCGAGAGAGGTAGGAGGGGGTTGGTGAGAGAGAGAGAGAGAAAGAGAGAGAGCTGAATGCAGTCCAGCCTCTCTGCGCTGTGGAGCAGCAGTCAGTCCGACAGTGAAGGACGCAGAGCGAGGAGTCCACAGCAGCACGCAGGAGGAGGAGGAGGAGGAGCACAGCAGGAATAATCAAAGAAGAGGAAGAAAAAGAGCCGTCATCTTCATTTGCTCTCTTTGTGATTTGGATAAAAAGACATTCAGCAGCTGGAGGTAGAGAAGACGGAGGAGGAGGTGTTGGAGGTGTCATTGCGACAGCGTGTTTGCACCTGTCTGTGGGTTTTTCTCTGTGAAGACTCGTCTCTCTGCTGGATTTGGAGTAAATCTTGGATTCTCATCACCAGGAGTTGTTTGCTGCTGTTTTGTCTGTTGCACCTCCTTCATCCCTCTCTCTCTCTCTCTCTCCTCCGCTCGCTCTCTCACTTGGTCGAGGGACTACCGTTCTGCTCTTCTCTCTCTCTCCTCCAGCCGGCTCTGCTGTAACGGTGCCGGCACTACGGCTGCCGCTCGCCGGCTCGCCCACGGAGAGGAGAAGCAGATGGGTGAGTGATTTAGAGAGAGTGGATGTGTGAGGTAGGGGAGATGCTCTTTTCCCACTCTCCTCTGCTGCTTTTTTTTAACCCTTTACCTCTGCTCTCTCTTTTCCTTTTCACCTCATTTGTGCTTTTTCTTCTCTTCATTCCTCCAGTCGTGCTCCTCGGTTTCCCATCAGTCACTCTCCTCACTTCCCAACACGCCAGCTGACGGCCATCGATCAGACCATCCGTGCCCTTTCCTCCATCACTCACGTTCCACCTCGCTTCTCCTCTGCCTTTAAAAAAAAAAATCATTTCCTTTCTTCTTGGTCCTCTCTTCCTGTTTCCTCCAACCATTACACATTTGCACCATCAGCCAAGCAGTCAGGTACGGTGGCCCTGAAGGTCAACTGCAAAAACATTTCATAAACCTTCAAAGCATGTCACAAAACTGAAACACATTCCATGAAACAAACAAGAAAGATTTAATGAATCTTAAGAGAGTTTCATGAGCACAAACACAAATCAGGAATTTGAAAAAATCTTAAACTTAAAAACATTTTTTAGAACCAAAAAAACATTTTATGAAAAAGCAAAACCATTTCAGGAAATGCAAAAACTCATAAAACACTAAAAGAAAATATAAAGACAAAAATAATAGATGAAATAAAAAATCAAATTCATGCAAAATCATTTTGTGAAAGGCAGGAACATTTTTAGGAGCACCAAAATGTTGCTAGGAGTGTAAAATTTCATCTAACCCCATACACAACAAACAAACAAAAATAAACAAATACATAAAACAATTCATGAATATAAAACAAAAACATTTTACAAATGTTAAAAAAAAGTGTGCAATTAAATAACATTTTTCTATATTTTAGAACAGGTAACCACATCAGGAGCTTGGAAAAAAAAAGGAAATAATCTTTGTAACACTTAACCACTTAACACTTGAAAAAAAAAAACAACAACAACAAAAAAAGATTAAATGCAAGGTATCTTTTTTAACCTACAAAAATGTTTTATGAATTGCAACTGTATTTTTTTCATGAAATGCAATCTTTTTAATAAAAAAAATGTAAAACATAACATTATTTCATGAAAATCTGAAAATTGCAATAAATGCAAGATTTGTTTTGGAGAAGTGCAAAAATATTGTCACAAACTTTAAAACATTAAATGAAATCCAAAACAACTCATGAAATGTAAAAAAAAAAAAAAAAGTGTAATGCAGTGAAATTTTGTGGTACACAAAAAAATTGCAATATATTTATATGATATGAAATGAAAAAATAGGTCTCATTCATTAAATAAATTAAACACTATTATTTGGTACAAAATTATTAAAGGATTGCCAAATATGGTATTTCAGAAAACTCAAAATTTTCACCTTAAAAAAAGTTTTGTCATAAAAAACGGAGGAAAAAAATCACAGAAGACGAACATTGTGTGAGTAAAGCAAAAATACTTAAACTCATAAAACATACCAAAATCATTTTCAGAACTCACAAAAACTTTTTTGAGAAATGCATTTAATCATGTCATCCAACACAAAAATATTTCATGAAACTGAAAAAGCAATCTTAAAAAAATTCAAAATTTTAATAACAGGTAATGTCACTTTTTTAAATTTATAAAAACACAAAATTATTCTGCAAAATGCAAAACAATGTTCATTAGACTGAAATGATTCAAGGCTTGCAAAAAAAAAATGATGTTCCATTAATTTCAGACTTTTTATTAAGAAATGGATAAATGTTTGTGAAACTCAAAAAATTTAACAATAAAATAAAAATAATACTTTTTTTGAGAGATTCAAAAAAACATTTCATGGAATTAAAAGTGTTGTGAAATGCATAAAAAAAAAGAATTGCACAAAAACATAAAATGAAAATGCATCTAAAAAATAAATAAATAAATAAATAAATAATTGAATCAAAAACGGTGTCACAAATTTTTAAAAGAGTGTCCTGATGAGCCAAAACATTTTATCAGACACAAAACATTTCACAAAAATCAATGAAGGTATTTTTAAGAAAGCGAAAACAAATTCCACATGACCAGAGCAAATATATGACCCACAAAAAAATTGTTGAATGTAAGAAAATTTTACTTAAGAATATTTCACAGAACAAAAAAATGTCTGCAGATGTGTAAAAAAGTGAAACATTTAATCAAATGTAGTAACATTTTTTTCAAAAACATTTTTTGAAACATTCAACATTTGTTTTTGTCCTGTGAAATGTTTTTAAGTCTCACAAAAAGTTTCTGCAGTTGTTCTTCAGGGCCGCCGTAGAAAGAATGCAAAAAAGAGAACGCGTGCATATTAAAGCACATAAGCACGTCTTACACCACACTATCATGCACACACACACCATAACACACCCTCATATTCGTACATACACATGATAATACACACTCATATTCACACACACACGATAATACACACTCATATTCACACACTCGATAAAACACCCCCATATTCACACACACACACACACCATAATACACACCCGTTTTCACACTCACGGATTCGAGCACCATCACCTGGAAGTCGTCAGGACGTCTGAAGCAGAGAGGCGTCAGGCTCGACAGAAAATCAACGGACGGGGCTCGAACCCCGATAATCCCTCCATCCCTCTCTTCATCCATCACTCCTCTGCCTCATCACCCCGCTCCATTACACCCCCACCCTCCACATCCACTGTCACCTCCTCCGTTCCCATCATCCTCCCCTTCATCTCCCATAGAAACCCAGAGAAATGAGCTGGTTCCCTCTCAGCTGTGATGAATATGTATGTTATATACGTGCTGTATGTTTATTCAAACAGCTGCAGCCTGTCTGTGTGGGCCCGCTCCAGCTGCTCTGATTGGCTGAGCTGGTTTTACCAGTGGAGCGTCGGTGTACACCGTGAACCTGATCGCTGTTGTCACACACAAACATAAACACACAGAGACGCACAGAGAGCGGGCGGGAGGTCGATTCATTCACAGGATAAATTATTCATCAGATGAAAAGCGCTCGCATCCTTAAACGTCCCATGTGTTCTAATTTGCAGCTGAAATGTTTGTTAATTGTTTGGTAGAGCTGAAAACAGCCGAATGATTGTTGACGAGGCTTTCATCAGTCTGTGTTTGCTCTCACGCTGTCGCCTCGCCTCGCTGCTGAAAACATGAACAGGTCTGAGCGCGCTGTGGCTTTTGTAGTGACACTCTCTTAATTAAAGAACTTCATTAGAGGACTATCAAGGATTTCAATGAAGTCCTGGCTCTAGTCATCGTGTAGGCTTGTATTTTAGAAAATGGAAGCCTCTCTGTGCAGTTTGGCCATTTGTGCACACAACAAAGGTGTTTCAGGTCACTGGAAAGGCACCTTTTAGAAAACTACAGAGGTAGAGGCTGGTAAAATCACACTGTGCAGCCAGTGGTGGATCAAGGAAGTCAGGTAAAGGTAACTTTTACCCATTTATTCCACATACTCTGCATGGGCTGCATTCCAGGTGTGCAGTAGTTTGCTGGAGATACAGGAAACAAGAGATCTGTACGTTTGCATTTATGAAGATGATTTGCCAGGGTCCAAGCACCAGGGATGCGAGGAGTATTGAATTTGTAGTCGTTTTTATTATTCTGCCCAATCTGGGGGCTTTAACGTGCTTGAAAACGCATCACTTTCCCCCAAATTGTCCCCTAGTGAAATTTGAGTTTTCTGGTGCTTTCGTGGCGGTCTAAGGGCCCCCATATGTGAGATGCGGGACTAGGTAAGACCTGCATGCGTGAAAATTGGCACACATATGTGTCATGATTAGGCGAAAAAACAAGTCTCTGGGGACCATCCTCTAAAATGTACAGGAAATGCACTACAAACATTTAGAGGTCAAATTTTTGCATGTTCACCAATGGGAATGTTGCGCATTTTAACGAACTAATCCAAGGGATTTTATCCAATTGACTTCAAACTTTTTATTTTGAAAGTAGACAACCTAGAGATTTAAAGTTGTGCAAAGCGAGAGTTTTCACCATAGGGTGGGGCCACAAAAGGGGCCCAGACTTGCTCTATTTTATTTTATTTATTTATTTATTTATTTTTTTGCAGTGAAAATGTGATAATAATGCCGTATATCTTTTTAGTGTTTATTTCAGTCATCACCAAACTTATCATGGATGGTTGATGTTAAATACATCCATGCATCAACATCATCACTCTATCACAGCGCCCCCTTCTGCAAGACCATTTTATCTTGTGTTTTAAATTTTTGCCTAAAAAAAAAAAAAAAAAAAAAACATCCAACCCCCCCCACGCAATTCAACCTAGGGTTTTGATTTTGTGCCAGCATATGTGCCATCATTACACCTACAGAAAAGCCTCTTGGACTCATGCCAAAATCCCAACAGGAAGTCCACCAGCTTCATCTAAATTTCAAAATAAGGCGGTTTTGATGGTGCCAAATAAATTCAAAGTCTTTCAACTTCAGTATCAATCATTCTGTGTTATTCAACAGGGCTATTCAATTACAAATTCAACTGGGCCAAATCTTTAAAAGCAAGAAATGTAGCCGGGCTGGATATGTTCAGCGCCCAGTAAGCAGCTGGTAATGTCAAATTTCAAACCAGTACAGATCAATTTGATCAGAAACATGCACTTTTATTCATAGTCTCCCTTTTAAATTTGGCACTATGACAAAAGTACATCAAAAAGTGCATAAAAACACAACAACAGAGCTGTCTTTGAACATAACCTGAGCTAGTAGAAATGTTTTTTTTTTTTTCACTTGAATAAAAACAAAATAAATAGAATGAAAAAATAAAATGAAATTCTTGAAATAGTAATTTTGGTCACATCTAACCCAGGCATATCATAAAGTGCATAAAAACTACATTTGCACAGTTGTAGCTACAGTTGAAGGTCATGTTTTATACTCGGTATTTTGGCGCTACGTCTGTCTGCGTTGCTAGCCACGGTTCAAAACAATGCAGTGCAATGGAGGTAGACTGTTGCTAGGCTACGTGGAGTGTTGCATTCATGGTCTGAAATACTGTGTGAATTAATGAAAACTTGTGGAACAGCGACTCTCTGCATCTGTGGCATGATCACAGTCTGGGCCACTTGGGGGTTGGTTCTGGGCCACATTTGGTCCCCGGGCCACTGATTGAATAGGCCTGTTCTAAAGCATAACAACAGTATCAGACTGAACACACCCACATGGAAAAATCCCATCATAGCACCCTCTCCTGGTAACAGGCAGTAACACTGTTTCTTTTTATTTCCCTTGCTGTACTGAACCTATTAAGCTCAGATTTTTCCGTAAAGTCCTCAATAATTGTCTACAAGACTGACATGACAATTCAGCCAAATTGGTGAGCGTTTTGATCCCTGATCCCGCCAGTTTCACAACTCTCATTTCATGTGGACGACTCTGCAGATGTGTCTAATGTAACCGAGCATCAGCAGCTATATTACACTGTTACTGAAGTAATGCAGTATTTTTTCAGTTTTCTTCAATTTCTTCAAAATGGAGATGACTCTATATTTACCCTGTAAATCGGAGAGTCCCCAGGTCTTGGACCCCCCATGATGCCATTTTTGCCCAGTCTCTTTCTGATTGTTGAATCATGAACACCATAACTGAGTCAGTGAGGCCTGCAGGTCTTTAGATGTTCTGGTTCTTTTGGGACCTTCTGGATGAGTCGTCCTTGGAGTCATTTTTATGAGGCGGGCCACTCCCAGGAAGGTTCACCGCTGTTCCAAGTTCTCCCCATTTGTGGATAATGTCTCTCACTGTGGATCGATGGAGCCCCAAAGCCTCAGAAATGTCTTTGTAACCCTTTCAGACTGATAGATGTCAGTGACTTTGTTTCTCATGTGTTCTTGAATTTGTGTTGGAGATCTTTCAGCCTAATCACAGTTAATTCATGATTTTAGTGGGCAAAGACTTTTTACATAAGGCCAAGGACAGGGGTGTCAAAGTCAAGGCCCGGGGGCCAAATCCAGCTCATGGCACAGTTATGCCTGGCCCACTAGATCACGTTATATTTTGATTATAACTGGCCCACTAGTATGAGGTCTGCAGATTTATAACAATGTAAACTTAACCTTGGTGATTGAAAATATTCTTTTTAATTCTTAAGAATTAGAAAGAGTCAAGAGCTGAAATAATTTGGTTAAAGTCAGGAATGTGGGGAAAAAAATAAGAATTTTTATTCAATATTTTCATATTTGCATCTCAAAATTCTGACTTAAAGTTTTGGTTTTGACTTTCTATATCATATTTTGACCTTTTAAAATCATGATTTTGACTTTTATCTCTTATTTTGATGATTTAGATTCACGATTTTAATTTTTAAGTCAAACGTTGAGGTATTAAACTTATGAATTTGAATTTTAGCTTACATTTTGACATTTTCAACTCCTAATTTTGAATTTTAATCCCAAATATAAACCTTTTTGATTTAAAATCTTAAATTTTTGTCTCATCTTCAGGCCTTAATATTTTTTTTTTCACTTATTTTGACATTACAAACTCCTGATTTAGAATTTTATCTTATATTTTCACCTTCTAACTCTTGATTTTAGCTTTTTTTTTCCTCAGATGTTGAACTTTTCAACTCTAAAAATAATTTTTAATCCCAAATTTTGACCTTTTCAATTCAAAATTTTCCTTCTCATCTTTTAAACTCATGTTTTTTTTTATTTTATCTCCTATTTTGTCATTTAAAAATATACTTTGAATTTTATACCATATTTTGGTCTTTCAAACTCGTGATTTTGATTTTTTTTAAAGTTCTTTCACTGTTAAAAATCAGGATCAAGATCATTTATCATCAATGTTACATTTGTCCCTGTATTACTGGTTACTGGTGAAGTTTATGGGAGATTCTGACCCTGTTAGACCCTCAGGTTGGACCCAAACTCACATTTCAGCCCCTGCTGTGATTGAGTCTGACATGCCTGGCCTGGTAGTTATGGATGGCTTTTTCCTTTAATAAATAAAATCATCATTGAAAAACAATGTGACCACGCTAGCTTGAAAAGGCGCGTCACATTTGAATCTTTTTTGCTCTTTTCCTTTTTTTTTTTTCTTCAGGTTTGTCTGCACAAAACAAAGTAGATGAATCAAGCAGACTAAAACACAGATCGATGGTCATCTCAGTGAAGAAATGAGTCTCTCTGACGCTCTTAAAACCCAATCAACAGTAAATCAGTAGCTGCTTAAGCATGGAGGTTAACGAAGAACTACAGCAGATATTTAAGCACTGTTAGAGCATGCAACAGCACAGGTAGAAACCTCCCTTTGTCTTCACTTTTATAGCTTTAAAATGTCAACTATGTGTGTGTTTGTGTCGCAAGTCAGCTCCTCAGAGTCGTCTCCCTCCTGTGTGAGCGATGGAGACAGAGCGAGGCGTTATCAGGAGAATCAGAGCCAACAGTGGGTGGAAAACCACAGCCGGTGTTTCCAGGTTTAATGTATGCGCGCTGTAATCCAGAGAGGGTTGGCGTGCTGCTGTCGCTGCAGGTGACGGGGAGGGCCGACGGAGTCCACATTTGGTTTGCACAAACGTGAGCGGGTGTACGTTCGTGTGTCATTTGTCTTTTGTGAGTGTTTGGGGGCTGCGAGCAGAGCTGAGACTAAGTCATGATTTCAGGGTGAAATTCCTGCAGAGCTCATCGTTCCAGAGATGCACCAACACCAACAGCTCCCTCCCTCCTTTTCTCCTCAGAATATCTCACAGTATCTGTTTTCTCTTAGGTAACTTTTATACTGTTCTATTAAAACTAAATCACATGGAGAATTTAGTGGTTTAAGCATGTAGTCTTTAACGCTGCACTTGGCCAGTAGGACTGGACAACATCAAGTGGTTTCTGGCTTGTCTGGCCAGAACAGAATCAGGATACCCCCACCCACCTTTTTTGGACCACATAAACAACAATTAGGGGATCTCTGCTCTTGCTTTGGTATCTGTTTCACAAAAAGGTGCCTAGGCGAGACAACAAGCTCTCTGGGATGTTCTTTATAAATCAAAGAAGGCAAGCCAAAAGGAGAGAGAGACTACGGCGTGTTGCCGTGGTTCAGCAGAGACTGAGCAACGTATCGACATGTATTTAAATTTATATCATGGTCTCGGTGATGTTAACGTCCAGGTTTATAGTCTGATCACAAACGACTCTCAGTCTCACTCGTCTTCATGTCTTTTATTGATAAATCTTTCAGAGCAGACTAGTTTTTTTGTTCCACTGTGACTTCATATCTACGGCCCGTCCTATTTACTGGAGTACTGAATAACGTTTACATTCCCTAAGAACGTTATGGGATTGGAATTATTATCCCAGGTATTAGTCAGGCCCTCAGGCATTACTGGGAAAAAGAATCGTTGCTTTAATAAAACTTTCTATTTTGATCGCATAACGTATGAAATGATAAATGAGTGGTTTTATTAATTCTTTTCTTTGGCAAGTGACCATGGTACAAGCTGGTTAATGCCCAACGAGGTGTCAAATTATCAGGGATTAATGGATTTCATAGAGTCAGCTTCACGGACAGAGAAGATAGCCCAGTCATCACGCAATCAGCAGAGTATGTGGGCTCACTTCCTGTGGATGACCAGATAAAGCAACTTCACACACAACCAGAGGCTCTTAAAAATGCAAAAGAAGTCAATACAATTCTCCATCCAAGGTGTAAAAATGTACAATCAGGATGAAACAACGCTGCTGATGGCTCACGCTCTGCGTAGTCTCTCTGTCCACCGCCAGGCCATCCAATGCCCAGTTCGCCTTCGTCTCCATAACCCAGTAAGTCCT
The DNA here is from genome assembly GCF_018320785.1 of Cheilinus undulatus. Lineage (NCBI taxonomy): Eukaryota > Metazoa > Chordata > Actinopteri > Labriformes > Labridae > Cheilinus > Cheilinus undulatus. The sequence goes on from NC_054880.1 coordinate 5,583,053, forward strand.
GATGCTTAGATGTACTACCACATCACGTTTAGACCACGACACTCCAGAGCAGCGCAGTCCCTGAACTTGGTGCTTTGCCGCTGTTTCCAGCTGTACTGCTTAGAGAAGCACGCAGAGGAAGCACAACGCGTCGGATGGTTCAGGCTACAAAACACAGACAGTGTTTACTACAAAAACACAAAAAGTAAATTATTTTTCATATAATATATATATAGTGGAAAGATGGGGCTTTGGTGCTGATAAGGGTCTTAGATGGGTCAAAGATTAGCAAAAAAATTGATTTGATTGCATTAGTATTTTTTACATAATGTCAGATATACCCTCTTGACATCTTTGAGGCAAAAATGTCCCCATTGACTTCCATTAAAACCACGTTTTTTTAATCTCACTGTCATTGCAGTATAAAATCATGCATTCTGTAATGTCAGCATTTCAATGTGAAGTAAACTAGTGAAATCTGACATTTTTACCTTATTCCACCAGATTCAACCATTTACTCATTAAAGGACCACGCATGAAATTCTTGTATTTTTGCCACTTATATTATGGAGAGTTTTGTGTAAGTTTAAAAGGGTTAAAATTCTGAGAATTATTGAATGTTTGCTAGTTTTGAGCAAGTCTGAAGTTGTTAAAGAGATTTCTGAAAAAAGTAGAAAAAATATTGATGTATGGAGATTTAATGGCAATTTTTCGGTGCATGTACATTTTTGCCTCGAAGGTGTCCAGACGGTACAAAATTCATTGAGAGAGTATGAACGACATTTGAGGGTAAAACATGTTGGATTTCAAAAATTTAACTAGAAAGAAAAGTTCCTGTAAACACTCATGCCACAGACTGTAAAACTGACAAAATGATCACAAATAAAAAAAAAAAAAAAAAAAAAAAAAAAACGTGAGAAAAATGGACGAAAATGCCAGAGAAGGGCATAAAGGTTAGACTGACCAGAGTTCACTTATTCGGTTCGTACCAGAGTTAGAATGAGAGTCCACACCACTCCAGACAAACCGGGCTCTTCGTGGAAATGAACCGTCGTTCTTATAAAGCGGACCAAACAGAAGTGGTGTAAAAGCAACCTTACTCAGATCTTTATTGACAGAGGAACAAAAAGCTACACTATCTCGGCCTTGGCTTGAGTTTTATCCACCGACTGGCTCCTCGGTTCATAAACTAGAACAAAATGTGTGCATGCCTACAACCTCAATCTCTCCTGTCCCTCTGATTGGCCGGTAATGGACGTGTCTGTCCAATCACCCTCTGAGAATATTTTGAAAAGTCCTGCTCTACCCAAACACTTTGTATGGGAGGTTTTCCTAATAAATGAAACATATCCATGCAATGTGTCAGGTTAACTTCTACCTTAGAGTTGAAAAACACGTCTTTAGAATGAACAGGGCTAGGACAGAGGATAAGACACGCCCACTTCCTGCTTCCTCCTGTCCCTAATCAGCCACAACATCATTCAGTCTCTGCTGCTTTTTAGATTTATAAGCCACTGAGAAACCATGATACATGGCCATTTTAAGAAAAAATATGGTTTATTCAAATTTTCAGCCAGCAGCACTACATTACCCACAATCCTCGAGTGTTTCAGTGACATCTGTGATTGGCTGATCCTGCCTTTGTGGGCTAAACGTTGTTGTCCTGTCTAGTTCTGCTGCTATCAGTGAATTTGATGGTCATTTTTCAACAAACTGAGGTTTAAATGATGAAAAAGTGCTCTTAGAATTTACATTTATGCTTGTGACATATCTGTCACAACTTTAATGATACTCTGTAATGTCATAAAATTTTCATATCATTAAATCTCTGACACAGTTGATTATCTGGTCATCTAGTGAGACACAAACTGAAACCCTGAAGCATTTTTTTAGGGTTAGGGTTGGATGGTGCATTCGTTGCTGGTCTTTTTACTGCTCATTCTGCACTGCTGGCCTCCACTTTTAACCCATGATGCCGGTAAGATCTGCAGCTCTCTGCACCAGAGCAGCCGACTAAAACCGAAGTAAAAGGACGGGTTGTAAATCGACTTTCTTCACATGACACTCGGTTTTTGTCTGCAGCACACGCGTGTCTGTAAGCGGCGTATTAGAGCTGGAGTAGACTTCTCCTGGAGGACGTACTTTGCTGTGATTATGTGTATTATGTGTACTTAAGAGCTGCTGAAGGCTCTCTTTAACAAACAGCCTCTCAGGCGCCGTGTCGACGCTGAGCCACCACGTAGGAAAAAAAAGGAATAATTTGGTGTAAGACAGCAGACGTTAGAAACACTCTGAGAAAAGCTGAACTGGGAGAGCTGAAGCAGTCTGGAGGACAGATGTGAACAATAGACGAATAAATAAACGCGCTGGCTGCTCACGCCGCAGGTTTACGCACCTTTGAATGATGAAGATGAAGAAATAAACAGGGTTTGTTCACCTTCACTTGTTTTAACTCTCACGGTCTCAGAGGAGCTGCTCCTTTGTTTCACTGAGAATCCTGATGAGAAGGAGCGTTTTTACTGGGGCTGGGAAATTAACCGCAATTTAGATTAAATCACAGTATGGCCTGCTGCAGTTTACAAATCACATAAGCTGCAGTATTTCTTTAACTTACAATGTGTTTACATCACAGTTAAATACATAGATTTTTTGGCAGCAGAGATATTATGCACATTATGCAAAATTTTTAAATGGTTTACAAAAGCATGCATTTTTTTCTTAGTCAAAACAAATGACATAAAAATGATAATTCCCTTCAATAAAGCTATTACAACAAACACATTTGCAATATCAAGTGAATTGAAAAAATAATTTCAATTACATATTTAGTGGGGATGCTGAGCATCCACACTGTTGATATTCGCGTCGGCCATTTTGTTTATTATTCTTCCTCCATGCCGGCTATCTCCTCCTTCATACTTTGTCTTTTCGACACCGTTTCAACTAAAAATTCAGCTTCTTCGTCATTCAACTGCTATGACTTTTCTCATTGCTACCTTTTATCATTTTTAAAATATAGCAATTTTCATGCTATTTTCAGCTATTTATATGCTTTTTCAGCCATTGAAAGCAATTTTCAGCTACTTTTAGGCCAAAATTGGCTATTTTTATGCTACTTTCAGCTATATTAAGGCTATTTTCGAATTTTTAAGCTATTTTCAGCTATTTTAAGGCTACTTTTAGCTATTTTTATGCTATTTTCACCTCTTTTAGGCTACTTTCAGCTGTTTTTATCCTTTTGTGAGCTATTAAATGCCATTTTCAGCTACTTTTATGCCATTTTATGTTAGTTTATGCTATTTTTTTGCTATTCTCAGCTATTTCTGTGCTTTTTACTATTTGCAGCTGTTCTTCCACAATTCAGCTCTCAGCATCCCCATGCAATTTCAGCTGAAATTGCAATTTTGATCTAGTTTTTTTATTGTTCTGCCCATGTTCATTCAGTCTTGTATTGACGAAGTCTAGCATTCATTTACCAAAGTCATACCCTCAGGCCTCAATCAGCTGATAGCCAGCTGATTCCAGTTATCACCTCCCAGCTCTCAACACAAATATGACACACTTTGCACTAATCCCTGCTTGCATTAATGCTGATCCACCACGCTGCTGCTGTCAGATCTTAACCTCCTCCTTTATAGCATTAAGCAGGGGTTCAAACTCAATCAGAGCAGGGGCCGGATTCAGGATTCAGGTCTAACCTGAGGGCCTAGCAGGGTCAACATTTAACCATAACTGTCAACTCAGTATTAAAATATGGAAAACAACAACAACAACAATAACAACAACAGCAGCACTGATGATAGATCATTTGGAAATTCCAGAAAGTGAAAAAATGAAATGAAATGAAAAAATAATTAGTTTAAAGGCTCAAATCTGAGCCAATCAAAAAATTCAAATTTATTTGTTCAAAAAATCAGAACACTGCATGAAAAATAGAAAAATAATGTTTTAAAAAGCAAATAAATACGATAGTTGAAATCACATTTGAAAATAAAAGATCAACTTAGAAATCATGAGTTTGAGAGTCAAAATATGACTTAAAATTTAAAATTGTGAGTCTGACAGTTCAAAATTTGGGATTAAAAAGCAAAAATTAGGAGTTGAAAATGTCAAAATATGAGCTAGAATTCAAAATCATGACTGAAAAAGTTACAAATATGACTTAAATTCAAAATTGGGAGTGTCAAAGGTTAGATATAATTTAAAAATAAAAGTAAAAAATAGCCACTTAAAAAGTCAAAATATGAGGAAAAAATTTAAATCATGTTTTTACAAGCCAAAATTTGGCATTAAAAAGTAAAAGGAGTTGAAATATGACTTAAAATTTAAAATTGGGAATCTAAAAGATGAAACTGTGACACATAAAGTCCAAATTCTGAGTTGAAAAGGTCAAAGTATGAAATGAAAAGTCAAAATCATAAGTTTGAGTCGCAATCTTGAGATGCAAAATTAAAAATATGAAATAAATCGAAATTAATTTCTTTTCACACATTCTTGACTTTTTATGAAATTTTTCTTACTCTTTACGTTTTCAGATTTTTATGCCTTAACAAGGAAATTTTAAATCATCAAGGTTAAGTTTACATTTTTATACTGGAGGAAATCTGCAGACCTCGTACTGGTGGGCCAGTTATAATAAAAACAGGAAATGATCTTGCAGGCCAGATACGATCGTTCCACGGGCCGGATCTGGCCCCCGGGCCTTGAGTTAGACACCCGTCACATAAAGCTTGTTGCACCCTCATATTCAGGTCCATGCTACCGTAGATTAACTGCTTTTGTCTTCTGTACACACTGTCCTTATTAATATGGACAGAAAGAACAGAGAGTACAGACTGATGGGTTTGATCGAGCATTAAGGCTTTTAGGCTTGGATCGACACATTAATCAAGTTACATGAACAATCAATCATCAGGTGTTTTTTATGCGTTGTAGACATATTTTACATATTGTACCGTGAACATTTGTTCAAAGCTCTATGAACAGCTTCCTGTCACAGATGAGGCTTTGTGTTATCAAAGGAAAACAGCTTTGGGTTCATATCTTTACAGACCAAATCTAAACATCTCAGGTTCTCAGTGAAGTGCAGCGTCTTTGTGAGTAACTCCTGAGGTCTACAGTCGACGGGTGTCGGGGTTTGTGTCAGAGTCGTCTCCTGCCTGTGTGAGCGATGGAGACGGAGCGAGGCGTTATCATGAGAATCAGAGCCGTCAGTGGGTGGAAAACCACAGCCCGTGTTTCCAGGTTTAATGTATGCGCGCTGTAATCCAGAGAGGGTTAGCGTGCTGCTGTCACTGCAGGTGTCGGGGAGGGCTGACGGAGTCGACATTTGTTCAGCTCCACTGTCAGCAGCTGTGCTTGTGCTCAATCATGGCGCTGAGAGTGTGAGTGTGTGTTTATCATTGATCAGAGTGTGTATTCCTGCTTATGTGGGACTATTTCTGTCATTATGTGTGTGATGTGTAGAGAGTATCTGTGATTGTGTGCTCTCTCGCTCCAATGAGTGCAAAAGGGAAAATATTCAATCTGTTTGATAATTCTCCAACAGACGATGTTTACAGCAACCTCCAAACACAAACACGTGTGTGCAGCACCTTTACACACTCAGACTCAGGGATTCAGCGACAGAGGTATAGAGGAGCAGCAACACTCACTGTTTTAATCACAATTAAAGGAGCAGTCTGTCTTTTTAGCAGGATTACAATGAGCAAGCTTGGCAACAATGGAGAAAAACATACAAGTGTTTTATTCAGCTAAATATACAAGAACCTTTTATTTTACTAAGTTTATTTTATTCATGGTTGATCATTATCTTCTGTCTGACAAACTCCATGCTAGCAGACTTTCACACGACGATCTACTTTGATTCTATTCCTGTCTTCATCACTGACTTCAGTGCCTCTGTCTTCAAGGCCTTAAATAAAGTCTCATGGTTGTTGAAAAAGGTGTGCCTCAAGGTTCCTCCCTAGAACCCCTACTTCCTCTTCTGCATCTTCACCAACATGCTCCACGTCTCAAATTCAACTCTATGCAGATGATGCGGTTACTTACACATCCAGGACCGATATCTCAAATCCAGACAACCGTACAGGCTGACTCTGGTAAAGTCTTTTCTAATAAACTCCTTACAAGAAGAAATTTTTATCACGTTATTTGGCACTAGACTGAAGCATAGACATTCAGATAAGTGGGTGATCACATACCTTGACAGAACTCCACTTCTGGAGGTAGAGAGATATAAATATATGGGTGTATGGCTTGACTCAGCTCTGACTCAGTTATTTACCCTATGAGACCGCCGTTGTCATATATGACAAGAGGAGACACGTGTTATTCGAAGTTAAATAACTTTGGGACTGTAAATCATAGCAACTTATTGTCTTGCCCTCTGAAAGCCCACTGTTGTGCCATTCTAATGACGCTATCCACACCTGTGCAGCTGCTACAGAACACTTCTAGTGAGCCTGGAACTTGGCTGACTTTCCAGGGTCTGTAAAGATTAAATCCATTCCAGTAACTCTGACAGTGGACGTCTTTTTATCCAGTTTAGAATTCAGTCGTTACTGCAGCTAGTATGTTAGCCGCTACCATATTGTCTGTTTATTTCCCAGAATGCATTGGGACAGGCAGTGAAAACCAATGGCAGGCTGGTCCATCATCATATTATGCTTTACTGAAAAAGTGCATAGACTTATAAACTGGAGAAGAGAGCCTGAATGACTCAGACAGAAAGAGACACAGAGAGGCCGTGACGTGTCAGAGTCTCTGCAGACAAGAACTACTTTAAATAATGACTCATATTCCCAAAAGCACAAGGACTTTTTTTTATAATATTGTAAATATTCTGAAGATTTTTTCATCACAGATAATTATTTTATAATTCTTAAGTCCCAAAGAGACGGGAGAACAAGTTTGTGCATAAAGAACCCCTCATGAATAGATTACTGTGTTTAATCCATACAAATCTTTGAGTCTTAATGCTGATTACTCTTGTCTTTATAGTCCCGCAACTTATTTAATATTCAAGTTACACTGCTGCAGCACACATGTTCTTAAAGCCCAGGTTGTCCTGAAGAAAAGGATGTTAAGAGCTGGACTATGCACAGCAGGGTTGGTCTTTAAGAAGATTTTTCAGACAAAAAGTCCAGGAGAGACACAAGGGTTACAAAAATAACTTAGGGCTCAGAGAGTTAAAGCATTGACAGGTACGCTGCTCCTGCTGCCTTGAATCCTTATGTCTTCAGGACGTAAATTACACACAACTAGACCTTGAAAAACTGAGAAAAGACGTTCTTGTATTTGTCTTTGTTATTTAAACAAACAATAACAGTTGTGAGCTGTTCCTTACCTGGGATTTCCACACAGTGGTTTTGCTCTTATAAGTGTCATAGTTGCAGGGGATCAGGAGTAGGGGGAAGAGAGTTCCAGAGGCTTGGGGCACGGATAGAAAAGGCCCTGGAGTTCTGTGATGGAGGAGGGACAGTAGGAACAGCAGGATTTTGAAATAGCTTCTGTAGGTGACAGCTAGCCAGCTCTCTCTTTTTTGACCTTGGAGTCTCACCGCTGCGTCTTTGGAAAAGTTAAAGCCGGGGTGAACAGGAGTGTGCAGTACCAACATACACCGCTTTCCACATTATTATGCAAATGACATTCTTCTCTCTTTCCTAAATATTAATGCAGTTGACAGAATATGTTTCAAGTCATCAGCTGTTAGAGCATAACCAAATGTTTTTGAAAAAACTTCATAATGATAACCATTATTATTATTTTTTTTGTATAAAAACCTCAGAATGCACTTTTCCACATTATTATGCACAACAGAGTTTTAAAACATGTTATGGGTTTTAAAGAACTGAAAATAGTCATGTGTTGAGTTTGCAGCATTAGGAGGTCATATTTACTGAAATTAAAGCTATTTCAATCACAAACATCTTAACAGGCCAAGTTCCATGTTAACATAGGAGCCCTTCTTTGATATCACCTTCACTATTCTTGCATCCATTGAACTTGTGAGTTTTTGGAGAGTTTCTGCTGGAATTTCTCTCCAGGATATCAGAATATCCTCCCAGAGCTGCTGTTTTGATGTGAACTGCCTCCCACCCTCATAGATCTTTAGCTTGAGGATGCTCCAAAGGTTCTCAGTAGGGTTGAGGTCAGGGGAGGATGGGGGCCACACCATGAGTTTCTCTCCTTTTATGCCCATAGCAGCCAATGACACAGAGGGATTCTTTGCAGCATGTGATGGTGCATTGCCATGCACGAAGATCATTTTGCTACAGAAGGCACTGTTCTTCTTTTTGTACCATGGAAGAAAGTGGTCAGTCAGAAACTCTATATACTTTGCCGAGGTCATTTTCACACCTTCAGGGACCCTAAAGGGGCCTACCAGCTCTCTCCTCACGATTCTGGCCCAGAACATGACTCCGCCCCCTCCTTGCTGACGTCACAACCTTGTTGGGACATGGTGGCCATCCACCAACCATCCACTACTCCTCCATCTGGACCATCGAGGGTTGCACGGCACTCATCAGTCAACAATACTGTTTGAAAATGAGTCTTCATGTATTTCTGGGCCCACTGCAACCATCTCTGCTTGTGAGCACTGGTTAGGGGTGGCTGAATAGTAGGTTTATACATGACTGCAAGCCTCTGGAGGATCCTACACCTTAAGGTTGGTGGGACTCCAGAGGCACCAGCAGCTCCAAATACCTGTTTGCTGCTTTGTAATGGCATTTTAGCAGCTGCTCTAAACAGAAACCTTCCTCATTATGCCATATCCGCATGAACCTGTCTGTGCTCTGAATCAGCCACAAATTTCTTCACAGTACGATTATCACTCTTAAATTTTCCTGAAATATCTCATGTTTTCATACCTTGTCCAAGACATTGCACTATTTGAGGCTTTTCAGCAGCAGAGATCCTTTTTCTTTCCCATATTGCTGAAACCTGTGGCCTGCTCAATAATGTGGAACGTCCTTCATAAGTAGTTTTCCTTTAATTGGGCTCACCTGGCAAACTAATGATCACAGGTGTCTGAGATTGATTTCAGTGATCCAGAGAGCCCTGAGACACAAAACCAACCATGAGTTTAACTGAAAAACAAAAAACTGGATGTTTATGACACTAAAATCAAATCTGCATAATAATTTGGAACGTGGTGTAGAATGTGTTACAGTAATTGGGAGGTGATGAAATGAATGCATGGATTAGATGTTCGAGGTCTGTTCATGGTGATGGCTAGTGGACCAGATATGATAATCTCAGTGTTTTCTTGCTTCAGGGACATGCCAGAGCTGGACCTTTTTGAAGGGACAGTTGAACTGCTCATATTGACCAGAGAAGGAGCAATTTGCTCCACCAGCGGATGGTTGCAGCTGAGATTACACACATGCAGGTAGCTTTACATTTAACACATAAACAACAGCAGCATTTAGCTGCCCGTTAGCTCCGCTAGCTCTAAGTTAGCCCCATTGCCATATTAGCTGCTACCACAACTGAGCAGCTTACGACAGCCAAATACCATCCTTCAATGAAACTGCTCACAAATTGTCACAACAGATGCTGACCGACCTCTCATAAACTGATGATCTCAACTGTAACCACAGCAACTAATGTTCTGAATTTAGATGAGCAACATGTTCTATCGGCTGCTAGTATCAGTGATAAAGCTTTTATTCCTCATAACAGCCCGCTGATATAAGAGACAGTTGTATGTGAGAAGAAAAGCTCTTACTGTGCGACTCCAAGGCTGCAGCTTTTACTTTATTTTCTATGCTGAACTTGTTCATTATATTTCTACCTGAGCAGGCATACATGTAATTCTTCAGCTAGGGTATTCACAGCTGCATCCTTGAATTTCTCCTGGATGAAGATGTTCTGATGACCTGAGCCAAGGAGACAAAGACAAAGAGAGAGAGACACAGAGAATGATAAGCAGCGTGTCCTTCTGTCAAACAAAGAGAAAAGCAAACAGACGAGAAAGCGAGCAGATTTCAGAAAGAGTTAAAGATGTTGACGGATGGAGCTTTAAATCCTCTCTGTATGGCGTCAGGTGAAATCAGCACATCTTCCTTTTGTCTCTGTGCGTCTTCAGTTTATTAACCCACATGATGCAAGCAGCCATATATCACCCCCCCTCCCCCGATCTGTCCTCTGCTCGCCTCCTATAGGAGCGAGCATCAATCTTGTCTGACATGCCAGATGACATCACTTAGAAACTCCATCAGGCCGTTTGAAAAGCCATTCGCATGTGGGGTATGTGCGGCGTGAATGAGCCGTCATGGTGTATGCGGGGTGAAGACAGGTGGAGATGTCAGGCGGAGAACGTTAATGTCATAATTAAAGCGAACGTAGGACGCTTTTTACCGCCGTAATGTGCACAGAGTGTGATATAATGGAGGTTTTTCAATGGGGACGGCCTTCTTTCAGTCAAATGGGATGAGAAATGTGAAATTATGGAGAAGAAATGGATGTTTAAAGTGTCAAATTAATTTTACAAATGAAAGAAAATCCTTTTAGATGTAGAACATCTCTGCCATAATACAGACAGATATCAGGACAGAGAACGGCTATATTTAGAGTTTCAGTCATTAGCTGACCTTAATAATTCTGTTAAACACGTGTCGAAGTATTTTCTTCCATTATAAGGTTTATTTAAGTCTTAATCGATGGTTTTACCATTGTCTTTGAAGCCCAGCAATGAGCAATGAGGCTGTTTTAGAAAGTTTCAGCTTGAATCAGGCCGACTGTAGACTTCAGAGCGTCGCCAATGCCACAAAGTTAAATTAAGTATACTTTCATGTTTTGGGAATTGTAATTGTTAAATCTGCCCCCCTTTTTTTTTTTTTTGCAAAACAACCAGCAGTAAATTTTCTGAGACGGCCATCCAAACCTGCCTGGCCTGGTGTTATAAAGTCATTGCTCCTAAACCTGATAACTTGTTCCACCCTTGGAGGTAACAACAGAAGCAAGCATATGCAATAACTGGCAACGAGTCTCACATCACTGGTGAGGAATTTTAGCCCACTCTTCCTTGCAGAATTGTCACAATTCAGCCACACTGGAGGGTTTTACTGCATAAACGGCCTGTTTAGGGTTGAAGTATCTCGATTAGATTTAAATCTGCTCTATGACTCCAAAACCTTTATGGCCAAATGTTCTCCTTCAGGATTTTCATCCAGGTCCTGAAAAAGCAAAGCAGTCCCAGACCATCCCAGACCTCTCCCAGTCTCTTTCCTATTGTTGAATCATGAACTCTGACCTTAACTGAGTCAGTGAGGCCTGCTGGTCTTTAGATGTTGTTCTGGGTTCTTCTGTGACCTCCTGGATGAGTCGTCGATGTGCTCTTGGAATTATTTTGGTAGGCCGGCCACTCCTGGGAAGGTTCATCATGTTGACTATCCTTTGTTGGCATCTTTTGAGATGTGGGTGGAACTGGAACCTTACTCCTTGCCAGTTGCACCCACTATTTCAAATTTGCTTCCATCCATCCATTTTCTATACCATTTGTCCCATTCGAGGTCGCGGGGGGGCTGGAGGCGAGAGGCGGGGTACACCCTGGACTGGTCACCAGTCGATTGCAGGGCTGACATATAGAGACAGACAACTAGGCATGCTCACATTCACATCTATGGCCAATTTTAGAGTCAGCAGTTAACCTAATGGGCATGTTTTTGGTGGTGGGAGGAAGCCAGAGTCCCCGGAGAGAACCCACACATGCACAGAGAGAACATGCAAACTCTGCACAGAAAGACCCTGACCAGGAAGCAAACCAGGGACCTCTTTGCTGTGAGGCAACAGCGCTAACCCCTGCCCCGCCATGCTCAAAGTTGCTTATTTTGGCAAAAATGGAGGTAAAAAGGCCCAAACATCCCAAGCTTCATCAACATGCCATCCACCACCTCTAAAGATGATGTCATCAGAGCTTTTAAACATGCTATCAGTTCATTTGAGGGTCTTTAGATGTTGTTCTGGGTTCTTCTGTGACCTCCTGGATGAGTCATTGATTCGCTCTTGGAATTATTTTGGTAGGCTGGCCACTCCTGGGAAGGTTCTCCACTGTTCCAAGTTTTCCCCATTTGTGGAAAATGGCTCTTGCCGTGGTTGAAATATCTTTGTAACCCTTTCAGACTGATAGATGTCAGTGACTTTGTTCCTCATCTGATCATTTCTTTAGATGGCTCCATGATGTGTTGGAGATCTTTTAGCCTGCTTCACTTTGTCACACAGGATCTATTTAAGGGATTTCTGGATTCAGGAGGTCTGACAGCATCCAGGTCTGAGTGTGGGGAGAGAACTCAGGTTTACAAAAACTGTGGTTAGTCACAGTTGAATAAATTAGTTGGTTAGATATCATGTAGGTGTGGCCATTGTGCAAAAACATCTACGCTTTGTCACCTGAAGGTCTGATCTTGTGTTTTTGACAAGCTTTTCCTGCTTTCAGGTGTCAAAAGTGATGAAAAAACACTTCCTGAGGAGATTTTTATCATGTATGTAAAAGATAATATCAATATCATTAAATTCCAACATGAAGTAAAGCAGCAGATTAAAATATAAATCTCTGTTTGGTGCTGCTTCCCTAAAAAAGGGACAGAATGAGAGTGGAAGTGAATGTGACCGTGGTTCACTAACTGTAACAAATCGTCCTCACAGGGGACGTCATTTAGCTCAGAACATTAAATTTCACACTGAGGGTTTTTAGTCACAGATGGTTCCTGTCTCCAATGATCACAGACAAACAGAGGAGGATCACAGTGACAGAACGGGAGAGTTAAGGACACCACCAGAGGAAAATGTTTACCCATATGTTTCCAGTAGATAGGAGATTTTTCTTAGTATGTTCCCTTATTCATTCACTGCTGCTGCATTTAAAAAAGTAAAATCTGGTCCCTTTTTACGAGTAACAGTCTCCTTCATCACAACAAAAATACAAACATTAGCAGAGATGGATCAGTCCAAAATAAAGGAGCCAGTTACACGCCTGTTTCTGCAGATTTTTGAAGATTTTCAGAAGTACATATAGACGGCTTTAACTTTCCCTAAAACTCACTGAAAGTGCACACAAATCAAAAAGTGGCTCAAATTTACCCGTGATTGCACTTTCCTGCATGTGCACCACAAAACAGCTCCACAGCGCCCCCTAATATACAGCCCCTTGACTGGGTTTTACCTACATGTATGAAAATGACAGGATATATGTATCAGAGCCAGACCTTCAGAAAACTCAATGATAACCATTTTGAAAAACATACATGAAGCTGGTTATTTACAGCTGATTTCTATATTTTCGGCTGATTTTACGGATTCACCGTCTCCACATTTGACTAAACTCGTACTGCAGGATCCATCTGACAGACTCCAGATTTCTTAAGCTCATTGTAGACATGCTGATGATTCAAAGCTGTTTAAAGCTTGAGTTTTTCACACATGGTGTGGCCGTGGTTTGGGGTCAAACAGGGATGAGTTTTCTGGCAATGTGCTAAAAATAAAACTCAAAATAACTCTGCAGCACTTCATGCAGTCATCCCCAAACTCCACTTGTGTGGAAGGAGTCACATGTTGAACACAATCATATGCCACCTTTTCATTTTGTTAAGTGCATGTTCTGCCAACAGAAGGGTGGTTCTTCTGAATTAAAATGTTGCCATCCAGGGTTAACCATGGGCCTGTTTCCATTTTATGTTTGCGTCCTGCATTCCTCACTAAGGTTGTTTCCTTGTGTCTTTAGGATAAAAGCATGCTGCAGAGATGACATTTTTGCAAAAAAAAAAAAAAAAAAAATGTCTGTCTTCAGACCGTACATGTCTTATGGCCACTCAAAGACTGTTCATCTCAGAATGGAGATGCATGCTAAAACTTTCTAAATAAGTCGGGATAAAACTTCCATTTATTTTAAGGGTTAAGCCAAAAATCAGACCTGCAAAATCTGATAACATAATTTTAGATAAAGAAGAGAAAACTGTTTACAGTTATTTATGTGTTGATTTTTTTTAGCAGATACCCCAGTGTCTTAACCCTCCGAGGTCCCTAAGGGTTTTTTTTTTTCTTTTTTTTTTTTAACGCCCCATCCCATTAGTAGGGACACAGGAGGGTTGAAAAATAATGAAGTACTAATCACAAAAACTGGCATTTAAGGGGTTAAAATTTCAAAACAGAATGAAAATTCATTATAACTGGTGGTGACTGAAGTCACTTAAAATATTTGAACAAAAACACTGAAATCATACATTAATTTATCTATCTTTTATGGCAGAAGGTATGTTTTACCCTTAGAGACCTGGGTGTTGCACTTTTTATACAATCAGGCACTGCAAAATATTCAAAATGGTTAAAAATCAATGTTGATGCCAATCTTTGACACTGCCGGGCTCCAAACCAAAATAAAATCAGTTTTGCATGTATGTGATGGAAAATAATTCAATTTTTGTGTTTTTTCTTTTAACAAAAAATCAAGTTCTCATCACAAAAACTGGCATTTAAGAGGTTAAAATTTTGAAACTCCAATAATTTTCATTATACTTGGTGAGGACTGAAGTCACTTTAGGTATTATGCAAAAAATAAATAAATAAATAAATAAAAATAAATAGAATGATACATTAACAGATATTTTTTATGGTACTCTTTATTGGAGGATATTTCCACCCTTAGGGACCTGGGGGTCGCACTTTTGACGCAGTCAAACGCTACACAGAAAATTAACAATTGTTAAAAATCAATGTTGATGCCAATTTTTCGACACTCCTGGGCTCAGATAATTCCAAACAAAAAAATCAGTTTTGCATGTATGTGATGGAAAATAATTCATTTTTTGTTCACTCTTTATTGGAGGGTATTTTTTACCCTTAGGGATGTGGGTGTTGCACTTTTCAGGGACCTTGGAGGGTTAAAGTAGACATCATTTTACACTCCTAAATGGTTGTAAACCCAAACATGGTTCATCCATTTTTATGATTGTTAGAAATTCTATGCAAACAAAACCTGTCAGGACCAGTAGCTCTACTATTCACCTTTATAGTGTGTAAGTTTCATCATTATATCACTTCTAGTTATAATATTACGGCCAATAGTTTCGGACCAAAATTGATGTAAAACTGTTGAAAAGTTCTGAAGGAAACAGGAAGTTTGAGACGCTCTGGGTCACTGCTGATTGGTCGGATGGTGCTATGGTGCTGACTGATCTCCCCTGAGAGTTGGGGAGAGGACAGGAAGGAAGCCAACTTAAGTGACCATATATGGGTCCTTGCTCTAGGAAGAGTTAAGTAGATAGTGCTGTGGTTATGAAATGTGAGGAGAGTCAAAAACTATGGGAAGACTTTGCCTTCAAACTCCTTATGTTGCATCTTTGGTAAAAAGATCTCTGCAGTCACTCTGAGCTCTTCCAGAAGCTTCCGCTCTGCTCCATCCTCGTCCCCTCCAGGTTCACTTAAGGAACAGGAAGATGCTTCGTCCTGGTGTCTGGGTCAGTCAAGGAGAGAGGACAAACTTAACACATTTAAAGAAATGTGCTCAGATCGGTGAAAAAGTCAGAAGCTGCTCTGAGAAGTTTGACTAATAAGTTTAAAATGTTCCACCTGTCTGGGCAGCATATATTTTACATGGTGCACAGTTCACTTTAATTTAATCTAATGTATGCAGTATTAGTCAAAACACTCCCACACGTCTGTGCTTTAAGTACGCTAACATTTAGACCGGAGAGCTTTTAGAGAATCACAGCAGTTTGAATGTACAGCTGTGACATTTTAAGAATGTTTGAAAATGTAAAATCCACCCCTCGTTTCTGCCGCTCTAATGACACGTCAGGACGCCGCTGCAGACGAGTGTTTTCAGTAAAGCGCCGTTTAGAGCAAAGTGTTTCTGCCCCCGGAGCCAGTCACCCTGCAAACGTGAGACTTTCTCACAATAAAGTGGATCTTAACAGCTCTTTAAACTCCTCAGGCTCGAGTAGCTCTGCAGAGTGTGAGCACAGCTGCATTAGATACTCACTCATGCATTTCTACCACACAGGTCAGACGTGCTGGATTTAAAGGCTCTGGGACCGGCCCATGTGTCCTCAGCTGAGCCCGGATTTTACTCAGCCTGGACCACACTGTAAGCGCTTTTTAAAGCGTACCTGGTTTTATGAAAATGTGACATTTGTGGCTTTTCCCAGCAATAAAAACACATACAGTCACTATAAAAAGTATTCACCCCTCAGGCTTGCAGAATGTTCTCGTCTCCATCCCCTGACTTAGACTTTTCTATAACCTTTTCTCTGAGTTGCTTGGAGTGTTCTTTTGTCTTCATGGTGTAATGGTAGCCATGGATACTGATGAACCAGTGACTGGACCTTCCAGACACAGGTGTCCTTATACTACAATCACTGAGACATTCACTGACCTCAGGTGATCCTCATTTCACTGACTGTGACATAACTTTGTAGAAATCTGTTTTCACGTTGACATTTAAAAGTTTTTTGAATATTTTTTGATCAAAAAAGTCAAATTGTATTGACCGTGATTGAAACTCTAAGGGGTTGATTATTCATCTGTTCATGATGGTCTAAGGGGTGTCAAACTCAATCACAGCAGGGGCCAAAATCTGAATTTAGGTCTAACCTGAGAGCCGAACAGGGTCAACATTTAACTGAACACTGCCAACTGTGTTTCCACAGGTCATGAACTATAGAGGAAACTAAACAGTGGTGATAAATGATTTTAAGATGTCTAAAACTAAGTCAAAAAAATTAAATATCACAGCATCAATAAATCTGAGATGAAAAGCCAATTTATAAGTCCTAAAAGTCAAAATGCAAAGTTAAAAATTTAAACAAGGTTTTTAAAAGACAAATATATGAGATAGAGAGTTCAGATCATGAGTTTAAAGGACAAAATAGAAGATAAAATTCTAAATTCTAACTCCAAAAGGTCAAAATAGAAGACAAAATTCTAAATTCTGACTCCAAAAGGACAAAATAGAAGATAAAATTCTAAATTCTAACTCCAAAAGGTCAAAATAGAAGATTTAATTCTAAATTCTAACTCCAAAAGGTCAAAATAGAATATAAAATTCTAAATTCTAACTCCAAAAGGTCAAAATAGAAGATTAAATTCTAACTCCAAAAGGTCAAAATAGAATATAAAATTCTAAATTCTAACTCCAAGAGGTCACAAAAGAAAATAAAATTCTAAATTCTAACTCCAAGAGGTCAAAATAGAAAATAAAATTCTAAATTCTAACTCCAAAAGGTCAAAATAGAAGACAAAATTCTAAATTCTAACTCCAAAAGGTCAAAATAGAAGACAAAATTCTAAATTCTAACTCTAAAAGGTCAAAATAGAAGACAAAATGTAAAATTCTAACTCCAAAAGGTCAAAATAGAAGATTTAATTCTAAATTCTAACTCCAAAAGGTCAAAATAGAAAATAAAATTCTAACTCCAAAAGGTCAAAATAGAAGATAAAATTTTATATTCTAACTCCAACAGGTCAAAATAGAAGACAAAATGTTAAATTCTAACTCCAACAGGTCAAAATAGAAGACAAAATGTTAAATTCTAACTCCAAAAGGTTAAAATAGAAGATAAAATTTTATATTCTAACTCCAAAAGGTCAAAATAGAAGATAAATTTTTATATTCTAACTCCAAAAGGTCCAAATAGAAGATAAAATTTTATATTCTAACTCCAAAAGGTCAAAATAGAAGATAAAATTTTATATTCTAACTCCAACAGGTCAAAATAGAAGACAAAATGTAAAATTCTAACTCCAAAAGGTCAAAATAGAAGACAAAATTCTAAATTCTAACTCCAAAAGGACAAAATAGAAGATAAAATTCTAAATTCTAACTCCAAAAGGTCAAAATAGAAGACAAAATGTAAAATTCTAACTCCAAAAGGTCAAAATAGAAGACAAAATTCTAAATTCTAACTCCAAAAGGTCAAAATAGAAGACAAAATTCTAAATTCTAACTCCAAAAGGTCAAAATAGAAGACAAAATTCTAAATTCTAACTCCAAAAGGTCAAAATAGAAGACAAAATTCTAAATTCTAACTCTAAAAGGTCCAAATAGAAAATAAAATTCTAAATTCTAACTCCAAAAGGTCAAAATAGAAGATAAAACTCTAAATTCTAACTCCAAAAGGTCAAAATAGAAGATTTAATTCTAAATTCTAACTCCAAAAGGTCAAAATAGAAGATTAAATTCTAACTCCAAAAGGTCAAAATAGAAGACAAAATTCTAAATTCTGACTCCAAAAGGTCAAAATAGAAGACAAAATTCTAAATTCTAACTCCAAGAGGTCACAAAAGAAAATAAAATTCTAAATTCTAACTCCAAGAGGTCAAAATAGAAAATAAAATTCTAAATTCTAACTCCAAAAGGTCAAAATAGAAGAAAAAATTTTATATTCTAACTCCAACAGGTCAAAATAGAAGATTTAATTCTAAATTCTAACTCCAAAAGGTCCAAATAGAAGATAAAATTCTAAAATCTAACTCCAAAAGTTAAAAATATAATATAAAATTCTAAATTCTAAATCTAAGAGGTCACAAAAGAAAATAAAATTCTAAATTCTAACTCCAACAGGTCAAAATAGAAGATAAAATTCTAAATTCTAACTCCAAAAGGTCAAAATAGAAGATTTAATTCTAAATTCTAACTCCAAAAGGTCAAAATAGAAGATTTAATTCTAACTCCAAAAGGTCAAAATAGAATATAAAATTCTAAATTCTAAATCTAAGAGGTCACAAAAGAAAATAAAATTCTAAATTCTAACTCCAAGAGGTCAAAATAGAAAATAAAATTCTAAATTCTAACTCCAAAAGGTCAAAATAGAAGATAAAATTTTATATTCTAACTCCAACAGGTCAAAATAGAAGATTTAATTCTAAATTCTAACTCCAAAAGGTCCAAATAGAAGATAAAATTCTAAAATCTAACTCCAAAAGTTAAAAATATAATATAAAATTCTAAATTCTAAATCTAAGAGGTCACAAAAGAAAATAAAATTCTAAATTCTAACTCCAACAGGTCAAAATAGAAGATTAAATTCTAAAATCTAACTCCAAAAGGTTAAAATAGAAGATAAAATTTTATATTCTAACTCCAAAAGGTCCAAATAGAAGATAAAATTTTATATTCTAACTCCAACAGGTCAAAATAGAAGACAAAATGTAAAATTCTAACTCCAAAAGGTCAAAATAGAAGATAAAATTTTAAATTCTAACTCCAAAAGGTCCAAATAGAAGATAAAATTTTATATTCTAACTCCAAAAGGTCAAAATAGAAGATAAAATTTTATATTCTAACTCCAAAAGGTCAAAATAGAAGATAAAATTCTAAAATCTAACTCCAAAAGGTCAAAATAGAAGATTAAATTCTAAATTTTAACTCCAAAAGTTAAAAATATAATATAAAATTCTAAATTCTAACTCCAAAAGGTCAAAATAGAATATAAAATTCCAAATTCTAACTCTTAAAGGGGAAATAATGAGATAAAATTCTCAATCAGGGGTTTAAAAAGTGAAAACATGGTATTAAAAGTCAAAGTTAAGAGTTTAAAAGGTCAAGATTTGTTTTAAAATGAAAAACTGTGAATCTAAAAGGGTCATGATATGAGAAAATGTTGAAATTAAGAATTTAAAGGTCAGAATATGAAATAAAAAGTCAAAATCCTAAGTTTAGGTCATAATCTTGGGATGCAACATGAAAAGATGAAATGAAAACACAAATTAATTTCTTTCCCTCATTCCTGACTGTTTAATTATTTCTACTTTTTCAGGTTTTTATAAATTAACAAGGCTTTTTTTGTCTTCAAGATTAAATTTACATTTTTATACTGGAGGAAATCTGCAGACCTCATAGCAGCAGGCCACTGCTAATTAAGATATGATCTTGCGGGCCGGGTAAAACTGCACCAAAAGATAAAAACTGGTCTGTGCCTCCACTAAGTCCCCGTTTTTGGTCCAGGACAGTTTTATAATGGTTCGCCGCAAAGTTTATTCATGCCGACTCCATGTTGGAATGTCAGCGAATAATGTGCAACAGAATCACCTCTGATGTACGACCATCATGCATGAGTTACGTGCTCACAACACAGTCCGATGGTAGTTTGAGAGCGTACTTCCTGCTTGTTTATTTCCTTTATTATGGGGGGTGGGGCATCAAAAAGTCATTCCTACTGTTTTTTTTTAAAGATTTATTTGTGGGCCTTTTCGTGCCTTTCTTTAGATAGAGGAGACAGTGGATAGACTCAGAAACAGGGAAGAGAGAGGGGAGAGACATTTGGGAAATGGTGCAGAACCCAGGCCGCCCGTGTACATGGTGTGCGCCTTAACCACTCGACTACCGGCGCGCCTGTTTCCTACTGTTTTTAAAGTAATTGGAGACGTTGTCTGACTATTAACAAGGGCAAAAATATTCCAAAGTTGAGGATTCTGCTCACTGTTCTGCTCCCACTGTGGGGGTGTCCGGAGTCGTCCAACCAAAATATCAAACATTAGAAATCCGTCGGGAGCAGCTGGTCGGGCTGTAGTCGGGTCATGGTTTCCCTCTGTATACAACATGACAAACAACACAAAGTCAGCATGACTTCTGAGTGAGTTGTGTGGCTCACAAATCGTGGCTGAATCAGATGAAATTCACAGCTAGATTTGATAACCACAAACGAGAGAGGAACTGAAACAGACATCTGTTAAAAAGGCTCAGCTAGCCTCTCAGTACTCTAGACGCTTGTCTCCCTCCATCCGGCCTGCAGGACTCCGTCATCTGTGATATTGATGTAAATCGGTTAAACTGTGGAACTATTTTGTAAAGTATAGTAGTTTTCTGATTTAGAGCTGGGATGGTCAACCTTCCTCCGTCCCCCTTCATACTAACAGCTGTGCCCCACTTCCTGACCCTCAACGGACATTTGTGTGTCATCAGAATCACATGACTGAATGACTAAACCACACCTGTCACCGGCTTCTTCTCCTCAGCTGGTGCTGATTGGTCCAGAGACACGTGTACCAGTTTTAACCCTTTCACCACCAAAGTCGCAAAAAGCAGCATTGCTGAACTAAACAGGCTCTAGCTGCAAATATGGCGCCGAGTGTTTTGACTACTCTACACCAGGAGATGGCGGATATGAGTAGCTTCAATCCCAGCAGCATCTGTGGGTGCGTTTCTATTCAAATTTTTGGAGAGAGAGAGTTTTGAAAGGCCCACCCCCAGTTGAGGAGACGAGGAAGCGTAACAGAGAGAAAGAGAGCAAACTGTAGCGAGAATACTCGCAATGCTGGGAGGAATAGAGGAATATTCACCCTCTGACATGACATTCAGTCATCCGGTGAAACCATGGGTGAGACTGACGGTGCGTCTGTTAGCACGGACAGCGCATCCTTGCGCCATGATAGTCCACAAGCAGCACATACTGAGGCTGATGCTTTGCCTCACCATGGCCGGGGAGGGAGGGGACGCGGTGGGAGTACCGGGGTGGTCAAAACACCGCCAACAGTGACGGAGGTAGGGAATGAAAACACTGCAGAAGTAGGGGCAGCCATGTTAGAAGCCGTGGGAGAAAACACACAGCCAATGGCGGTGGAGGCTGCCTGGTGATGTCAGACTATGCAAATTAGATGAGTGAATTTATTTCCATCACAAACTTTGGGTCATACTGAAGATTTTTCTCATTTACAGTATGCCTTTATCTCTGACCACTTTCAAGCTACGGCCTTTTGAAATCTTTATCAAAATTTTATATTTTCTTAAAAAAGCTCTGGCGCCCAAAGAGTTAAGCTGGGTAAGATGGATCTGTCTAATGATTCTGGATAAACCATGGACTCCGCAGGTTTAATAGGCAGCTGAGTGACAGACAGGGTTAACGTCCAGGTTAAAGAGGAGCTGGAGGTTTGTCTTTACATCAGAGGAACACAGTCTGGTAAAAACTCCTCCGCCGTGTAGAACTGTTGGTTATAAAGTCTCTGACATATGGCGCCGTCTGCTCTAATGTGCTCCGTGTTAAAGGTTGTCTGCAGCTCTCCTCATGTGGAACCAAACAGGAGTTCTACTTCACAATGGAGCCCCCACCGCCCCCACCCCCCCGCTGAGTGGCCCCCGCTCTGCAGCCCCTCGCTGGGCTCTGATGGTGTTACGTAAGGCGGGCGGTGATAAGCGTTGAAGAACCCGGGCGTTGTTTGCGGTTGACCTTGGGCTGAAACACTGCAGAGAGCTGCTTGTTTGCTTGGCAGTGTTACATCACATAAACATAATGCAGCAGCAGCTCCGACGCCCCTCAGAGATCTGAGAACTCAAACAGATTAAAGCGTGACAGCTGAAGCTTTCACGAGTCCTCTGACTTCAGACTGCTGGATTTTACATCAGCATCATTGGCACGTATCGAGGCGTCCTGACATTTAATGTAATAGTTCTCTTTATGGCATTCAACAGGCCTCCGTGCTGTAGTGTTCCCCCTCTAAAGCCTGCAGAGAAGCTTCATCTCCTCTCCTGTCCTTTGGAGCTCAACGCTGGGAGAGAAATCCTGCTCAGAGGATTTCAGTGTTAGCCTTCATGACATCACCATCACTAGGTCGATACAGCAGGAATGAGCTGGGTGTGAAACGATGCTTTCAGGCACAAGTTTAAAAGTGATCAACTTTAAAAAAAGTGTGGTTTATTTGTGATCTCAGAGAAAAAGACTACAATACCCACAATCCTTGAGTGTCTCTGGATTGTAGAACTGTTGGAGAGCTTGACAGTGACCAGCCTCTTTTCAGTTGCTGTGCTTCCTGAACTAAATTCCATTTTTCAGCTTTATTTAACAACAAGACAAGAAGAGACACAGGATGCAAAAAGTTAAATAACTTTCGCACCATAAATCAAGCTGCTCCCGTGGTTTTCCTCTGAAAGTCTGCTGTTGTTTCTAATGACGCTATCCTTGCCTTTGTAGCCGTTATGGAGGCTTTTCTAGCCAGCCTGGAGCATGGGCAACTATACATGGCCTTTAAGGATTAAATCCCCACCAGTAACTCTGGCGTTAAACGTCTTTTTACTCAGTTTTAATCCATTTAATCATTTCTGCAGACCCATGGGCTGCGACAACCAATGGCAGGCTGCTTTGTCGTTGCATCATGCTTTGCCAAACTGAACCTGTTTTACACCTAGACCGCGTAGGAGACGGCCTGAATAGCTCATAATGGAGAGAAGGAGAGACAGAGAACCCGTGATGTGTCCCTCTGTGTCTCTGCAGACAGGGGACGCTTTGGATGCAATGACTTTTAATATAAAATATTCAAATATGTTGAAGATTGTTTATCACAGAATGAATTTTTTCACTTGTTTAGCCTCAAAGAGGGAGAAGTCCTACTATAACTGTAGTGTTGGACATGTACATCTTTGAGTTCAGGCTTTTGTTTTGTCTTTGTGGTCCAATAACTTTTTAAAAAATAGAACTGCAGCAGAAATATTCTTTAAACCTAGGTTGTTCTGAGTAAAAGGATGTTTAGAGCTTGGCTTTGCTCCACAGGATTGATGTTTTACAAGATTTTAAAGTCAAAAAGTCCCAGAGACACAAATAAAAAAAAAAAATAACTCAGAAGGTTAAATTCCTTCCCTGACATTTTCGAAAGTCTTTCTATCAATATTCACCCATCCTGGAACCAACTTAAGCATACTAGTCCTCACGACTATGAAACATTTGATCTGGACTGTAACGCAGAGAGAGGTGACAGTGAAGAAAGTGAAAATCCTACGGTCCATCATGATCTGCTCTATTCATTGCTGATTATATCTCTCAAATGTCAAACACACAGAACTTTTAACATTGGCCTGTTTTAAACATTCATTTCAACACAGGACCAATTTAGTCCGGTTTTAGTCTAGAAGTCCTCTTCACTTTTTAGTCACGCTTATTCTAGTTCTACTAGAAGTCTCTCATAATGGTCGTAATCCTTAATCATGAGGAGGTCCAAACCTTTAACATGTAGACCAGGGGCCAACAAGTCCATTAGTGGCCAGATTGAGGCCCGGACTTTCACAGAAACAAAAATTCAATAAATATTTTGGTCTGGTTGAAATTGATTGTAGTAGTATTTGTGTTTTCTTTCAAAACGCAGGACACTTTCAGGCGTTACCAGTGAGATCTATCCCTGTTCTCTCCAACGCAGCAGGACACAGGAGACAGGACTGACAGCAGAACTGGCCCCTGAAAACCCCAGAGCATGGCCCTCCACAGCTGGGATTTAACACCAGTATTAACTCATTTCCACACTTTTAACCCACTTTTTGATACTTTTGGAGCCTTTTTGCCTCTTTTTGCAAGATTTTAACCCATTTTGAACCACTTTTCCGGCATGTTTTTTCCCCTTTGTGTCACTTTTATCCATTCCTTACACTTTTCCTCCATTTCTTCCACTTTTTAACCCCTTTTCATGACATTTTTTTTCTATAATTTTTGCAACTTTAAAACCAATTGTTGCCACTTTTAACCCACTTTTTGACACTTTTAGCCTCTTTAACCCAATATTTGCCTTTCTTTAACCCATTTTAAACCATTTTTTCCTGCATGTTTTACCTCCTTTGTGCCACTCTTTTATCCATTTTCGCCACTTTTCTTCTATTTTTTTTTCCCCCTGAAGGTATGAAAATGACCTCGGCAAAGTATCTAGAGTTTCTGACTGACCAGTGTTAATTTCATTGACTAAAACTATGATTAAAACTGTCACCAGCCTTTATTTCATGACAAAAACTAGACTAAGACTAACAACAACAGATCTGTGATGACTAAAACTGACAAAAAGTGAGTTTAGTTTTCATCAAGATGACTAAAACTAGACTAAAATGTAATGCAGTTTTCGTCGGACATTCAAAAACCCTGATATTTCTCCACTGTGGGTAAATCTGTCAAATACAATGCATCTGTGTCTATTCTGCCTCTCAGCTGTAGAGAGCAGGGACCCCAGGTTTGGTAGGGTGCAGAGAACACACTACCATGATTTGGTTCCAGATTCAGGCAAGAAAGTGCTTAAAAATAAAGACTAAATTTTTTTTTTTCAGTTTTTTGTGCATGTAAGCTACCTTTGGCCATTAAACACCACTTTTTTCTTTTATTTGCCAGTTCTTTTGCCATTTTTCCCTATTTTTTGCAGTGTTTCACCCATTAAAGCTACCTTTTGTCATAATATATCTTTCTTTTAACTACTTTTTTTTTTACCTATTTTTGGTACATTTTACCACTTTTTCCCCATATTTGACCTTTATTTCCCATTTTTGCCCATTTAAGCATTCTTTTGCCATTATTATTACTTATTTCCTATTTTTTTGCCCTTTTTTACCACTCTTGACTGCTTTTTGCCCATTTTAGTCACTTTTCACTCATTTTTTGCCATGTTTTTGCCAATTATGGACCATTTTTTGCCAGCTGTGACTAATTTTTTTGTCACTTCTCAACCATTTTTGCTATTTTCTGACCCCTTTTCACCCACATTTGCTGCTTTTTGGCCATTTTTGCCACCTTTAACTTATTTTTATTGCTACTTAAAGCTGTTTTTGCCACTGTTCACCACTGAGATTGTGGCTCTTGCAAAGGTATTTTTCAGCAGTTTGGCTCTTTGGTTGAGTAACGCTCTTCTAATGACTCTGATTATGACATCACAGTAGGAGGAGATCCTGCAAAAACATATATGTGCAAAAAAACACTGGAAAAGTTTGTTTTTCATATGTCCTATTTAAAGATGCAGAAAGTACCCTTCATAAACCACTGGAGCATTTAAAAAAGCTTAAATTAGTTTCTGTGGAGTGTTATAAAATCACTGCTGGAGGATATCTTCAAACAGTGGGGTTCCAGGAAACAAACAAACCGTATCTGTTTAATGAGTGAGAAAATGCAGAGAAATATTTGGAGTAATTCTGCAGGCAGCGTGGTGAAAAGCAGCTCTATTTGATATTTTATCTATCCTCCAGCTCGGCGCTCGCTACAGGTGATATTATGCAACAGGTGAGTGTGCAGCAGCAGATTTCTGCTGTGCTCCGAGCTGCTGCCTGTGTGACTCAGCTCTCTGTAATACAGATAAATAATAAAAAAAACTGTTTGATACGGCAGAGCAGAGCGAATTATTTGGCTCCTTTCTGTCAAACAGCTCGTCAGCCTCAGCGTTAGGAAGGAAAGCATCATTCCAGAGCAGGTTAAATCACAGGGAAGTACAGTAATTATGATATTCCAAAAGCTGGGATATGTTCACGGCATGTTGGCTGAAATCTTGCTGTGATTACTGTTCATTACCTGCTCTTTCAGTCAAACTGTTTAGGATTTTCCCTGCTACAACCTTTTCTCTTAACACGGGAAAGTGGTGTCAAAGTTAGCAAGAGTTGTCCTGAAAAACATTCTTAAGTTGTGTTCACTGAACAGCAACCTGCATTTTTAGCAGCGTAAGCATGCAGGCCTCGTACAAATATAAAAGCACACTCCTCTCTCCGTTCACTGCTCAGATGTCTGAAATGTTTCAGGGCGTTGGGGTCATTTAATATCCACAGGACGAGCTATATGCATGGATGAAGACAGAAGCAGAATAAAGGAGGAGCTGGGATGGAGGAGGGTGGGAGGAGGGCAGAGCATAGCTGGGCGAGAGTGATGTAAATAAGGCAGCATGAGAGTGGTTGGCCAATGGCATGCTAAGAACAAATCAGCTGACTATCAGCTTATGAGGGCTTGCATTAGATCAGCTGACTGGGGCGGAGCTTGACTCTGCTGCCTGCCTGAATGCTACAGGCTCGATTTAATGGCTGACAAGGTAAGCAGACCATCATTTCACGGTTTTTGGGAACACCAATCAGATTCCAGGGGGCGCTGTTTGGCCATAGCTGCCACTGGCTCCACCCCTGGAATGATATTGGTACTGCTGTTTGCTGCTGAAACTCATCAGGGAGTTAATAAACTAGATATTAGTATTTTGATTGCCAATATTCAAATGTGGACCATGTTTCATTTTATGTCAAGAATTTGCCATAGACAAATCAAAATTATACCGCTGGCCACATTTAGCCCCTGGGCCATAGTTTGGACACCACTGGCTTAAGTGCTAGCATGAAGGTAGCTACAAGTGACTCAAGTCCTGGGTCATGTCTGAAGGAGACACACTGATGGATAGAGGTGATGGAGGTCCAGCAGACAGGGTCTGAAGTCCTGGGTCAAGTCTGAAGGAGACACACTGATGGATAGAGGTGATGGAGGTCCAGCAGACAGGGTCTGAAGTCCTGGGTCAGGTCTGAAGGAGACACACTGATGGATAGAGGTGATGGAGGTCCAGCAGACAGGGTCTGAAGTCCTGAGTCAGGTCTGAAGGAGACACATTGATGGATAGAGGTGATGGAGGTCCAGCAGACAGGGTCTGAAGTCCTGGGTCAAGTCTGAAGGAGACACACTGATGGATAGAGGTGATGGAGGTCCAGCAGACAGGGTCCTAAGTCCTGGGTTAGGTCTGAAGGAGACACACTGATGGATAGAGGTGATGGAGGTCCAGCAGACAGGGTCTGAAGTCCTGGGTCAAGTCTGAAGGAGACACACTGATGGATAGAGGTGATGGAGGTCCAGCAGACAGGGTCTGAAGTCCTGGGTTAGGTCTGAAGGAGACACACTGATGGATAGAGGTGATGGAGGTCCAGCAGACAGGGTCTGAAGTCCTGGGTCAGGTCTGAAGGAGACACTGATGGATAGAGGTGATGGAGGTCCAGCAGACAGGGTCTGAAGTCCTGGGTCATGTCTGAAGGAGACACACTGATGGATAGAGGTGATGGAGGTCAGAGTTTTACTTATGAACTCAAGATTTCACAGGTCAGAGGTCACCAGAGAGCCTTTGGGTCCTGATGCTCTTTACCTCTGTCTCTGTGCATCAAACACTGCAGACCTTGGTGTCAAAATGCCGGTCTGGACTTCCTCAAGTTTGATTTGACCCTCAGCTTCATGGAGTGAACTTTGTGTCTGTGTTCTGCTGTAGAACAGAGAAGTTAGTGAGCAAACATGCTGTCAATGAAAAATCAATCTGAGGGCATGGCTCTGCTCTCAGAGAGGAAAGTGTTTTTGTTTCCAAGTAAATCTCGTTTAATGGGCTGGGCCAACTCTAAGAACTGTTACAATCTCTGGTCTTTGGTTCATGGTGGTGAAGAAATGTTGGAGTGATGTTTTCCCTTTAGTGGACTACGCCTCCAAATGAATGATGAGGGTTGGGACAGGTCATGGTGATGGTGATGGTTAGACCATGGATGATGAATATTTGTGGCTCTTTTATGTCTTAATTTGAAATATTATTCCCCAGAAAACCTTAAAAATGGAAACTTTGACCTCAGAAATTATCTATCACAAGCCACATTAATCAGTTTGTTTCCCACAATTATTCAGTCGGCTGTAATCGTCAAACTTCACTGTCAACCTTTATTTTTTCTCTCTATATTTCCATTGCCCTTATTTGCAATCTATTTGACCCTTTTTAACATTTTTGTCACTTTTAATCCATTTCTGTTGCTTTGAGCCCATTTTTACCACTTCTTGAAGCCACTTTTTGATCATTTTAGCCACTTTTATCCCATTTTAGCCACTCTTTCATCAATTTTAGCCACTTTTATCATGCTTCTATGCAATATGTCACCCATATAAGCTGCCCAATTTTCCCTTTTTTCCCACCTTTCTACAGCTTTTTTTGACCACCTGAACTCAGTTTTTTCTGACTCTGCACCACTTTTCACCCAGGTTTCTCCACTGTATGCCTATTTTGCCCATTTTAACCCAATTTTTTTGCCACTTTTTGACCATTTTTGCCACCTTTCACTTATGTTCATTGCCACTTTAACCCATGTTTGCCATTCTTCACCATTTAGATTGTGGCTCTTGCAAAGGCGTTTTTGAACAGTTTGGCTCTTTGGGGTTGAGTAACGCTGGTTTAAGGTATGTATAAGGTGGACTGAAACAGCAGCTAGAGGAAGAAGAAAGGGTTGCACACTTTCAGTCCATATCCACTTAAACAGGCAGACGGGCAAAGTCCACAGGAGATGTTAACCCTTGTGCCCTCTTCGGGCATTTTTGCCCATTTTTTTCATCTTTTTTTTTTTTTTTGCCTGCCACCACATGACGTCCCATCTCTCTGATTGCCTCGTCTCTCTGATTGTCCCGTCTCTGATTGTCCCATCATGGATGTGACAGTCGGAGCGATCATCTGATCTAGAATTTTCCGTTCCAGACTCTGGAGTCTCCGGCTCAGTCAGGAGCAATGGGACAGCTGTAATGTTTCCAAACGCTGGAGGACTATTTGGACAAATGATCGGATTCATCAAGCCTCACATTGCCCCCCACACGCTGATTTCCTAAAGCGGTCTGCCGTGTTTCCAGCCTTCCTTCTACGAGCTCTCCCACATCTTAAACTTCCCCTCAGATCTCCTCCTCTCCCTCACTCCCTCTCATCTTCCTCTGTTGTGTTTTTGTCTCTACATCAGGAACATGTTGTCTCTCCCACTCTCTACTAAAGCCTTTCCACCCCCCTCCTCCTCCTCTGAGACTCGGCTTCCTTTGTACGATGTTGCGTCTCTGTGTTTTTGTTTGTTTCTCTCCGTGTTCTTCCTCTTGTCATTTAGAGGCTTTTATTGACTGCAGTCATGTCTCGGCTCGTCTCCTCATTTGATATCTGCTGTGTAGAGATTGTTTTTGTGCACAGAGAACTTCTTTAATCCTCTTTGTTGTCTTTATCTCCACAGTTAAAGCTGCATAATATGAATCTGGTCTCTGGGTTTTTCCTGCTTTTATGATTTATTATATTTCCTCTCTGGAGCAGAGACTTTATCAGAAATGTTTTGGTCTTTTATCAGGAATGACCAGAGAGAGGAATCAAAGGGAGAATTTGTTTCTCCTAAATGTAGAGAACAACATTGGAGAGAAACTTGTTGAATTAATGTGAAAATCAACATTCAAAGTGTTTTTAAAGATTTATCCTGCTCATGCAGATGGACTGAGTCTTTAATAAAGCTCCTGCCCGTCTACTGTGGACTGTTTTCATGTAAACACGGCCTTTTGGTGGGGGGGGGGGGGGGGGGGGGCGCTTTCTGGGGCCCAGACACACTGGGGATCCATGGAGGTCTGCAAAATCAAGGTCCATTGTTAAGATATCCATCCATCCATTTTCTATATCGCTTATCCCGTTTGGGGTTGCATTGGGGCTGGAGCCTATCCCAGCTGTCATTGGGCGAGAGGCGGGGTTGACCCTGGACTGGACAGTTAACCAGGCATGCTCACACTCGCACCTACGGCCCATTGTTAAGATACACTGTGACTATTTTTACCTGAATAACAACCTCTCTGATCAAGGCTGCAAATGTTTTTATGCCATGGTATACAGACCTCTGAAAAAAGTAAACCACTTTTTTAAAACAGAAACAGACGTGGCAAAAAAGGTGGTGAAAAAATGGGTTAAATGAAATGGGTTAAAAACTACAAAAGTCTGTTCAAAATGGCAAAAATGGGCATAAAATAGTAAATGCAGTTAAGTTTATAAAAATGGGCAATGGAAGGTGAAGAAAGGGGGTCAACAGAGGCAACCATAGTTGGGAAGTGGCAAAAACATTCAGATGAAGAAATGGCTTAAAAGAGGAAGAGATTGACAGAGAAAGTGGTGATACTGGATGAGGACAAGGCAAAAATGAGTGTAAAAGATGGTAACTGTATTTTAACAGTAACCAAAATGGGTTAAAATGGCAGAAAAGATGATGAAATGGGATTTTGAATTTAGCAGAGACAGATTAAAAACTGCAAAGATGTGTTTAAAGTGGAGAAGATGAGCAGAAAAGCGAGTAAAAAGTGGCAAAAATCAGCATAAAATTAGTGAAAGGCTGTCACAATTTACAACAAAGTGAAAGGGGTTAATAGTGGCAAAAAAGGGTCAGCAGAGGAAACCAAAGCTGGAAAGTGGTTAAAAAAAAATGCAAAGTGTTGGGAAGGGTTTGAAAGTAGCAAAAATGGCCTAAAAGTGGCAGAGATGGGCAAAAAAAAGTGGAGACGTTGGATTAAGACATGACAAAATTGGTAAAAAGTGGCAAAAATAGGTAGAATAGGTGGTAATATGATATTTTAAGTAGCAGAAATGGCTGTGAAATGGCAAAAAAATGGTAGAAAAGGTGCTAAAACAGGTTTTTAAATTGAGCAGAAATGGGTTAAAGACTGCAAAAGTTTGTTAAAAGTGACAACAATGGGAATAGAAATATTGAAATGTTGATACAATTTACAAAAATGGGCAATTGGAGAGGTGAACAGGGTCAACAGTGGCAAAAAAAGGGTTAACAGTGGCTACCATAGCTGGAAAGTGGCAAAAATGGCTTAAAAACAAAAGAGATGGGCAGAAAAGTTGTGAAATTGGATTAAAACATGGCGAATTTGGTATAAAGAGGCAAAAAATGGGAAGAATAGGTGGTAAAATGTTATTTGAAGTAGCAAAAATTGATTAAAAATGGCAAAATGGCAGAAAAGGTGCTAAAACAGGTTTTTAAATTGAGCAGAAATGGGTCAAAAACTGCAAAAGTTTGTTAGAAGTGGCCACAATGGGAATAGGAATAGTGACATGTAGTTAAAATGTACAAAAATGAGCAATGGTGAAAGGGGAAAACGGTGGCAATAACAGCTTGTAGGCTGCAAAAACATTCAGATAAAGAGGCAGAAAAGGTTAAAAAGTGGCAAAAAAAAATGGTGTTAAGAGGAAGGGATTGGCAGAAAGATTGGTGACAGGATTAGAAAGTTGCAAAAATGAGTGGATAAGGGGGGAAATTGTATTTTAAAAGTAGCAAAAATGGGTTAAAATAGTAAAAATGGCAGAAAAGGTGTTGAAAAAAGGATTCTATGTTTGGCATAGATGAAAAACTGCAACAATTAATTTAACCCTTAGAGCTCACACGGCGCAGATCCGTGTTGCAGGCACATCCCTTTATTTGGTAAGGTTTGAACCGTAGGTCGTAGACACTAAATAGTTTTTTTTATCTGAAAGCTCTCCGTTGTGCCGTTCTAATCTTTGTCCATGCATTCATAGCTCTTACAGAACATTTTCTAGCGGGCCCAGAACTTAGCTGACTTTCCAGGGTCTCTGAGGACGGCATTGTCGTAAATAACAAGAAATGACAAGTTTATAAAAACGTTGATAACTTTTGAACCATAAGTTATAGACAATCTATTTTTTTCCTCTGAAAGCTGACGTTCCTGCCATTCGTCTGCTACTGCTGATGTTTCCGTAGCCCTAATGGACGCTTTTCTAGCGAGCCCAGAACTTCGATGACTTTCAAGGTCTTTACAGATTGAATCCACATTGTTACATCCGATAATAAGCCTCTTTTTAGCCATTTTTAATCAATTTTCGATCACTTACTACGGCTTATTGCCCAGGGCATCGCCTTGATGTTTACCGCAATGCATTGTGGGAGTTGTAGTCAACCAGTTGCATCTCTACTGCTTTGGGAATGACACAAATGAATCTAACTGCAAAAACAGTACATGGACTTTTCTTTGTATATATGTAGATATTTTGAAATCTGTTAGTCACAAAATGTTTACTTTTTGCCCAATAGATGGAAGAACAAGTCTGTGCAAAGAAAAGGCTGAGTCACTGATGTTATAGAGAAAAATCTCTGAGTTTCAAGTTCCAATTTGTTTTTTCAATTGTCTTTAGAGTCCTAGAACTTTTTAAAAATTCAAGTGACATTACTGTAGTATACACACTATATTGCCAAAAGTATTCACTCACCCATCCAAATAATTGAAATCAGGTGTTCCAATCACTTCCATGTCCACAGGTGTATAAAATCATCACCTAGGCATGCAGACTGTTTCTACAAACGTGTGAAAGAATGGCTCGCTCTCAGGAGCTCAGTGAATTCCAGCGTGGTGCTGTGATAGGATGCCACCTGTGCAACAAGTCCAGTGGTGAAATTTCCTCTCTCCTAAATATTCCACAGTCAACTGTCAGTGGTATTATAACAAAGTGGAAGCCATTGGGAACGACAGCAACTCAGCCACCAAGTGGTAGGCCACGTAAAATGATGGGGCGGGGTCAGTGGATGCTGACCAACTTTCTGCAGAGCCAATGGCTACAGACCTCCAAACTTCATGTGGCCTTCAGATTAGCTCAAGAACAGTGGTAGAGAGCTTCATGAATGGGTTTCCATGGCCAAGCAGCTGCATCTGAGCCATACATCACCAAGTGCAATGCAAAGTGACGGATGCAGTGATGTAAAGCACGCCGCCACTGGACTCTAGAGCAGTGGAGACGCCTTCTCTGGAGTGATGACTCACGCTTCTCCATCTGGCAATCTGATGGACGAGTCTGGGTTTGGTGGTTGCCAGGAGAACGGTACTTGTCTGACTGCATTGTGCCAAGTGTAAAGTTTGGTGGAGGGGGGATTATGGTGTGGGGTTGTTGTTCAGGAGCTGGGCGTGGCCCCTTAGTTCCAGTGAAAGGAACTCTGAATGCTTCAGCATACCAAGAGATTCTGGACAATTCCATGCTCCCAGCTAACCCAGGCTTATGATTGGTGGATGTTTCTGACATTGTGGCTGGTAACCAATCAGCAGAAGCAGCTAGGACTGGATGATGTTGGAGGTAGCAGGGGTGATCCTCTCATCTTCAGCTCTGTCCATGGCGTTCTTTATCTCTGGTTCCTCTTAAAAATGTAAACATCGTTTTAAACAGTAGAACGAATCCTCACTAATCAGTTCTCCCTGTTTGTCTCTGCAGATCTCTTCAGATCCTCCATGTGGAGTCTGTTGTTTCCCAGGATGCATCACGTCTGACCCCACAGGGCGACCAGTTCTGAAAGTGTCCATCACCCTCGGCTGATCAACGCGTCGTCTTCTGAGGCACCACATCCGTGCGGAGTCTGAGCAGCGAAGACACGCAGGGTAGAAGAGGATCCTGGGAGATCTGGATTTATGTGGTTTGGAAAATCCTGGACTAAAACCAGAGTGGATGCTATCATGTTTTCTCACAGGATGTGCGCTGTCATGTAGCCACGGTAACCTGCAGAAACCTCCCACAAACTTTTCCTCCAGACGCGGCCATTTTTAACGAGCGAGCGAGCTGAGCACGGACTTCCACATCGCCACCAGGTTATTATCAGCTGCAACGCTTCCTATTTTCCTCTTTAATCTTTGCATTCTGAGTAATCATCTTTTTAATTAATGGCGACGGCGGCGTGAAATCTTCCCCCCTGCCACCGCCTCCGCTCCCTCGCCGCTCTCTCATTGCCGCCAGAGACACCTGAAACCAATTAGCAGCAGCAGATCTAGATGGGGATTAGACACAGGAAGAGCGGCAGAGATTAGATTTAGACACAAAGGGGGGAAAAAGGCGCCAAACAACGAGGAGGGAGGGTCTTATAAACGCCCATCAGTCAGTCAGAGTGATCGATAGGAGGGCGGAGAAGAGGGCGAGGCTGCAGAGAGGAAATGGCGAGCTCGGGGTGGCCGCATACAGCAGAGATAACAACTAGTTGTGAGTCAGCAGGTAACTGTAGGAGCCCTGAGTCTTGACTGACAGGCACCCAGCCGCCCAGGACTTTATTGTAATTCCTGCACCGTGCAAAGAGAGAGAAAGCATTGGCCGGACGCCACCATCAGGGCCAATTAAGAGGATTTGATTATATGCCTTAATCTCTGCAGTCGGGTGTAAAAAGCAGACAGGAAGAGAAAGAGGAAGGCAGAGCGGTGCCAGCGATACACACCATTATCTCCAGCCGCCCGCCTGTGATTGAGTTTGTTTCTGGCCCAGTCTTGTTCATTCGTTTCTTCATCTCCAGGGGCCTGTTGAGGCGGAAGCAGACGAGGAAAGAGCGGGAAAGAAAGGCGAGGAAAGCCTGTGCCAAATGTTAATACTTCACATTTAGCAAGTGCATAATTCTCTCGCCGCGTCAAGCCCGAACACTTCTTTCCTCGATTTCATCCGCCTTCATTTTCCTTGAGTCATTTTCATCATCAAAGTTAAGAAAAAGAGACTCAAAGACGGGAAAAATAAAAAGCCAGAGACAGCGAGGGGCCGAGTCTTGAGAGGACAGAGCAAAGACTTCACCTCCCTGGAGTTTTTTTTCCCAGGATTCCTCCTTGTGGATGGTATATTCTGCGCCTGTGCGTCTCTTTTGGATCCTGCTGAGATTAAACTGGCTTCCATCATCTCGGGGAATCTTTTGAATTCGACTCCTGGTGTCGTCATCTTCATTCTGTGAGTACTTCCCCGTCTCCTCTCTCTCTCGCTCTGCAGCCTCTGGGCTTCTTCTTCTTTTGTTCCTGCAGAGTCGCGATGAGATTGATGTTGCACACGCTCAGAAATGACAAAGATATTCCTAAGGATGCTGAAGCCTGGCGGATCATGGTGTTCAGGTTTTGTGGAGACTGACTCCATCTGTGAAGTCAGAGGTCGTTGTTTTCTTTGAGCTTCCTTACATTGAAGACTTCTCAGGGCTGCTATAATGTTCTATTTCTGTTCTTTCAGCCTCTTTGTACTCATGCATTTAAACCTGCAGACACAATGCCGTTGCTTTGGAAACAAAACTTTGATAACATTCACCCGATCACGCCAGGCTAATTACTGCACAAAGCATTGTGGGCCTTTTGTTATAAAGCTTTTCAGAGTGTTGCTCATGTGCCGGTATTCAGAGCAGCAGCATGACTTTTACATGCAGGAACAATCCTGCAGAGCTGCTGTTATTAGAACAGGATATGGTCTCATGCTGCATGTGGAGAGAGCTGCTGGATCAGGAAGTTTAAGTCAGAGAAAGCATCTATGACTACAGAACAACACTGATGAAGGAGGAGCTGGGGCGGAGGGAGTGGCCAGGTAAGAGCAGTTTAGCTAAGGCAGCATAAGAGCGACTGGCCAATAGCGTGCTAAGAGCAAATCAGCTGATCTGGGCAGAGCTCGACTCCATGGCCTTGCCTGAACTAACGCTCATTTTAAAGGCTGACAAGGCAAACAGAGCCCTGGATTATTATTGGTACTGCTTCTAGCTGCTGAAACTTATCAGAGAGTTAGAAAAAAAGACATTACTTTGATTGCCATTAGCACGGTAGCTCCTTTATAAGCTGAATCTATAAAGTAATACAGTCAAGCACAAGCTCCAATTCAGATGTTGGCAATATTTCGTTTTATTTCTCAGTCTGCTGTGGGCCAA
Organism: Cheilinus undulatus; assembly: GCF_018320785.1. Taxonomy (NCBI): domain Eukaryota; kingdom Metazoa; phylum Chordata; class Actinopteri; order Labriformes; family Labridae; genus Cheilinus; species Cheilinus undulatus. The sequence goes on from NC_054880.1 coordinate 5,619,165, forward strand.
TAAAATTTGGACCTGGGCCATAGTTTGGACAGCCCTGCTGAAGAAGAAGTCATAGTTTTCACCAAGAGACGAAAAACCTTCCTCAAAATGGAGCAGGTAATGGAAATGCTGCGTTTTACCTAGGGCTGGGCAATTAATCCAAATGTGGATTAAATCACAATGAGACCTACTGCTGTTTTAAATTAGGGCTGAACGATTTGGGAAAATAATCTAATTGCGATTTTTTTCACCCAATGTTGCAGTTTACCATGATTATTCTTCAGGTTCCTCATCTTATCAACCGTTCAATAGTATAACACACAAGGATATTTCCCCCGGAAATTTATATCAAATCTCCCAAAATCTACAAATAAATGTTCAAAAATTCTAAGAAAATAACTTAAAATTTACAAACCTGCCCCACCACCCAAAAAATCAAATCAAATTCCCCAAAAAATCAAATAAATTCCTCAAATTTTCATAAAAATACTAAAAATACTAAAAAAAAAAAAAAAAAAATCAAAGCACCCCCCCCACACACACACACAAGAAAATCAAATCAACTTCTTAAAAATTTACAAATAAATTTCTCAAATTTTCATGAAATTACCCAAAGGTTTCAAAGCTGATTCCCCCAGAAATTTGAATTTAAATTTCCAAAAATTTACAAATAAATGTTAGAAATTTCAATAAAAATACCTACAAATTTTCCCAAAAAATTCAGATCAAATTCCCAAAAATTTACCAATAAATTTATCTAATTTTAAAGAAGATACTTTAAATTTTTAAAGCAAATTTCCCCCCAAAATTCAAATCAAATTCCTAAAAATGTCAAAATAAATGTCTCAAATTTCTGCAAAAATATCAAAAAATTTCTAAGCAAACATCCCCCAAAAATTTAAATCTATCCAACCAAAACGTCTTATTGCAATTATTTTGTCCTTTATTGCAAATTTGATAAGAACTGTAATGAAGGGGGTGATGATTTTAGGGATTTCTTATTTTGAAGAAGACAAAAATATTCAAAAACAAGGAAAGTAGGACCTTTTGTCAATTATTCTAGAAAACATTGTCACTTTAATGTTTGCATTATGTGTAGAGCAAAACACCCCTGCTTAAAAAAAAATGTATTAAACTGGTATTTCAAAACACATTTCAGTGGATTTGACTTAATTTTTGGGGTGGTGGGGCAGGTTTTTAATTTTTAGTTATTTTCTTAGAATTTTTGAACATTTATTTGTAGATTTTGCAAGAGTCAGTGCAAATTTCTGGGGGAAATATCTTTGTGTGTTATGATATTGAATGTTTTAGAAGATGAGGAACCTGAAGAATAATCACCTCAAATTGCAATGTTGAGTAAAAAAAAAAATCACAATTAGATTATTTTCCCAAATTGTTCAGGACATCTCAAAATGTAAGTTATTGAGGACTAAACGCCAACATTCACTGGTTTATTTGGCTCAGGTCACCAGATCTGGGCATGAGGACTTCATCAGAGCATTTACAGCGATGAAGGTAGAGCTACATTTGTCTGTTCCTATGTTCTAGGTTGCTATCGATGCTAACAGTCTAGCTTTGTTTACATCGGGGTGAAGAGCATTATAGCTGCCAGTACGCAGACTTTAAGTACAGCTGCAGTGGTCACTTGCATTGGCTTGTATTGGTTTAGACAGAGCATTTGATCAGGATTGTGGTACGACAGAGGTGAACTGACAGCTGAAAGAGACATGGGTGAGACTTAGACATAGATCTAGCCTCCAGTGCAGTAGTGAGTCCTTGACTGTTTTAGGGCTGATTTTAAGATCTTCTCAGTTTCGAGCCTTGTCTGGCTCTTGCACTAAAAGTCTTTGTTTATTATGTTTCATTATGCAACGTTTGCATTGGATCATACTCTTCTGTGAAACGAGGAGGGTCTCTAAACCTCCTGGCTCTCCTGCAGCCTTAAAGCAGTCTCACCTGTGGCTACGTCCTTCTTCCTCTTATTCGTCTTCCCTCTGTGATCCTCCTCTTCCTCCCCCCTCCTCCTGGATCTCTCCACTGAATCTCTCTTGCATCCTAAGTCCCCCCTCCCCTCAGCGCGTGTCGGAGTGCGTCATGGTGGGCGTTCGGTCAGGCTTGGCGCTCCCGTGTTTCATTTCTTCTTCTGTTTGATAATAGTACGAGGCTGGGAAGTGCTGTTACTGCGTAGGCCGAGAGAATCAATAAAGCTTTCTTGGGCGGCTGGATGCCTCTCTGTGTGTTTGGATGCTCGGATAGAAGCAAATCTTCCTCTGTCTCTGTGTGCTGGAGGCTCAGAGCTGTGCCGTGTGTGTGATTTGAATTTTGATTGGAAATAATCGGGGCGAGCAGCGTGTTGAGATGAGCTTCCAGCAGGACCTGATTGGTTGATTATGAAGGATTGTGTTTGTGAACGCAGCTTGTTTATTAAAGCACAGAGCTGTGATTGAAGTAGATCAGCTGTAATGGATTCTAATGTTTTATTAGCCTTTTGTGGCTCTGCTTCAAATGAAGCTGCAGTATGACTCCGTTATTATAACTGATGTTACATGCATTTTTTAAGGTCTCCCTTTGTTGGGAAATAAAGTTGGTTTACCCAAATCAACAAGGACATTCTTAGAAAAATGACCAAACTTCCACGCTATCTCGGGAAAATGGAGTAAAATAAGATGTACACATGCAAATCCTTCTCTAGATGTTGGTTTTGTCCCGTCTCTAAGTTTTCTATTTAGTGTCCAAACATGAACATTTTTGGAGTGTTCTTTTGTTTTCATGGTGTAATGGTAGCCAAGAACACTGCTTAATCAACATTCATGAAATAAATGAAAGATTTCTTTTCAAACTTGTGTCATGATTTCTCTGAAGGAGGAGGTGGTGGGACCTAATGCCTGACCAGTTGAGAACCACTGGTCTAGATCTCTGAAAAAATAAAATAAAAGGCAGAATTCTGATGTGAAACCTGATTTTAGACTTCCACGATGAATCTACACTGTCTGCCACAGGCTCATACCTGGTGGGTCTATGAGATTCTGCAAACATGGTGCGATTTTTATGCCATTTCCCAGTCATGATGTAACCTGACACACCAGATGGATGTGGTTCACACATCCATCTGGGAAAGCTTTAATAAGAAACGTTTGAGAAAAGGCAGAGGCTTTGAAAAAAAACTCGGAGTGTGATTGGATGAACGTTCTGTCCGTCACATCTCTACGGACCAATGAGAGCAACAAAACATGGGACATAGCTGCTATAGAGCTGCGTGTGCGCAGCTACCGAGGAATAACACAAAACATAACGACTATAGACATGTAAGCACTCGACTTTTGTGGTTTTTGAAAAGAAAACAAGAAACACGAAGCCGATGCTTTTCCTCACCATGGCTGGGGTGGGGACATGGTGGGGGTTGCAGAGGTGGTCAATACAACAATATTGTTGAAGGTAGCAGGAATAAAAAACACCGCGGAGGTAAGGGCAGACGTGGTAGAAGCCACGGCAGTGGAGGCCGCCTGGTGATGTCAGAATATGCAAATTAGATGAGTGAATTTACTCCCATCACAAACTTTGGGTCACACTGAAGATTTTTCTCATTTACAGTTTGCCTTTTTCTCTAACCACTTTCAAGCTACAGCCTTTTGAAATCTTGTTGTTGAAATTAAATATTTTCTTGAAAAAACTCCGGCACCCAAAAGGTTAATAAAAAAATGTGGACTATTTCTGGTAAAACTGCTTTTATACGATAGCTACATCTAAGCTAACGGCTACACCAGTGGCAGCCAATGATTTTGGCCTCCAGGACTACTAAACCCCGCCCATAGCTCCTGCCTTATTGCCCTCAAATGATTCTAATAGGCCCAAACAAAAAACAACATAACGTTTTGGGCTACAACGTTTGATTTAAATCAATAGGAGAAACTATTATCAGTATTCTAGCATATTCTCTAGCGTAGATTCAGGCCCTTCTGGCGTTTGCCTGAATTCCAGATAGTGGGTCGTTGATGTGGTTTTCTCTTTGTGATGACGATGTGGGTCAATATGAACTGGTTTGGATCACTGCCGGTTCTTTGGACCTCCCGTACCACAACACTTCGATTCTAACTGGCTCATAATGAGACTCCTTAAATTTCATTGTTCAGAGTTTGAACCCTAGATGAGAACTGGCCCGTTGTATAAATGAAACTTGGGTTTTATAACCATCTAATCCTCCCTGCTGTGGAGAAATTCATCTCTCCTCTCCTCATTCAGCCTCTGATTCCTCCTGGCTGACCCTTTTCCGGTGGCTCATCCTCTCTTTTAAACAGCTGAAACTCAGCAGGAAAATATTTAGAGCATATCTGGGTGAAATGGGGACATCCCTGTGGAGCTTATAGGCTGAACCCTTTAGTTATTAAATACTCTATCATGGAGGACTCCGAACGTGCCCGCCTTTAAACTCGGCCACATCCATCCACACTCTATTAGACGCCACAATCAGCCGCGGCTCCTAAAGAGCTTCTGTCTGGAGACGCTATTACCTGCAGACAGAAACAGCGGAGGAAGATAACGATTATAGGGCCTCCGTCATTTTTCCTGCTGCAGCCCAGAGCTCAGAGGATGGAGGGTTTACGGGGTTCAAACCTCCTCCGTCACTGTCGGAGACGCACGCTGCATCACATGGATAATTGAGGAGGTCGTATTGATATCCTGCTCGGCTGTGATGAAGGAAAATCACCTCCATTTACTGTTAATGACTCCGAGAGGATGATGATGCTTTAACGCGTGGAAATCTACACGTCTCAGAGAGGAGAGTTCAACAAGAAATCACACAAAGAAGAATTAGAGGTCATGAATGAGAATTTAATCCCATAACTCAGGCTTCTCTGGAGACACAGAGAGCACAAAAGTCAGGCAGAAAGCGCTCCGCCTTCACAAACTCCTTCGTCTTTCTCATTATTTCATTGCAGAGCTGAGCGGCTGAACAATAAACAAGATAAACAAGACAAGGAAAAAATCAAAGAGCTGCTTAGAGGCACAAACTCTCATTACATCAGTGCTTCTGCTCCTCTTTGATTATTCTGAGGAGAAATACAGACGATGGGGGATCAACAGTCAAGGCTGCAGATGCAAACCCAACGCTTTCTGAGCTGCAGAAATCTGTCAGCTAATATGCATGTAAGAGAAATGTTTAATATTTAAACACTGCCCAATTATGTGCCATATTGTCAGAGAAAGTTCAGATCAAGAAAAGTTCTGAAACTTTTAAACTGTGGATATTAGCAGTGTGAATCTCTCCTTCACAAGAAGATTCAATTAGAATATCGATTCACAACCAGGATCTGATTCAGAGAGGATTCGTTAAAGGATCTGGTAACTCAAATCTACAAAGACCTTCAAACTATGATATTCATGATCAAATATATCTCCTATTTAGGGACTGAGGAGTACCAGGGCAATCTTAGGTTGTACCTTTGCAGCTCTAAGCTCCCCCACCCCTACACCTCTGTTTCCTGGTGGAGCGGTGATTCAGTGACTGAAATTAAGGGTGCAACTTAACTTTTAGTCCTCAAAAAGAGCTTTGAAATTGCTTTAACTTGGGGTGCAGATGGCCTAGTGCTTTAGGGTGCGAGCTACAGGTGAAGGAGAGAGAGAGGGAGCAACAGGTGAAGGAGAGAGAGAGAGGAGCAGGTAAAGGAGAGAGCACAATGGGTGAAGGAAAGAGGGGGGTACAGGTGAAGGAAAGAGAGAGCAACAGATGAAGGAAAGAGAGAGCTACAGGTGAAGGAGGGAGAGAGCTACAGGTGAAGGAAAGGGAGAGGGCTACAGGTGAAGGAGAGAGAGAGCTACAGGTGAAGGAGAGAGAGAGCTACAGGTGAAGGAGAGAGAGAGAGCTACAGGTGAAGGAGAGAGAGAGAGCTACAGGTGAAGGAGAGAGAGAGCTACAGGTGAAGGAGAGAGAGAGCTACAGGTGAAGGAGAGAGAGAGAGAGCTACAGGTGAAGGAGAGAGAGAGAGAGCTACAGGTGAAGGAGAGAGAGAGCTACAGGTGAAGGAGAGAGAGAGCTACAGGTGAAGGAGAGAGAGAGAGAGCTACAGGTGAAGGAGAGAGAGAGAGAGCTACAGGTGAAGGAGAGAGAGAGCTACAGGTGAAGGAGAGAGAGAGAGAGCTACAGGTGAAGGAGAGAGAGAGCTACAGGTGAAGGAGAGAGAGAGAGCTACAGGTGAAGGAAAGGGAGAGAGCTACGGGTGAAGGACAGAGAGAGAGCTACAGGTGAAGGAGGGAGAGAGCTACAGGTGAAGGAGGGAGAGAGCTACAGGTGAAGGAGGGAGAGAGCTACAGGTGAAGGAGGGAGAGAGCTACATGTGAAGGCGAGAGAGAGAGCTACAGGTGAAGGAGATAGAGCTACAGGTGAATAGGTCATAGGTCATTGAAGCCCTTTAATCATAACTCTGTCAGTACACCGACTGAAATCTGATGACTCTGGCTCTGCTGCTTGCTCTCCCAGCTTGTTCTATCACTTTTTCGCAGTGTCTCCAATCCGTTGCAGTTTGCATTGAATGACCTTTGACCTTTAAACCAGAGCTACTTAACTGCAGGTGCCTGGCATCTACAGCTAACTAGCTCTTCTTTAAGAAATCCAGTCATGTGAACTGAATTTAAAAGAAGGGAAACTTTCCAATGTCTGCTCATCTGTATGCTTTAGAGAAAAGCAGAAAGACCGGTTAACAGAAAAGTCAAAAAGGTTAAAAAAACAAACAAAAAAAAAAATTTGACTTTCAAAATCAACAGTTTTAAAACAAGGTTTTCTCTGAGTTATGAAGGATTATTTCCACACTGAATTGAGTGGATGCTTTGTGCCGGTTTTGATATCATGCTTATTTCTTTTTAATTTCAGTGCATGCTGCTCAGAAGCAGTTTCAAGGCGGTAAATAACAGTATCATCAGCACAAAATGAAAAGCAGAATTTGGAATAATCTGTCCAAGTAAATTAGTTTATAAAGTATTTACCTAAAGAGCCCCTCCTTTGTGCATGCATGCAGAATGAGCCAAGCTAACGAGTAGCAGAGTCTCAATAGACTGACTTAAAACATGAGAGATGATGCATTCAGATCCTTAAATCCACATCGGTTCGCTACACCGCTCTTAGAATGAGGTAGTCCATGTACACTCAGTATGTTTGATGGTACAGCCCTAGAGGAGAGCAGAGATGACAGGAGAACCCGTCCTGATCCTGCTTGCTGCTCTGACGCCGCTTGTTCCTGTAATACCGTTAAAGTGACATTTGATTTAGTCCCTGCTGGGCTGATGTTTTAAAAGGTCAGCTTCAGAGCTCAGACAGAGGAGATCAAATTTAACGTGGATGATTTATCTTCTACCGTGAAGCTGTGACGTCTCAGTTATGGTGAGTTGTGTCTGTGATAAGAAGGCTCTGAATTATTCATGCCTCTTGTTTGTTGACTGACAGGTTAGTGGAGGTGAGACTGGAGGAGGAAACTTCACATCCCTCTGAGATCTGTGAGGAATCGTCTGATTAGACGGGTCAAATGATACGAATATGAAGGTTTGTGCCGGAAGGCTTGGTTTAAATCTCTGTAATTAGGTTATTAACACAAAGCTCCCTTCTACATTCATATATTCAGATCTCTGCACAAGTGTTTGTGGTTACATGCATACTGTATATCTGACCTTTATGGCTGTGGTTGATTTCTAAAATCAATAAAAGGGTAAATATCCAAGAGGTGAATATGATGGTTCTCAAATGATGAGCTGAGACCCAAAAGTGGGTCCTGAATGTGTGTCTGGGTAAAGAAAATGGGACAGAAAGTCTACAAATCTTTTAAGACATGCCTGTTTTCCTCTGTTTTGGTTGCGTCTGAGCTCTGAACTGGAACATTTTTCCATGAATACATTTGGTTGGGTTATAAAAAATAACAGAAATTTGCATCTCAGTTCCTCATTAGGCCAACAATGGCCAGTCTTGACTAGTGAAGAATCACTGATGTAGAAGACACAAGCTTGTTTGTTGTTTAAGGAAAAAATGGGTTTACAGACGGCGCCACTCGCCACCAGCTTAGCCAGTAGAAATATGAAACTGCACCAACCATTTTCAACCTGTAGAGGGCAGTCATTATGATGTTTTTAATGCAGGATTTACAAATCCTGTGCTCAAATGTAAGGTTAAGGGCTGGAAAAGGACATCAGTGTGTTGTTTTAATAGTTTGTAGATGGGCTGAGTCAGATCCAGGACCGCGATCCTCCGTCCTGCTGTTTCTTTGTTAAAATCCTCCGTCTTCCTCCGCTGCAGTCAGTGAACATAAACTAAAGTCTTTAACTAAAATCTCTGTGTGTTCCTTGAAGTTTGAAGACTGCTGGATCTGTGCAGCCGGCAGCGGCTCATTTTCCAGTCTTTTTAATGTGTGAGTCAGAGCTGGGGCTCATTAAACGCTGCGGCGGTCCACTCTCCAGTCGATCAGGGTCAGACTCGCTCTTTTTTTTTATTTTTTTATCCACCTGATCAACGCTGTGATGTGGACGACTTTTCACATATCGAGCTGCATCTGCTTTATTCCACACTGTTCCTTCTGCAGCCTCTTCATCTTCATCTCCCCTCATACCTGCGCTCTGAGCGCTCAGGAGGCTCAATCGATAACAGATCAGAGCGACGGGAGGATTCAGCCGTTTCAGGGAAAAGGTCAGGGCGGCCATATTTAGAGATGAGAGCTGAGGCGGTGCACACGCACCAACATGATGACACACATGCAGCGTGATGTATGCCTCTATCAGCGTGCTGATGGGGTTTCTGTACAAATGGATATGACTTCATACGGAGCCGACCGCGGGAAGCAAATCTATCAGGGAGGCAGACGACCGCGGCAGACGACAGGTAGTTTGTTAACCCTCCTGCTGCTGGGACAGGAAAATGTATGGATTTAATTTACATGTTTTAGATGTGGAGCTCAGCGAGAACAGGATCTACATCCACTCTATATTCAACAGCCCTGTTCATAAAAGCTCTATCTTATACGGCCTTTATTCATCACCATTCACCTTTTTAGTGCCTTATATTACTTACACTCGTATAGGGCAGACAGCTACATCTATAATAAGTGGAGGTACAAACCTTTATTAAATGGCTCTCCTAGAACAGACAGTAGGAAAACCCACCACCAGGGGGCTCTCAATCTAAGCAAGAATCTCAGCCCCGCCCACCTCCACACATCATAAGCTGTTTTGATATGAGGAATCTTTCCAAGAAGAACTTAACTCCATATTGTTCTTACTCATCAGGTCTTTACTGCTAGTGTTTCCTTCTCATAGATGAATTTGATAAAGTGAAAGTGTCACCTTTAAATTACACATACTCTGTCAGTGCAGTGATCCACAGTTGAAGTGCACTGGATCAGGAATGGAGCCGCTATGGTCCTGTACTGCTCTGGCCTCCTGTTCCCCCATCTCTCCAGGTTTCCTCCCAGCTGACCACAGGTAGGCAGGAGTCCTCCTGAGGAGAACTCATGTGCCAGGTGCCAATTTGAACTAACTGCTTCATTATTTTGGTCTACTTCACTATTTACTGTCTTTTACATGTCTTTTAATCATTGCAATGTCTGCCGTTTATGGTTTATACTGCAACAAGCCACAAGGGGGCCTTTGATACATTTTAGCTGCATATCTCTGGGGCTGTCATCTGGTCCATCACTGGGTTTGTCGCTTGCAGGAAAGGAGCTTTTGTTTTGATTCTCAGGCCGAGAAAACTGCACTCTCAAAGCTGGGAGGTAATGCAGAAAACTGCAAATTTAGTCAAGACTGGACTAAAAGTTTCCATTTACTATGCATCGCACTTGTTAATGATGGCTGACAGGAGGATTTCTGCATCATGGATCAGTCGACAGTCAATCCTGGAACAAGCGCAGCTGCTTTTGGAGTCAATTTACTAGCTGTAGGAATCTCAAAGTAAAGAGAAATCCCACATCATAATTTGTCTCCCTTGTATTTTATGAATTCAAACATTCTATTGGGGCCAGATGGGAAGCTTTGGGGGGGCCTGATGTAGCCCTCAGGCCACCAGTTGATGATCAGTGCCTTATAGAATAATATTGAAGCAAACAGGAAATAAGCCTCATGAAGGCTGATCAATCTGAAAAGCATCTGGTGGGCGTCAGGAGTAGCAAACTGCTGCTTGCCTTTAACTCTTTGGGCGCCACAAGTTTTTCAAGAAAATATCCAATTGTGATATCAAGATTTCAAAAGGCTGTAGCTTGAAAGTGGTTAGAGATAAAGGCATACTGTAATTGAGAAAAATCTTCAGTGTGACCCAAAGTTTGTGGTGGGAGTAAGTTCACTCATCTAATTTGCATATTCTGACGTCACCAGGCAGCCTCCACTGCCACTGCTTCTACCACATCTGCCCCTACCTCCGCTGTGTTTTTTTTATTCACACTACCTCCGTCAATATTCGTGTTTTGACCACCTCTACAACCCCCGCCATGTCCCCAACCCGGCCATGGTGAGGAAAAGCATCGGCTTTGGTGTGTGCTGCTGGTGGACTCTCATGGCGCACAGAGTCACTGTGGCTCCGACACACCACTATTGCCGGATGACTGAACGTCATCGTCACAGGGGTGAATATTCCACTATTCCTCCTGGCATTGTGAGTATTCTTGCTACAGTTCACTCTCTTTCTCTCTTTTACGCTCCGACTACAACCACTTCTACCACTTCCTGGTCTCCTCGACCGGCGGTGCATCTTCAAACTCTCTCTCTCCAAAACTTTGAATGGAAACATGCCCACAAATGCTGCTGGGATTGAAGTTACTCATGTCCGCCATCTCCTGGTGTGAAGTTGTAACTTCACACCAGGAGATGGCAGCGATGGTGGGCACCATTCTTGCAGCTACAGCCTGTTTAATTCAGCAATGTTGCTGTCGCAATTTTGCGACTTTTGCGCTCAAAGGGTTAAAGACGGAATATGTGGAATTAAAGGGTAAGATCCCAGCCACTACCCAGCTACTGTAGCTTAACTACAGTGAACTTAAAGGGACACAATAGAAAGCAGTGAAAAGTTAATGCATAATTTTGGACCTTATTCTCCTTATCCACATGCCAACAGCAGCAGTCTAACAGTTTCTGTGATCTGTTATTATGTAAGAGTTTGAATTTTGTGATGCAATGCTTAGAAATGTATGTTTGAATTTATTTATTCTACCTTTCTGTATAACCTCTCCATGTTTCTGTCTCCATCCTGTCAGCCTTATTTCTGTTCATCTTTCATGCACTTTAGTCCTATTCCTTAGAATAAAGTTCTTCTTTTCATTATTAATGCTATTATTCTCACTGAATAACCAGATCTTCTAAATTCTGCCTCTGCAGCCCTGCTTCCTCTCATCAGCTCTCTATGATGTTTGTTTTCTGAGGATGAATCAGAGTGAAGAATATTAAAGAGCAGAAAAACATTTAGTAAAGTGCTCACATTCTTTAAAAACTTCCCTCAGAGATTTACTCTGCCGTTTCAGGTCATTGTCTGCACACAATCGATTGTTAGCAGCGGAGAGGAATGAGCTGATGATTTTTCAGATGAGTCTCTGCCTCGCGTTCGCTCGTGTTCCTCGATACAACAATAAAAAAAAAATCAATTAGTGTTTCTGCTGATTGGGCGAATCTGCAGTTTCAGTGAAAGAGGCTGAAAGAGGAGCGTCACACACACGGCTCTTTTATCACTGGCAGTGTCTGAGCTTTAAATCATAAAATGTAACAGCAGAAGGTGATTATGGTCTCCCAGGGGATTGTGGGTAATTTTCCAGGGCACGGTGAGCTAATGTACAGGATGCAGAGCTTAAAAAGTAGCTGATTTAACACATTATCTGCACTCACAACAGAGGCACACGCTGAACTACACAGTGGCGGCTCCAGAGGCCTGCAGGAGACAATATCTCCCTGTTTCTTCTTCTTCTTTATGACTTTATTACCGTATTAACCGCTTATTTTTATGTTTGTTATGTCATATAACCCCTTTAGCTATGTTCCCCCTGAGCAGTCTGCTTTGGTCTGATGCCATTATTTGCATTTCCCAAATGAACCGTACAGTCAGATTTTTTGTCATTCTTCTTTTGGAGTACAAGGCGTACTTATCTGACCCCTAAAGGGCAGAGCTAGACTTGCTGGAGTTCATTGATTGGTTGAAAAAATCTTCCCTTCCATCCTCTTACACTTATCTGAGGTCGGGTCACAGGGGCAGCAGCCTAAGCAGGGAAGCCCAGACTTCCCTCTCCTCGGCCACTTCGTCCAGCTCTTCCCGGGGGATCCCAAGGCATCCCCAGGCCAGCCGAGAGACATAGTCTCTCTAGCTTGTCCTGGGTCTTCCCCAGGGCCTCCTCCCAGTGGTGGGCCCGGAACACCTCACCTTCTACTCAGAGTCTCTCCTGGATGGCTGAGCTTCTCACCCTATCTCTGAGGGAGAGCCCAGACACCCTGTGGAGGAAACTCATTTCAGCTGCCTGTATCGGTGATCTCGTTCTTTCGGTCACAACCCACAGCTCGTGACCATAGGTGAGGGTAGAAACGTAGATGGACGGGTAAATCGAGAGCTTCGCCTTTCAACTTAGCTCTTTCTTCACCAACACAGACCGATGCAGAGACCGCATCACTGCCAACGCTGCACCAATCCACCTGTCACTCCCCCTCTCCGCTCTTCCCTCACTCTTGAACAAGACCTCAAGATACTTGAACTCCTCCACTTGGGGCAGGATCTCATTCCCAACCTGGAGAGGGCATTCCACCCTTTCCCTATTGATGACCATGGCCTCAGATTTGGAGGTGCTGATTCTCATCCCAGCAACTTCACACTCGGTTGCAAACCATTCCAGCAAGAGTTGAAGGCCACGGCTTGATGAAGCCAACAGAACCACATCATCCGCAAAAAGCAGAGGCCACCAAGCCGGACGCCCTCAACGCCCTGGCCGCACCTAGAAATTTTGTCCATGAGAGTTATGAACAGTGACTAAAGAGCGGTGATGTTCACAAAGAAAATGGTTTGCATTTGAAAACCCTGTATGCTCCAGTAGACTTAAAAAAAAAGCCAAACTGGTACCAAATGAAGGGTTGTTTGGGCACAAAATGCCAGCTCTTCTTACCGAGCTGCGCCGACTGATGCAGATCTCTAAAAATGGAATCAAAGTTCGTTCTATCAAACTGTGCCTAATTGTACTATAAAAACCTGCCCCACATGGTGGAAATGAACTATAAATCCTCTGCAGTCCTGTCAGTGTCTCTGCAGATTTGAATCATTCATGCATTTGTATTTTCATTCCTCATGGAGATGTCTTCACCTTGTCTTTTTGGTTGTTTCTGATGTTGTGGGAATGCTTCAGTGAAATATAACTGGCATCCTCTGTCAGCATATTTCACACAGTCTCCTGTGTGTTCAGTGAAAGAGGAGAAGTTCAAAGAGCCAGTGAGAGATCAGACTATTAAAACAAAGAAATCAATTCTTGTCACTCTTTAAGAACAAACCAATGTTGCCTCTTAACCCAACCTCTAAGAACACATCCACTGATACCTTGTTCAGTGCTGTGTAATGCTGAGCTCATGTTGGCTTAATGTAGGGTGTATTTTATGGATGATATATAAATGAGTATGGACTGAGTTTTGACCACGTAAGACGAGTCTGAAAGCAGAATATTTACAGGGTGTTTTAAGCAAACACAAACACGATCATGAAGTCATTTAACAGGACTGAACTTGTTTTTGGTCTTAGCACAGCTTAAGAAGGACAAACAAACAGAGTCTTTGTGGGCGGGATTAGGGGAGTGGTCATAAAGCTTCATAAAGCAAACAGATTTAACATGTAAACACAATCTGAGCTCACACAGAGGCGTTCACATCCTCATAAATGACAACACCACAGCTTAGAATATCTGATTTCACCCACACAAACAGAGCTGCTGAGGAAACGCTGAGCTCTGCTGCCCGCTCCGCTGCAGCTCTCTCACTGAGCTGTCTCCCAGCTGTGCAGCAGGCGGAGGATGGATGTGAGCCGGAGGTTCGGGGTCAGAGGAGCAGTTCCACCCCGCTGAAGTTTGTCCTGATGTGTGTGTGTGTGTGGGTGTGTGTGTCTGCGTGTCTTTTGTCAGGATGAGTTTGTGTTCCTGTCAGTTTAGTGGAGCAGCACACCTGCAGCTCCTCAGCTGACTCTGAACCTCCCTCACACAGGTACGGTGGCTGATTAGGGACATCAGAGCTGTAATTCGGAGCTAAATCAGCTGCTAACCCTCATCACTGCAGCAATACTGATTGGTGGATGTGTGCAGGAGTTGAACATAGAGACAGTTTCTACTTCTTGAAATGACTGATATAATGAATAAAATAGAACAGTTTGCACTTTTTACTGCTGTCCTGTTGCTGTATCTCATTGATCTTCTATGTTCCTACCTGTGATAGACCCTCATTATTCTGTACCAGTGGTTCTCAGCTGGTGGATTGGGACTAGTGTTGTACGACTCAGTCTTGGTCTTGTTTTTGAATGTCTTGGTCTTGTCTCGGTCTCGGTCACTTCATTAATGTGATAATAAGGAGAAGCCCTTGCTAAAATAACAAATAGCTACACCTGCAAAACCTCAGACATCAGTCCATCTTATTTCTAGTCAGAAATCCCTCTGAACACTTCCTTTAGACCTCAGTCTCCTGACAAATCTAGATAAACATCTCATTCTCAGATATTTAAAATAATTCCAGACTTGTCAGAGGCTTTTAAATACATACAAGGATTTATTTTTTACTAGAAGTTAACTGAACAAATTTGATAAGATTTGAGATTTTTGCATGTTGTGCTTTGAAAAAGTCTCAGATGCCTTGTTTTTATCTGTCAGAGTTTTTTTTAAAAGAAAACTAAAATTAAAGAGACAATGCTCTCTAACTGTTCAACTGTTCTCCTCTTGTCTCAGTCTCAGCTTGTCTTAGTCTCTGTCTTGACTTGGTCTTGACCCCCAGAAGTCCTGGTCTGGTCTAAGTCTCGGCTAGTCTCAATATCGGTCTTGTCTTGGTAACTACCCTCAACAATCTTGGTCTTGTCTAAGTCTTGGCTTGTCTCAGTCTCAGTCTTGTCTTGGTCTCGACCCACAAAACTCTCGGCTTGCCTTGGTCTCGGTCTTGACCAGGTCTCGACCTACAAAAGTCTTGGTCTTGGCTTGTTTCTGTCTCAACCCCCAAAACTATTGGTCTTGTCTTGGTCTCGGTCTTATTTCGGTTTGACTCCCAGAAGTCTTGGTCTTGTCTTTGTCTCGGCTCAAAGGCTTTGATTTTAACGTATAGTATTCTAACAGTTGTATCATATTGTATCCCAGCCAGCGTGTCCATGTGGGCCCCATATGGGTTATATTCGGGTCAGTAGGGGTCCCATGCGGGTTTGTCTGCGTTAACGCTTGTCCCAAGGATCCTGTTGGTGCATGTGTGTGTTCCTGGCCTACGCGTGTGTGTGTGTAACACGTTCAACACCAGCCTGAAACTCTGGATTTCCCCTCAGGGAGTAATAACGTTCAGCTCTTTCTTCTTCTTGTAAAACACAGCGCTCAGCATCTCTCCATCGCTCTCAGAACGCGATGACTGTTCTCTGTCTTCAGGATGACCTACAATCTCTTCACGGTTCACCAGCTGAAAATCGATCTGATGATTCAGTTCAGCATTCACCAAAAATATCAGCACGCTGGGTGAATGTGCTCTGTTAGCACGTTTGAACACAACGGTGGTCATAAGAGTTGATTGTTCTTCCAGTGATGACCCGAAAACTGCAGATCTGAGTGAAGCATGAGGAGAATATCAGCCTTTTTACATTAGATAAGACTTTCGCAGGCATGATCTCTGACATGATCTTCTTACTGGAACCACCATTTTTGGTTTGACTAGGGCTGAAATATAAATTTCATGGAGAAAACAGGAATGTTAAAATGTGCAAAACATCTTCAATTCAATCAAAATCATTCTGATTGGGGCACTGTGTGTGTGAAGGCTTCATAAAGTCGTCTGATAAAGACGTGTGTATTCATGCATGGCACTTTTAATCAGCATATGATCGTTTAGACATGCACAGAGCTGTCCTGGTTGTTTAATCTCAGAAGAGGCAGCTGTTTCATCCAAGTGTGCTCTAACTGCAGAGAAGCTGATCTCTGATCCTCCAGTACCCGCTGGATCGCCAACAATCCCAACGGCAGCACACGTGTTGTATCTCAGGAACCAGAAGACAGATCAGAAGCTTCACTTTTGTCGATCTACAGACGGCTCCTGGTGTTTATATCCCTTCCAGAACTTTTAATTCAAGATTGCAAAGATTATTGTCTATTCAGAGCTTTCATACTGCAAATCCACATCGCTAAATTCATGACATGACGTCTGTAGCAATGAAAAACTTAGCAAAGTTGCCATCATTCCTCAGTTTTGACTCAGGAGTGCCCGAACTTTTTCTCTAAGCGCCACATCCTGAAAGTTGAAAGTATGGTGGTGCCACTTTCTCATCCCTTAACTTTATAGAAGTCAGAAAATCCAGTCTAATTTATGTGCTTCTTGATTGGATGCTTAAATGGCTAATTAATGGCTAACACAGAGTCAGTCATCTCAAGGATTTTAAGAAGGCCTATGAGATTTCAGTTGAGCCCTGGCTATCACTGGATCTGCCCCGATCACAATGAGATGGACCTCCACGTATCAGAGGATTTACAGTTTAGGTCCCGACAAAAGCACATCACTAAATTGTCCCGTCAAAATGTTTGTTTACAGGATTAGCACAGTAGCACTGCCTAGTTCTGAACATGGCTGCATCATGCAGCTGAAGGTCTGCTGCCATCTTTTTGGCATTTTTGATAACTAAGGGATGTGCATCTTCAAACTGCCATCATGGCGTTTGCAGCCATCGCAACACCGGCGGCAAAATGGGCCCTCAGTGTGTGCAAAATGCTGCAAATCTACAGCCTGCTACCTTTAGAGGGAAGCTGAGCTCTTTGGAAAATGACCACCTTTTTGTTGCTAGCTATGTAACAGTTGCACATCAAGACTGAATGACACGCCAAGATTGCACTGTGGTCTGGCAATGACCTGAAAAGGAACAGCAGTTGTGGACACCGGGCCTAGATAAAGGAATAAAAGTCACTATTTCATTGATCTTATAGGCCAGATATTACTGCGGGCAGGTCAGCGCTGGCCTGAGGGTCACCAGTCGCTGACCCCTGAGCTAAATGCTCCAGTTTCCCCACAGCTGTGTGTGTGAGCCGCTTGGTCCCTCGTATTTTTGGTCTCCTGTGTTTTTGGTCCGATGGGTCCATCTGAGCTTGTTTGACTGAAACAGAAAATGTGGAAACAAAAAGCTTGAACAGCTCCGTGCAGCGCTGCAGAGTCGGCATCATTTCCTGTGTGGATAAACAAAGATTGATGTTTGTGCTTTTATTCTTGAACCAGTGTACATGACAGCTGCACCATCGCTCCCCGGGGGCCCCGGGGGGACACAAACAGAACAGCTGAGGGTCAGTGCTTCAGTACAGCAGGTCAGCGAGACTGAGAGACAGCGAGGCGTTCAGAAAGATAAAACTGAGCTCCAGAGAGATTTACAGAGCTGTATCAAACTCTGTGAGAAGAGCTGCAGTGTTTTATGATGGTATATAGGCTGTAAATGTAAAGATCCGTCCCTCTGAATGAGACGAGAACGGCTGCTTCACGTTCTAACCTCATTAGGGGCGTAAAATCATCCGCCAGTTTTCAGTCTCTTCTCTCGTTTAAAGTGGCGTTTTAATCCTTTCTGACTGATTATGACCTTTGCTACGTCCTCAACCGCTCCAGGAGAACAAAGACGAGAGACATAAAGAGAAAAAATGATATTTAGAGCATCACACACTCCCCTAGCCCGCACAGAGCTCAGCAGGAGGCCCTGAGCGCCGCTCCTCTCTGGGAGACGTCATTACAGAGCTCCAGCTCTGCTTAAACTGTCATCAGCGTGGCGGGGATCGACCCGCCGCCGCTCAACAGGAGCGGGCGAGCCGGGCGAATGGCTTCACAGGACGCCTCTGTGCCTTGTCACGTTGTTTCTGCTCCACATGAGAGGAAGGAGAAATAATGGTCGCGTCCAGATAAAGAGCTGCTGGGATGTTTTAACATCCTCTGGCTGCACCTTCATGATTTTTGGCCGTTGATAGTTTTTATCTAGGCCCTCAATAATCAGAAGCTCATGTAAGCTAGATTCTGTTTTTGAGGTGAAATGTCTGATAGTACAAAAAAAAACTTGTTTTTATCAGACATGTCATGCTAGTTATATGGGTTAAGGTTAGTTTTCATGACTCCGCCCCCTCCTTGCTGATGTCACAGCCTTGTTGGGACATGGTGGCCATCCACCGACCATCCACTACTCCTCCATCTGGACCATCCAGGGTTGCACAGCACTCATCAGTCAACAAGACTGTTTGAAAATGAGTCTTCATGTATTTCTGGGCCCACTGCAACCATCTCTGCTTGTGAGCATTGGTTAGGGGGGCTGAATAGTAGGTTTATACACGACTGCAAGCCTCTGGAAGATCCTACACCCAAACCAGTGCTCTGACTCAGCCACAGATTTCTTCACAGTACGATGACCATGCTTAAGTTTCCATGAAATATCTAATGTTTTCATTTCTTGTCCACAGCATTGCACTATTTCAGGCTTTTCAGCAGCAGAGATCCTTTTTCTTTCCCATATTGCTGAAACCCGCGGCCTGCTTAATAATGTGGAACGTCCTTCTTCAGTAGTTTTCCTTTAATTGGGCTTACCTGGCAAACTAATGATCACAGGTGTCTGAGATTGATTTCAGTGATCCAAAGAGCCCTGAGACACACCATCCATGACTTTAACTGAAAAACAAAAATTTAATCATTTTTGACACTAAAATCCAATTTGCATAATAATTTGTAACGTGGTGTACAAACCACTGCCCCACCCTAACCTCTAACGTTAATCCTAACAGCCGGCTAACAAACACTATAAAAATAACAAATGAGTTTGAAGTTTTAAAATGTAAACATTATAAATTTGAGGCTCAAAATCTAAGGAAAAAGAATCAAACTAATCAGTTCAAAAGGTTAAAACTGGAAATTAGAATTCAAAATAGTGTGTTCAAAAGAAAATATATGAGACAGGAAGATAAAATCATGAGTTTTAAAGTTCAAAATATTAGTTAAATTTAAAATTATGAGTCTGACAGTTCAAAATATGGGATTAAAATCAGAGTTTGTAAATGAAATGGCCAAACATGACATTTAACATGTTTAACATAACTTTAAAAAGAGTTTTTGACTTTAGAGTTTAAATTGTCAAAAGATTAGAATCAAAATCATGAATTTTAAAGATCAAAATATGAGCTTCAAATCAAAATCATGAATTAAAAATTCCAAAATATCAAGTTCAATGTAAAATCATAATTTTTATAGGTCAAAATATGAAATAAAATTGAAAATCATGAGTTTAAAATATTAAAATATATGAAAAAAATAAAATCATGATTTTTTAACGGCAAATTATGAAATTAAAATCAAAATCAAGAGTTTAAAATGTCAAACAATGAAAAAAAAATTAAATCATTAAATTTTAAATGTCAAAATATAAAATAAAAATTAGATCATGAATTTTTAAACTAGGAAAAAAAATCAAATCATACAATTCTAACATCAAACGTTGAGATTAAGATTGAAATCATGAGTTTTAAAGGTCAAAATGTGACATTAACCTCAAAATCATGAATTTAAACATCAAAATTTGAGATCAAATTCAAAATCATGAGTTTAAATTGTCAAAATATGAAATTTAATTCAAAATAAAATTGGAATTTCCCCTTGTGGGACTAATAAAGGAATATCTTATCTTATCTTCAGTCATTATTGTGATATTTGAAATGAAAATTAAAACACATAAATTCTCTTTACCCTCGTTCTTTACTTATATAATTATTTTTACTCCTAATATTTTGCTTCTTGCTATGTTTTTTGTGCGCTTCTTTGTGCAGAAACCACTTCCTGCCCCCCGTCTTTTTCAAACCATCTATACATGAAGTATTTGTGTACGTCTGTGGACCAAGTTTAGAGGTTTTTTAGACATTTTTCTCCACCACTATGCGACCCAGTGAAATGTTTGCTTTCTCCCATCACATCGATGCTATGTAAAATTAGACATGAAGCAGTGAGGGGGAAGAACGAACCAGCGATCTGAAAATAGACTGAAGTAGCTCCATTCTGCCTTTAACAAACATCACCACCCTCCACATGCTGGTGGAGGATTCTCCTGCATGTTTCCTGCCGTGTTAACGTGCAGTTCTCCCTGAACAGTCCAGTAAATTTCCAGGATTTTTCAGAATAAAAGTCCTCACGTAAACTGAAGGAGCTGCTCAGAGGCTCCTTCAGCCACCTGTGGACCATCACCTCAGAGAAGAGTGAAGAAATGACCTCCACATTATCACGTATGCTTGATGGTCAAATGTAAAGCAGGAGTTTAATGTGAAATGGAATCTTGGATGAATGTAAATCAGTGGGCTTCTTAAGGGGGCTGCCAGGACCTCAGTGGGGGGTCTGGAGGAGTCTCCAAAGACATAAAAGCCCAATTTTGCTGCTATTTTCCACATTTAAGCTTTTCTTTTATAACCACAACATTAAAACCTGATAATGCTTTAATAAACATATTTTTTCTGGTTGTTTCTCACTGAGTCCTCTGAGATAAAGATTGTTTCAGCCAAACATCTGGGTCGTTACTAACATGAGATCAACATTTACTCCTCAGCCTAAATCTCAGTAAAGTCTGTAGTCTGACTTTGATTTTGTCTGCATTGTTTGCCATTCTCCCATCATGCCTCAGTGCACTGTTGGCCAGCAGCGTCAGGCAGTAATGGCTCTCAAATAATTTCCTCCCAAAGTGTTGGAAAGCTTTTTGTTTGAGAGGCTGCAGGTGCTCTGATTAAACTTAATTCAATGTAAGAATCAGAAATCACTGCTGGAACAAATTCACCTCACTTTACTCAATGTTCTCTGCCTAACAAATGAAGCTTTTGGGTTTGGAAAGTTCCAGAAGTTGGCCCCACTTCACCGGCAGAAATCGACTGATTAGGGGTTTATTAGAGCGAGTCCTCTGACTGAATCCCGACAAAGTTCTGCAACATTTTGGCGAGAGAGGGTGGAAAGTTTTCGATTTTCTCTGGTAAATAAGTTTATCTGGCAGCTTCAACATGAGCTATGATTGCTACTATATAATCCACAGTTAGACCAGGGAAGACCAGGTCAGACCTCCCATTCACCGTGAGATGAATCTAAATCACAGGAGTGCATTAAAATTCTAACGTCCTCCTGTCAGGTCACACTGCTGCAACCGTAGGAGACATAATGTTTGGATAGCAGCATCATCAAACCATGTCTTTATCATCCTGCTTTATGCTCTGGGGTACAGTCATGCTGGGATATACAATGTCTTAGCATGCTGAAGTATTAAAGGTCACATATTTGACTCCATTAAGACAAGTTTATATCCTTCACATGCCTGTGAAGTTTGTTGGTGAAAAAACACCACTGTTGTAATTTTGCATATCTAAAAAACCCTCTGTTTCAGCCCTGTGGTTTCTCAGCGGTCTGGCTCCGCCCCTGACCCCACCCCTGTCAGGAAATGGATGTGGCTCTCCTGATCCTCCTCCCAGCTGCTGTAAGGAGGACGAGGAAAGGAGGGCAGATCTTTCGTCCAAGACAGGGGGCGGGGCTAACTCCCCACATGACATCATGAGGGTAAAATCTGAGAATGGCCTGTTTCAGCACACATTTTCTGAAAGGTGGAGAAAGAGAGGAGGGAGGGGATGTTTTTTTCTGATTCTTTGGGGGACTGTGGACAGGTTAGGGCACATATTTTTGCTAGAAAAGCCTGCAAAAGGGTATTTTGCAATATGTGACCTTTAAGATTGGCCTTCACTGGAGATAAGGGGTCAAGCCCAAATCCTGAGAATCAGCCCCATACCATTACCAAACCCAGACTCACCAGTATGACTGCCAAGCATGATCAGTCACTCCACATTCCCACTTCTCCACACTCAATCTGATGCTTGGCACTGACTTTGGTGATGTGTAGCTGCTTAGCCATGGAAACCCATGCATGAAGCTCACAGTTTTCGTGTTTACATTCATGCCGGTGGAAGCCCAGAACTGGTTGACCCACTCTGTGATTTACGTGCTCTTTTGCTGTTGCTAAACGCTTCCACTTTCTAATAATATCCCTTACCGTTGACTGTGGAATGAGCGCTTCCTCCCCGTCAGGGTTGACATGAGGTCTGCACGGTGTTGTCAAGTCTTCTGGCGTTATTGACTCGGTACCGGCGGTGTAAAGACGCCCCCCGCCTCCGTACTCTCTTTGATGTGAAGCTGACAGAATCTCTAAATCAGGAATGAGCTGTGATTCAGCTGTTTCTTTAAACAACCTGCTCCAATCTTTAGATGTGATCTTCAGCTCTGCATTAATTCAGGACTACTGGTCTGAACACAAGCATAATGGTGTGTAATTGGTCCAATCAGGTGCATTGTTGCTGTGCTGCCAGAGGAGCCTCTGCTATGTTTCTGAGGTGCGTTCATGTGCCTGTTAATAAGCCGAGCTGCTGTTGGCCCTCAGTTCTACTAAATTGCAAATCAGTTGCTTTGAGTCCCCGCTCTGCTGCCGTGAATGGAGAGCATTCAGGGACAGGTTGTTGTTGTTTGTGTTCAGCCCCCTCGCTGGTATTGACATGAAAATAAGCCGGCAGCAGACCACGGTTTGAGTGTAAAATCAGAGACGGCAGACTCCAGGAAAGAGTGGATTTAAGAGCTTCTTTTGATGGATAAAAGGCAGGTTTGAAAGGTTCACAAAGACTGTGTTTGAGAAAGGAAGTTCATCTCTGTGAGATGTTTGAGAAATTCAACACCTAAAGACACACGGACTCAAACTCAGACTTCATGAAAGTTAGCTCAGATGAGTTAAGAAAGCCATGATTTATCAGGATCCAGAACATATCTGCAGTTTTCATTAGAAATAAACAAGCAGTAGATTGAAACCTACCAACCCCGATAAGCAGTGACTGATAAAGTACTGTAGTGTAATTATGGGCCATCCAGCCAGCATTGGCAGGGGCGTAGCTGGGGATTTTAGACCCCCAGAAAGGACATTACACAAGGCCTCCCCTTAACCGGCTAGCTGAGCAACCAGTGTTGCATTGTTTTTACAAACATATATGGGTTTAAATGTATTTCTGAACCATCATTTCCCAACAAAGGAGCATTTTTACTGTGGTTAAATTAAATTTACTTGCATCATTTAGCGTTGCTGGACTATACCATTTGGACATTTTTAAAGGAGGACCAAAAAGTGCCAAAAATGTAGTAAGATGGCCGACATACATCCAATCCATACCAGAAGTCCGTACGTCTAAGGTTAGGCTTAGGCATTAAAACCCGAGTGGTTAGGTTCAGGGGAAGGCAGTGGGGAAGGGGATATATTTGAGATCCAGCACCAAGGTTTAGGCTTAGACTCGAAAAAGACTGACAAACACTGGCAGCTGAGTCCAACACGAAGAAGACACTTCCCCTTGGGACTTCCGGCATGGATTGGATGTATAGCAACGTCCATGTCGGCCATCTTGACTGCAGTTGGGTCCCTCTCCAAAATTGGGCAGGAAGTGGCAAAAAATGGTGAGAAGTTACCCCAAAATGAGTTACAGGTGGCAAAAAAATGGCTAAAAAAATGAGTGTAAAAGTGACTTAAATGGACAAAAATGCTGAAAACAATGGCATTTAATGGCAAAAGGCAGCTTAAATGGGCCAAAAAGGGAAAAAATGCAAATGGCAAAAAGCAGGATAAAAGAGGGAAAAAACTGGTGGCAAAAATGGGATAGAAGTAGTAAAAATGGGCAAAAAGTGGCACAAAGAAATGGCAGAAGTGGGCTTAAAGCAGTGAAAATGGCAAAAAAATAAATAAAATAAAATAAAATAAAGAAATTGGAATAAAAACACATGAATAAGGATTTAAACTGATGGATGTGACTTACAATGGATAATTTCTGAGGTCATAGTTTGTCTTAATAATGAAACTAATTACAAAGACAAATAAATAAAAACACACTTTAGGGCCCCTCCCTACTGTGGGCCTGGGTAATCAGTACCCTCCTCCCCCCCTGTGCTACGCCCCTGAGCTACACCCCTGAGCTACACCCCTGAACTACGCCCCTGAACTACGCCCCTGAGCTACGCCCCTGAGCTACGCCCCTGAACTACACCCCTGAACTACGCCCCTGAACTACACCCCTGAACTACGCCCCTGAACTACGCCCCTGAACTACGCCCCTGAGCTACGCCCCTGAACTACGCCCCTGAGCTACACCCCTGAGCTACGCCCCTGAGCTACGCCCCTGAACTACGCCCCTGAGCATTGGTAATCAAATTAAACTGGAAAGCAGCTCCTTCAAACTCTTCCTCCTCCGGTCAAAGCAGCTGGAAAAATCCTCCAAACTCAGCAAAGATTCCCAAAGCTGGGCCTTAAATTAACACCACAGTATTTCTAGGCTATCACATTACATGATACAGTTGCAATGTTTTGAAATCTACTTGAAATTACTGTACAGGTGTTTAATTCAGCCCCAGCAAAAGGTCACAGCGAGGTCAGAGGGTCACAGACCTACAATAGCACCATTGGCAAGGAAAAGCTAATTTTTGAGGGAATTCAGCCAAAGAATTTGACATAAAACCACACAGTTTACATTAACCCTAACCGAGGTTTACATTGTCCACTCTCTCATGCCTCCTCTGAGGTTTCTGGAATGGGTTTGAGGGAGCGTGCTGTCTGCTGTGAGAGAGGCGGTAGGAGACCGTGTGAGAAGTGAAACTCCAGAGAGTTCCACACTCATGGCTTAAAATTTTCCGCATATTTTATTTTATAATCATTTTATACATGTGACAAAAGCCACGATACATCAAGTATACGCGATAGATCACCCACCCCTAATTCCCATTGGTCAAAATTGTCAGGGCTTTGGTGAAATCTGTGATAAACCAGCAGAGAAAGAGCTAGAGAGCTGACAAAATCAGTAACAGAATATGTGAAAGCCCTAGTAGCAGCCCTAGCATTCATGCTTGTGATCGAAGAGAAGCATCCCTGAAGTTCTCCGTCTGCAGCTGAAAGAGTGAATGAGTCCAGATTTAAGAAGCCCTGCAGCTTGAGGCCACTTTAACTCACTTTTCCATTTGTTGCTCTTCATCTGCTCTGAGTTATTCACATTTATGTTCAGATTCATTCGAGTCCTCGGGGCAGAAACATCATCCACGTCCCCTCAACCTTCCCTGGATGAAATAAAGGTTAACTGAATTATCCTCCATGTGACAGCTGAACATATCGACACGCCCTGATTCATATTCACGGCCTCCGTCTCACCTTCCCCGAGCCTGTAGGGTCGATATGTCGGCGTATGAACCTCACAAAGGTCCCCTCTTCATCTGAAAGCTCCCCACGTTGTGATGATGACACATGAGGGCCCTTTACCATCACAAGAGGCTGCATCTGCCCATTTCAATGACAAGGCTAATGTCGGCTAATCAGAGAGGCTAAAAGTTCAGGCCGGGCGGCGGTTCGAACGATGACACCAGGCTGCTCTAATGGCCAATTAGAGCTGACATAGTGTGAGGGAGTCGGACATATGGAGGAGATTAGAGTCACGATGGCGGGCGGGTCAACGCTCCTTTGGGAGGGGAGGAAGTGGGCGTATGGTTGAGCAGAGGGAGATGTACTTTGATCCGATCCCTGACGTTTATTCCTCCTGTCAGACTTCACAGACGTCTGCACAGAATTTTATAAGTTGTTCTCTGAAAGTGACGTATGTGCAATTTAGAGGCGATGATGAAAGCGTGGTGCTGAGTGCAGATCGCTTCAAAAGCCTTCAGGAGAAAGGTGACTCTATGGACAAAGGCCGAGATGTCGCGCTGTGACATCATCCTGGCTGCAGTCTCCTTCCTCTTGATTTACCTAACGAAGGTCAAAACGTCTAATCGTGGAGAAACCCAGGAGGTCGTTTCTTCAGATTAAGATCAAACGGCTTTATTGGTTTTGTAGCTGGGAGGAGAAACACTCGGACAGTTCTGCAGCAAACGCTTCAAAATAAACATGAATTTGACAGATTTGATAGACAAGTGAGACGTTTAAGGATAGAGATGTGATAGAGACAAGCACAGGAGAGAGAAGAAGCCAGTTGGCATATGGACAGTTGAGCTGAGTTATAGTTACTGATCAACTGGATTTGTTCTTGTACACGGGTAAAAGGCGGGAAAGACATGTATTAATGGAAATATAGAACTGTGCAGAACTTTGAGGCATTTTTGGGCCAAACATGGTGACGCAGATGTGAAGAGTGAGCTGCCTGAGGGCGCCATACGGAGTTTGACTGCAGTGGAATCAAGCTGATTGGATCATATGCTTTAATCCACATTTGGTACTTTGTGGAAGACTGTGTTGAACAGGTCATTGTTGCAGTTTAGATGTTACTCCTTCTTTATCTGCATGTGTGATGGTGCTTTTGGTTAAAGAACCTGTGCTTTTAAATACATGTGAATGTGAAAGAGCAGAGGACCCAGGATTGAGCTCTGGGGGATGCCACGTCTCATTTCAACTGCCTGAATGCTGAATTTGTCTTTTTATCTTTTATTTCATTTATATATTTATTTTATATTTTATATATTATATCTTAAATTTTGTATTTTGTATGTTTGTATTTTTGCATTTTTTTGTATTTAAATTATGTGGATTGAGGATTTTGTGGGTCAAATAGATCATCTTCATTTCCACATAGCAACTTCCTGTTTTCTTTTTGGCTCTAAATTTGAGACCATCCTTTTCTGCCTTCTGATCCTCTTCCCTGGTCTTATCTCAGGAACTTTCTCACTTGCCCCGTTCTTTCTCCTCTCTCCTTCAGTTTCCTATTTTTCCTTCCTCTCTTTCCTGATTTATCTTCCTTCTCCTCTGGATTGTTTGACTTCATTTTCTGGCTCCTATTTTTCTTTCCCTCCATCTTTTCACTCTGAATGTTCCCTCCTTTCCTCTCTGTCGCCTCCCTTACTTTCACTTTCATTTCTCCCCCCTCTCTCCTGGTTTCCATCTGCTCTGGGGGTCTTTGGACTTTTAATTACGCTCTGATTTCCCAGGGCTCTGTCCACACTGCCCCCCCCCTCCCCCCTTCATGCCTGTCACCGTTGGCCTTGGAGAAGGTGTTCATCTTGCTGAGGTAAGGGTCTGTGTATGACTCCCCTGACTCCTCTTCTTCATACAAACAGCCGTGAGGTTGAAAATGTGACGGTCAGGGTTAAATTCTTTAGTTATGATGATACCAGTCAGTAAAATGGAGTAAAATGGACAGTGCCAGTTTCCCAGTGGGGACCTGGGAGCTGTGTTTGTTTGCTGCAGTGTGAACTCTCTCTCTCTCTCTTAAATGTCTTCACACTGCAGGCAAATCCGACTTTTCAATTAGGAGGATCTGAAACCGTGAAGCTGCTGTTTTCTGACTAAAGCTCCCAATGTGATTCATTCTTTATACACACCAAAATATTCTGGTATTTGAGGGCTGAATGTGGTGTGTGTTTGGCTTTGGTTGGACTTATTCCAGGATATGCCCATGGTGACCTCGAAAACACTAAAAGCTGATAAATCCAGTTTTTAAAGGCTGAGTAAAGGGAGCACAGATTCAGGGATGATGCTGAAAGCTGCATGGAAATGACAGGTTTAATTAGAAATAACTACATCTATGCACAGTTATGGCTGTGTAACTGTTAGCTTAGAAAAAGGCATTCAGGCTGTTTGAGTCACTGTTGACTGAAGACCACTGTCAGTCCTGTTCCATCAATCCAGCAAGAGGGACAGATCTGAGCCGGTGCCCAATCCAGAACCAGTTCTTTGTTTTTTTTCATGACTAAAGAACTGATTCTGGACCAGACGACCAGTTGTTTCTGGTCCAAGAGAAAGAACTGGTTAACAGCACACCTTGCTTATGATGGTCCTGTGCTTATTTTGGGGGGTGCATGCTTACATCCTTGGCTTGGGCCAGCGTTTATCTGTACGTATAACCAGGAAGGGCAAACAACAGAGCTGCAAGACCTGCAAGACAACGGTTCAAACAGCATCACAAATATGCCTGACCAGTAGGGTCATACTCAAGACCACACTTTTGGGGGTCAAGAGCGAGTCAGAACCGAGACAGGACAAGACTTTTGGGGGTTAAAGTGAGTCAAGACCAAGACTGAGATTCAAGAAAAGACTTTTGGGGTCAAGACCAAGTCAAAATTGAGACAAGACAAGAGTTTTGGGGGTAGCGAGCTAGTCAAAACTGGGACAGAACAAGTATTTAGGGGGTCAAGAGCAAGTCAAGACCAAGACAATAAAAGACATTTGCGGGTCGAGGTAGAGTCAAGACCGATACAAGACTTTTGGGGGTCAAGAGCAAGTGAAGACCGAGACCAAGACAAGACTTTTGGGGGTCAACAGTGAGTCAAAACTGAGACTGAGACAAGACAAGACATTTTGGGGTCAAGAGCGAGTCAAGACTGCGACAAGAAAAGACTTTTGGGGGTTGAGAGCGAGTCAAGACCACGACCATAAAAATCCATTTCAAACCCATGACAAGTTTGAACAGTTAGAGAGCATTCTCTTTTTAATTTTAGTTTTCTTTTTAATAAATTTGACAGAAAAAAAAACGTCTGCAACTCTTTCAATCACAACATGCAAAATTTTCGTATCTTATCAAACTTGCTCCACAAACTCCTGATAAAAAAATAAATCCTTGTATGTATTTAAAAGCCTCTGACAAGTCTGGAATTGTTTTAAATATCTGAGAATGAGATGTTAATCTAGGTTTGTCAGGAGAATGAGGCCTAAAGGACGTGTTCAGAGGGATTTCTGACTAGAAATAAGAGGTGTTCTTGGCAGTAAAAGTTCAACGTCGTCCCCGCCATTTCAGTGAGTTGAAGGCTGCCGAGTGTTTTCTTTAGCACGTTGTTTTACATATGAAGTCTTTGTGGTTGAGGAAACCAATGTAGTTACTGATGAGTCAGCAGACATGTCTCTGGGCTCTCCTAACTCACAGTCTCGTCCTTCTGTTGTCTCCCACCTTTCTCTCCTGCTTGTGTGCAGGGCTTCAAATTTGCTAATTTTGTCTCCATCCTCCT
The DNA here is from genome assembly GCF_018320785.1 of Cheilinus undulatus. Lineage (NCBI taxonomy): Eukaryota > Metazoa > Chordata > Actinopteri > Labriformes > Labridae > Cheilinus > Cheilinus undulatus. The sequence continues at coordinate 5,648,304 of NC_054880.1, forward strand.
TTTCTGTTCTATGATGATGAAAGACCTGTATGCATCCTGATCCTGGTTTGTGGAAATTCTTGGTGTCATGTAAGCCCATGTGGGTGGGGCTTATGATTGTATGTATGACACCATAATAAAATAAAAACAGTTGATGGACGCTCAGGGAGGCCAGGACTGGTCCGCTGGTCTGTGCTGGTTTACAGCACAGCTAAGGGTATTCAACGTGCATCTTTACAGCAGACTGTGTCTTAGATTTGATGACAGTTCGGTGAAAGAGTCGACATTTCCTGCAGGATAAAGAGTCTAAGAAGCAGGAGGCGTTTGTTTATGCTGAGCCGTCCAGAGCCTTTATTGTTGGACGTCATTTACTCCACATTCAAGCGCGTTTTTGACAAACCTCTTTGTCCTGCTCTCAGTTTGAACCCTGCAGCTTTACTGTACATTTCCATACTGAAACATAGAAGAGTGTTGAACGTTGGCGGCCATTGTTTTTTTTAGATTAAACCAACATGAGCATCCTGTCTGACAGAGAAAGACAAACAGAGCTGCTTTGTGTTCAGCACAAACCCAAATCTGCCTGCAGCTTCTGATTGTGCAAATAAAGATGGCAGATTAATTCTAATGGTGCTTGACTTTTATTAGGGAGAAAATCTCCATTTAAATGATTTTCCAGCCTCGCTGAACTGGTTTGGAGAAGAAAAACGTCCAGATTGAAAACTGTTGACATTTCAATTCACTCGAGAGCGGCCTGGATTCCTGTGTTTGGACGCTCTAAACACTTCCTGTCTTTATAAAAGTAGATGTCATGGTAACGGCACAGGCTCGCAGCCACTCTCCATGTCGTTAATGAGCGCGGCTGCCACTTTGTGTGTAGATTTGATGTTTTTTAAACGGCCCTAAAGCTGATTGGTGACAACAAAAGCTTCAATTTCAGCTGAGTGTTTCATTATTCTGCTGTTGAGATTAAAAAGAGAGCTTTAAGGAGGTTTAAAGTGCCTTTTCATCCTTATTCAAACTGCTATAAAAGATTAGACAGAAAATATGTCATGATTCAGAGCCAGAACAAGGGCAGATCTTCAGTTCTGAGCTGTAAGAGGACGTTAAACCCAGCCACAGGATGATTTTAGTCCTGCTGAGTCAGGAGCCGGCCCTCCAGGAGAGATTCTGAATATCTGGCTGCTTTTTTTAAAAGTGTGTAAATAGAGAGTCTGTGATGAAGGCAGGAGTGTGCTGGCGTCTGTTTTTCCCTCATTTCCTCACTCTCCACTTCAAACTTCCTTCCTTTATCGGCACTGAGAGGCGGCCGGGGTTTGGGAGAGAGCCTGGTCTGAACTCTCCGCACGTCGTCCTCGGGCTCACACATCAAAGCGGCGCTTTCACGAACCGTGGCGACTCTCAGAGCCGTACTACAAAAGTGCTGAGGTCAGAGTACGGCCTGTTATGATGTGCTGAAGAGAGGGGATCATCACAGGATTCAAAGGAAACCTGCACGCCAGGAAATGTCGGCCATGTACTCATCATGAACCGTCAGGATTTGGACGTTCCAGCTCGGCGCGTGCAGTCACGTGATGGAAACGTCTGAATGGAGGAAAGGGAGAGCATGCATGGTGGCTAAACCCGTCCCACCGACCCTCCAGTCCAGAAATCCATCTCTTTTTATAGATCCAGATCATGTGGCTCAGCTCAGTACAGCCAGATCTTCATTTTTAAAAAGAACAAAGGATGGAGGAAAGGAAACTGGCACTCAAACGAGAGCTAGCTATGGTAGCACTAAAGAGACGTTAGGGAGAACAGACTTGTTTCTGAACGGCTCATTGATACTCGATCTCTCTCCACAAGGTTCATCGCTTCTATATCTGTTTCAGTGAAAAGCGTATTTGTGACAAAATGAGGATTTTCTACATGTTAAAGAGCCTCAGCCAGTCTTAGCTCAGTACCAGACTCCTCAAGGCTCTGGTGTCCCGCCATCTATAGACTGCTGGTTCCCAGTGTGGGGATTAGGACCCCCTTGGTGGTGGTGGGACACTGAGAGAGGGTCATCAGGTGTCTTAAACAAAACAAGAATTTTTTTTAATGATTTCAAACAGATTACCCAGTTTAGGAAAATATATGACTGAAATGAGTGAAATTGTCCTTTAGTGAGATTTATGCTAAAATTAAAGTCATCAAAAAAACTGTAAGTCCCTGACAAACCCAGAGAACGGAGAACGGCCCTCTCAGCTGTGGCTTACTGATATCAGTGTGTTTACAGTAGCATTGGTGCTAGCATCCTGGCTAACAGTTCCTTCATTCTGGAGCTGAAAAGTGTGTCCAAAGTATTTATTCATGCTAATCTGTAACCACTGTTCCCAGCCAATTTTGCCACCATTTTTTGTCCATTTTGCATCATTTGTGCCCATTTTTGCCTCTTTTACCCATTTTTACCACTTTACACTAATTTCAACATTTTATTCAAGACTTTTTTTGACCATTTTTTTTACACTTTTAACACATTTTTGCCACTTTACTCCAATTTCACAATCCTCTTCCCATTTTTCCACTTTTAAGTCATTTTTGTCACTTTTTAAAGTTTCCAGCACTTTTTCAGCATGTTTTCTAAACCAGTTCTTTCCACTTTCCACCTATTGTTGCCTCTGTTGTCCCATTTTTGCCACCATTAACCCTTTTTAAGGCCCATTTTTTTCCCAATTTAACCACATTTCACTCTTTAGTATGCCCATTATTGCCAGTTTTAACCATTTCTACCAATGTCTGCAGTTTTTTCTGCCTCAGCTAACCCATTTTTGCCTGTTTAAATCACTTTTTTTCCCAATTTAACCCCTTAGGGCCAGATCTACTAAAGGTTTACGTGTATAAAAACGTGTGCAAACTCACAGCACAGCACAGCTGCATCCAGTTAGTACGTTCGCCGCAATGAATATGCAATATAGGGTGTTTACACGCAATGTAAATATATTTAGCACACGCAAAGGGATTTATCAAACCTGAAAGCAATCTTGCTCATAGAAACTGCGTCTATATTTAACACGTTTCAAAGGGAGGTGCAAACGTTTTGTATGCGTAATTGCGCACACATGGCTGCGGTTATTGTGGCAAGTAGGAGACATCGAAACGATGAAAGAAGACTCAGAGGACGCATTTTTCACCCTTGTGTGAACATTTTTGGAATCAATGAGGAAACAGTCATTAAAACACATCTCCTATCCAGCCTTAGCATTTTGGAGCTGTTGGAGGAACTCAGAGCGGGTTTGGAGCCCGCCATGAGGAGGAGTCACGCAACACCTGCAATGACAAAACTCCTCGCAAGTTTACATTTTCTGCATCTGGGTCATTCCAGCGTACCGTAGCGATCACAGCTGGGATCTCCTAATCCTGTTTTTCTAATGTTCTGGGTGAAGTTGTAACACTTAACTTTTCTTAAGCTAGCGTTAAACTCACACAAGGGGGAACTTTGACGGAAAACAGAAAAACTAAAAGTAAAGAATATATCAAAATGCAATAAACGACAACTCTGAGCAAATATAATCAATAAATCTCTCAAGAGAACGTAAAGAGTTTGCAGCACTTCCCATTTAATGACCACTCCCCAGAACATAAGCGTGGAGTGTAAACTGAAATGAAAGGAAGGTCACAGAAAAATTAAAGATTTTATCTCATTCTGCATAATTTCATAATAAACTGAAAGTCCAAATCTAATGAAAACAGCAACCTCGTTCTTATCTGACCATTTTTAAGTTTTTAAATTTTTTAAGAAATGTCTATGACTCATGTAAACGCAGCTGCAAAAGTTTATAATCCACCAGTCTCTTCAGAAAAACCCCACAATAAATCCACACAGCATCTTCTTCAGCATCATCTTCAGCATTCTTGCCATTTTTGTCCTATTCTCTCCACTTCTACCTATTTTTGCCTCTTTTTAACAATATCTGCTACTTTTAAAATTTCATTTCAACATTTTTTTCTCCAGTTTTTGCCATTTTTAACCCATTTCCACCAGTTTCTGCCCTTTTCTCTGCCTCAGTTAACCCTTTTTAGCCCGTTTAAACATTTTTTTCCCACTTTTACATTCCATTTCCATTTCACCATTATTCCCCTTTTGGTGCTAGCTTTTTGTTTTTTTTGCCACTTTTCTCTCATTTTTTCCACTTTTAAGTAATTTTTGCCTCTTTGAATCAATTTCTGCCACTTTTTAAATTTTCCTTTTCCTCCAGTTTTTGTCATTTTTAACCTTTTCTAGCAATTTTGCCCATTTTAATTTTAATTGTGTTTTTTAAGAAAAGGGATGGCTACATACTGCAACAGTGGATGTTATTCAGGTTAGAATAAAATATAGATACCACAGCTCACTTTTACAATGGACCAGGATTTTACTGACCTCCATGAGTCTCTGGTTTGGCTGGGCCCAGAAAGCTGTCCCCTTTACCCCCCTTACTGGGCGGACTAGTCTGCACATGACTGTTCTCATGTGTGCATATCTGAGTTCAACCACGTTTGGGTACAGTGAGGGTCCGCGGTCTCGGGCACCTTTATTATAGGGGTCATGGGCTGTAAAGTTGGGAGCCCCTGGTCTAGATGAGGCTGGGAGGTCTACAGGACTGAGTTTTTGCGATCCTGATCACCTGTGTGCCAGGTGAATCTATAAACCTGTGTTAAAAATCCCGTCATTGTAAAGTGTAGGAAATGGTCTAATTATTAAAACAGCGTACTGGTCCTTTAAGAGCTGTAAAGCTCTAACTTTTCTTTTCCAGGTCAGAACCGCCCCGTTTAGGGGCAGGATGTTTGAATGGTAGTTGTCTATAACATACCTTAAATAAGGACATGACCCTGGATTGTTGGCCAAAGCCCAGAGGCTCCTCCCACACCAAAGACGCCGTCCTTCACCTGATCCCCAGACATGAAACCGTCTCAGACGGGCAGTGAAAGTTCTCTTTCCCAGCCCGGTGTCAGTGTGAGCGTTTAAAGCCTGCTCTGCTCTGTCTTTATCCTCGCTGCTCTTCAGGGAACTCCTCTCGGACAAGCTGATTAAGTTGCGTTTTTCTTGACCAATGGAGTGCAGCGGCGAGCAATTAGGACGCGGACGTGCCGCTCGCTGTTGGTTGTTTTTTCTCAGGCCCAGAATGACCTCCGGGAAAGACGTGTGCACGAACGAGGAGGAGGAGGGGTTAAGATATCCTTCCCAGCATGCTGCTCATCTCTCTGTGTTTGATCTATCGCCTCTTCCTCCTCCTCCCCCTCCTCCTCCTCCCCCTCCTCCTCCTCCCCCCTCTCTCTCAGCCATATATTACACAGCAACATCCACTCCATGTGATGCAGGGAGGTAAAAATATCTCCCCCATCCTTCCTCGTCTGCAGCCCTCCATCTGTCCCTCCTCCTCCTCCTCCTCGTGGTCTCGGTCTTCCTGCCACCTGCTCGGATCAGCACACCTGTGCCTCTGAGGGTGAAGGCTTCCTGACGGAGACCGTTACCACTAGGATGTGCTCCATCATGTGTTGTTACGTCATGTTTTTAGAGGCTGTTGAAGGTGATGACTTAGTGATGTAACCAGGTGTGAACAGCTGAGATTAGAGCTGTAATTATCAGTGGTAACAGTGACACTTTTTAAAGCGGCACGTTTTTACCTGATGAAGCTAATCTCACATCAGTGAAATACTCAATAAAAAATGAACTAAATGAATATTTATGTACATTTCTGCTGAAGGTTCATATGATTTTATAGGTTTCAGAAATGAATGCGGAATAGTTTTGTTGACTGTAATCTTGGATTAAATCCATAATCTTCGCACCTGCACTCACAGGAAGTCCACTTTTAACAGCGTTTCTCCCTCATTGTGTCAAATTCATCCATGAAACCAAAATGTTGGTTTTCTGTTTCAATAGTAACCTGTAATGAGTCGTGTTTTTGTAAAACAGTCCTTAATCCTAAACAAGCAAGAAGGTTGCTGGTTCGCTTCCCGGTCAGGGTCTTTCTGTGAGAAGTTTGCATGTTCTCCCAGGCTTCCTCCCACCACCAAAAACATGCTCATTAGGTTAACCCTTTACCTACTGAGTCTAAAAATGTCGATTTGGACATATTTTGTTATTCTGGCTGTAAAATAGTCAGGAAATGCTCTAAGTCTGAGAGCTTTGGTCCCTTTCCCCAGGAGTATTTGAACTTGACTTTTCAACATCTGGTTAATGATTATTGCACATTATATGGAATTGTCAGCAGTTTAAAAGAAGAAAACACAAAAACAGATTTGTTTTTCATGGCTTTTATGAGAAGAAATGTTGTTATTGCTCATGAAGTTTTGATTTGACATTTGACTGTACATGTTTAGAACAATCAGTGGTCATTTTTGGAGTCTAGGAGTCTGGGTGTGCAAAACAGTGCAAAAGATAACTATATACATAGGCCACAATAAGTGCAAATAAAGGTGGAAAAATGCATTCTCAACATTCTCAAGCAACATATTGTTATTGCACATGACAGACACGCACAAATGCCACTGTCTAACGCTATTCTCAGCTCTCTGTCAGTGCTGGAATTTTATAGATTGAGAAACTTTCAAGGAGTTACCGTGTTGAGAATCAGTGTAGCTGTCTCACGATACTTCTGGTGTTTTGCTATGAATGCCCATGTCATATGGTTGTGAGTACTGTAATGAACCATATATGTGTGCATGCCCACAATTCTCAGTTTTCCAATGGCACTGGAATTCTTCTGATCGGACAAACTTTGACAGAGTTATGGTTCTAATACTCTGGACATATAAAACACAGCGCTGGCGCTGGCTCAGTAGGTAAAGGGTTAACTGGTGACTCTAAATCGCCCAAAGGTGTGAATGTGAGCGTGCCTGGTTGGCTGTCTCTATATGTCAGCCCTGCGATTGACTGGCGACCAGTCCAGGGTGTACCCCGGGTGAGAGGGACATAGTGCAGATTGAACACCTGGTTTCATCTGGTGTTAAGTTGCACCACTGGCACTGCCCTCTGTGGATTACTGGCTATTTGTAATGAGGCCGATTTGCATGTGAAAGACACAATTTTTGAAAATCCCATCTTTTTTTTCTTTATTCACCAATAAGTGCATACAGACAAATATGTGCACACAAACAGATAATGGCAGCGAGTTGTGGCGCTGATTTGCAAAATTACATAAATTTAATAAAGATTAAAAAGGGACAACGAACTGAGAAAGAAAAGGACAAACAGTGTAGCAAGAAAATGATCTTGAATGAAACAGAGTGGCATATTTGGTGGTTGTCAAGGTATTTTTTTCACTGAGGTTCACATGGATTTCCACCTCATTAAGACTGATGTTAATGGGACAGGGTGGTATTTGCTCAGCTGGGTAGGTGGCATGCATGCATTTGTTTGTTGTCCTCATGCATGCAGCACACGTGTGTAATAGAAGCATAAACCTGCATGGTTCAGTCTGACTCTGAGACGCTGAGAGCTCAGAGACTCTCGTAGAACGGTCAACAACCTTCATTTAAAGGCATCGATACACGAAGAAGTGAATAAAACCATCTTCAGCCTCAAACCAATCCTCTCGTGAGCAGGTTTCCTTTATAAAGCAGGTCACCACGACAACGAGCCTGCGCCTCCAGCAGACGGCGGGTCACACGAGCCAATCACAGGGCATTGATTACCTGTCAGCCTCATACGCGCCTGCACACACAGAGCAGTGAATAAGAGCTGCTAGAGCTCAGCCATCACTCCGGCAGCTCTGTGAGTCCGTCTGCTTCTGTTTGAGATGTAAAGGACGTGGGAGCGGCGGCGGCGTGGAGCTGAGTCACTTCATTAAGTCCTCGTTCGTTGAGTCTGATGTTTATCGTCTGATGTGAGATGAAAATTTCTCTCAAAGGTCAGGGTTTTCAGAAATCCTGAGTTGTTTTTATCGGGTTGAACTCCCTGTCTGTGTTCGTCTGCAGTCATTAATCAGCCGCGATGTTTCAGGATCTTTGACTGTTGACAGGAGTCTCACTACGCTCTTATTCTGAAGAAGCCTACTGTGAAGGGAAAGCATGGAGAAAATCAATACCGTTTTTATTGATTAAGCATTATTAGACTACAGTCATGTGGTGAGCTCATTTTGTATTTAGTGGCAGCTAAACATCTCAAAAAAATAGGGACGGTGCCATGCTTATCATTGTGTAGCATCATCTCTTCTTTAACAACAGTCTGTAAACATCTGAGGAGAGAGGAGAACAGCTGATGGAGATTTGGAGAGGAATGCTGTCCCATTCTTGTCAGATGTAGGATTCCAGCTGCTCGACAGTCCTGGGTCTCCTTCATTTTCTGATGTTCCAAATGCTTCCACTGGTGAAAGGTCTGGAGGCAGGCAGACCACTTCAGGACCCGGACTCTTCTCCTGTGAAGCCATGCTGTTGTAAAAGATGTGGTATGTGGTTTAGCATGGTCTTGCTGAAATAGTCAAGGCCTTCCCTGACAGAGACGTTGTCTGGATGGTAGCGTATGATGATCTAAAAGCTCTCTCTACGTTTCAGCATTGATAGTTCCGTTCCAGATGTTAGAGCTGCCCACGCCATAGGCACTAATGAGACCTCATACCATCATTAACATTACTTTCCTACTGAAAATGCACTCTGGGAACTCATTTTTGACAACCTTGACCTCATAGATCTTCAGCTTAAGGATGCTCCAAAGGTTCTCAACAGGGTTAAAGGTCAGGGGAGGATGGTGCCACACCATGAGTTTCTCTCCTTTTATGCCCATAGCAGCCAATGACACAGAGGGATTCTTTGCGGCATGAGATGGTTCATTGTCATGCATGAAGATCATTTTGCTACAGAAAGCACTGTTCTTCTTTTTGTACCATGGAAGAAAGTGGTCAGTCAGAAACTCTACATACTTTGCCAAGGCCATTTTCACACCTCCGGGGACCCTAAAGGGGCCTACCAGCTCTCTCCCCATGATTCTGGCCCAAAACATGACTCCGCCCCCTCCTTGCTGACATCACAGCCTTGTTGGGACATGGTGGCCATCCACCAACCATCCACCACTCCTCCATCTGGACCATCCAGGGTTGCACGGCACTCATCAGTCAACAAGACTGTTTGAAAATGAGTCTTCATGTATTTCTGGGCCCACTGCAACCATCTCTGCTTGTGAGCATTGGTTAGGGGGGGCTGAATAGTAGGTTTATACACAACTGCAACCCTGCTCAACCAAAGAGCCAAATTATTGAAAAAATATATTTGCAACAAGTTAAGTGGTGAAATATGGCAATGAAAATATGTTAAAGGTGGTAAAAGTGGTCAAAAGGGGCAAAAAAGGGGCAGAAGTGGCAAAAAGGGGGGAGAAGGGACAAAAAGATTAGTTACAAGTGGCAAAAATGGTCAAAAGTGGAGAACATGTAGCACAAAATGGATGAAAAGTGACTAAATTGGGCAAAAAGAAGCAAAAAGGTGCTGAAAATGGGCAAAGGGAAGCAAGAGTAGCAAAAATGGAGGTGGGGTTTAAGCCTATAGAACCCGGCATAGCGCTGGCGCTACGATAAGCATATCCATTTTTGATTGGTGGTAGATTTGAAACCGAATAAGATAGATTGATCATTCTTTTTGCATATAAAACCTGGGGAGTTACACAACCATTTCACACATTCACCAGGTTTCAGAGCGCTTTTTCATTGCAGTGATGGGTTTGTAAGAATACACAATATATGCACATAAAAATCTTTATAGACAAGACCACGGGTATGACACACTTCCACACATATGTAGTTATGGATTCACAAACCCCGGTCATGCCAAACAGTTTTAGATTTGGCGTGAAGCTTTCGAATTAATTACAGCGTCAGATGAAGAGTCCAACTACTCATCCGACTCTGTTTTACAGGTTACAAAATTAACTATTTTTTAAAAAAGTAACTTATGTTCAGACTCCAAATAATAAAGCAATTTATTGTAGTAGTTAAGTCAGAAGTCAATACGTATTATTAAAACTTGGGATATAAGGGTTATAGTATTGTAAAGCAAATAAAAATACTTTCAAAAATGTCACTACAGTATGTAAAAATGTAAGAATATGTCCTGGTGGACTTGCACAGTGGTAGGTTTTAAAGGGTTAAAGGCAAAAGGCAGCTTAAAATGATGAAAAGTGGCAATAAAAGGGAAAAACTGCAAATAGCAAAAAAGATAAAAGTAGCAAAAAGGAGTGGCAAAATGGGCTAAAAGCAGCAAAAAAAGATTAAAAATGGCAAACTAATGATCACAGGTGTCTGAGATTGATTTCAGTGATCCAAAGAGCCCTGAGACACAACACCATCCATGAGTTTAACTGAAAAACATAAAATATATATATGTTTTTGACACTAAAATCAAATTTACATAATAATGTGGAACACACATCGTACACGGTGACCCAACTTTTTTGTAATTGGGGTTGTATATTTGTTTTGATATGTGTATCACCTTCAATGAATGAGCTCCCATCTCCTTTCTTATCCAGTATTTTAAGTGTACTGATATTTATTCTGATGTTTTTACATGTAAATGACATGTGATGTAACACACGTGACATCCTCACATCAATGATTATGCAGATTTGCTTTGAATTCATGCATATTTACACGTGCATGTAAATGGACAATCCCTTTAGATTTGTAGCTATTTTCATAAAAAATGGGACAAACCTGAAGGTCAGTAATAAAGACGTAAACCATAACTGGTGATGGGGAAAGCTTCTTCTTTCCTGTAACTTAATAAAGTCAAATAAAAGCACAAAAACCTTTCCTCGCTGGTGAAATGCTCCTGCAGTTCCCTCAGTAAAACGTTTCCTAATGACTTTATGGTCTCAGTCTGCAGTTTGAAGTCTTCTTCAGTACAGCAGGATCCTCATTAAGTCTCATTTAGAGTCAGAGAGGCCAGAGAGAAGGAGAGGGATTCTGTTTTAGGTTTGCAACCATTGCTAAAGAGACATAGCGGTGTGCATCATTTTATCATTGGGATATTGTTGATCCTAGCCTTTCTCATGCTAATAAAACCCCTCCTGGTGAAGGAGCTGTGGTTAAAGCTCTCTGGCTGATCAAACAGGAAGTAGAAGTGAGCTGGAAACTTAACAAATCTTCCAAATCTTCCCTTTCAGCTGCAGCGGCCACTCCCATGTTAATCTGAGGTCTTTAAATACTAAGAGCTGGACTGTTAGCATTTAAAGAGCTAGTTTCCATCAGATTGTGTTTAAATGTGAGGAATCAGAGGGATCTCTGACTTTGTTCTCTCGATAGGATCCTTCAGATGGAAACGAGGCTGTAACTGATCATCAGGATTAAAATATTTGTCTTTAAGATTAGCCGTCTTTAAAAATATTAGAAATAAAAACCCTTCCTCTGCAGGATTCAGACCGATCACTGTGCTTTCTGGGCTGAGTTTAAACTTTTGGATCGCTGACAGAATGAGGTCAGAAATGATTTCTAATAAATCTTTATTGTATTCAGAGTTCAACAGCGCTCGACATGGACCTCTAGCTCAGTTCAGAGTTGACTTCAAACCCAGAGAGATTTATAACAGACTAAAGGGCAAAAGAGCAGAGGTTCTGAGAGTTATCAGGATGTTTTACTGGGTTTGATGGTTTTACTCCTCAATCATCAGTCCTCTAAATATAAACCAACACACTCTGCAATCATTTTAATAATCATCTTAATGATATAGCAGTGATTTATATGGAGCTTTCTTTGGGACCAAGGATGTTTGCAGACAGCTAAAAAACACACACACAAGACTAAGTCAGTCTTTGGGGGACCAGAAGGACCAGCCTGACCCAACCTGAGTCTGTCATGTTCTGTACAAACACATCCTGTCCTATGAGCTGTACTTATGGACCCTAGCACCATTTAACCCCTACATTTGTTCATTATTTGGCCAGCCCCTTGTTTGTCACTTTAAATAAAATGTGCTATTATATTTTCTCTGCTGTGCCTTAATCTAAATAACAGGATAATCCCTCATTTTGCATTTGCATGCATTTTAAAACCCATTTTAAAGAGAGAAAGAGCAGGAGCGAGGGTAAAAGATCAGATCAGGTTATGAAGCAGGAGTTTTAAAATGTTTCTGAAGAGCAGGATGGTCACTGATTTCACTGGCAAAAGGAAAGATAAACATGGAAAAGGTCAAATTGAAAGACTTTCTTTAAGCTGGCCTGAAACACAGCCATGCAGAGTTTCTCTGGTTTAGCTTCAGAGTCAGTTAGAAGACACTTTTCTCCAAAGAGATGTCCATCTGAGAGTCAAAACACGAGCAAAGATCCAGACAGGAGGAAACAACAGGAGGTGACTTCATGGTGTGAGCTGCTGCTTTGCAGCGCTGGAGGAAATGCACGGGATGTATAGAAGTGTTTTTTCAACTAATACCATAAAGAATATCAGCAACAGAACAACAAACCATCTATGTGGACAAACGGTTTGAATTCAGGCGTTTCGATCAGACCCACAGGTGTGTGAAATCCTGACCTAGCCATGCAGTCTCAAACATCTGTGATGCTAAACAGGTCATTCTGAACAGATCAGTGGTGATGCCACCTTTGCAATAAGATGACTGGTGGATTTCCTCCCCGCTGGATACTCCACAGTCAACTGTACAGGATGTTATTAGAAAGTGGAAGAGTTTAGGAACAACAGCAACTCAGCCACAAAGCAGAGGACCATGAAAAATCACAGAGTGGGGTCAGTGTGGGGTGTTTTTATGTGTTGTTTGAGTCTTGCCAAAGAAGAATTTCTGCCACTTTTCAGACAGACAATAACGTTCATCCATCCATCCATCCATCCATCCATCCATCCATGACTGTGTAGAAGTCTTCAACTCTTTCTTCTGAACTTCCTGTGGCATTAATGTAAACACTAAAACTGTACAGCAGGAGGAGCTTCATGCATGGGTTTCCATGCAGCTGAATAAAAGCCTCTCATCACCAAAGTGAGTGCCAAGTGTCAGATGGAGTGGTAAAGCACACTGACACCGGTCTGTGGAGCAGTGGAAAGGTGGAGTCCTAAAACATAGAAGTGAGCTAGCATTTAAGCACTTTTGTTTCCCTTGTCTAAAAGTCTGTGGGATGAATGACTTTCTAGTTAAATGTCCCACTTTTGAATGTTTTTGCATCTTAATAAAGGTGGTTGCTAAAGGGCACAGTCCAAAATCTTGTGGATAGCCTTCCAAGAAGAGTAGAAGCTGTTAAAGCTGCAAAATAGGGGCCAGATCAGCATTAAAGTGCATATATTTGAATACAATGTCATCATAGTCTCTGCTGGGTTAACGGTCAGGTCAAGAAAAGAAAGACAGAGAGAGGTAAAGGGGGCGATCTCACCTTTTTCATCAGTATTTTCTGCTGCTGCTCTGCAGTGTTGACCATTAATGAGGGTTGGTGCTGCGCTGTCCATGGTGCTGAAACAGAGCAGACTGGACAGACAGCGCATGGAGAGATTTTCACCTTCAACAGGTGAATCCACATGCCTCTCTCCAGCTGATTTTGAGCGGTAGCTGAACTTAGTCTGTGTATGCATGAGGCAGAGTTGTTTTATGATGCATACTTTGACGTTTTTGAGTCCCTCTGATTACCAGAACAGACCTCGGTTGCTTTCCACGTCCTCCTTTACAAATTAGGCGCAAGTTTTTAAAAGTGTATGCAAAGGTATTGCTTGCTCTGCAGCACAGTTATTGGTGTGTTTTAGTCTTTTTGACTCATTTGCACAGGTTTGTAAAATCTGCACAATCCTCTAGTAAATCAGGCCTCTATTATTCTTGCTGTGTTGCACGCTTCTGCAGCTCTGTGCCCCTTCATAGTCAAACATGTTGATGCCAGTGATTTAAATGTGTCATGGTACATCAACAGAAACATTTCTGCTCTGAAGCTCATCTTTTGGCAGCTCCTCACAGTCTAATGGGTGTGTGTGTGTGTGTTGGGGGGGGGGTCTGATTCGTGCCGATAGCGACATATGCTGAGGCCATGATGCAAATGTATTCAGCTGCAGGGTGAGGCACACGGAGACTGTTTGTTCTGCAGAGAAGCACAAAAATCAGCAGCCTTCCTCCCGCTCCGACACCGAGCACACTGTTCATTTAGTCATTTACAGCAGCTGCTCTCTGGGTTTTAGGGGGCTTTAGCGGCTGATGAGAGGTCGCTTTTTGTGAGGGTGGGAGGTGTAGTGGAGCGAGGTGCTGATACGGAGCTGTTGTGGTGTCTGGATTCCCAGCGGGTGGCTCGTGCTATAAATTTCTCGGCTCGCGGCGCTGTCAGACGTTGTGGGTTAAAGCCTCCAGCAGACAGAGCAACCTGCTGCTGCTGCACGCTGTTGATCTCTGCAATAGTCTGAATCTCAATGTCTGCCGCTGCTGCAAATACAGTACAGGAAATGTCACTATCTTCATGTTTAACCAGTAACACCAGAAAAACCCTATGGTTTAAGCCTTGAATGGATCACAGCCAGTCCTTCACTCAAATCTTTGATGTACTGCTGACCAGTGCCCGCACTCTTTATAGCTAAGCCCTCTGAAACACCGTCATGTGTGATCTCATCAGTCAGTATGTGAAAGCAGACAGATGCTAGAGAAATCCTGACATGCCAGTCAGTTCCACTGAAGACCGTGGGGAGTCCTCCATGTTTCACTGATCATGTCAAACTAGAAGACCAACATTCATCCTGACATTCATATTCAGGCCTGATAATTGATGATGGGTGCGGATGATGTAATCAGGTCAAATGTGGCTAAATTCTGGACTCTGCAGCAGTGTCTACTTTAGTCCTTTATGTGGACTCAGGGTGGTTCACTTTAGGGACCTGGGCCCACAGCAGAGGAGGACTAAAAGCCAAATTTGGTTCCATTTGGTTAGAAAGAACTCAAGATTATTTTACAGCCACTTACAGGGAACTGAAGAGGACTCAGTCTTATTTCATCTCCTTGGATCAGGGACTGGGACTTTGGCATTCTGTCAAATTAATGGGTGTCAAAGAGGGGCCTTGTAAATTGTTCTATAAGGCACTGTAAAGGAGTTTTTGACCAGTTTCGTCCACTTGCATGCTAAAGAGGACACTTGGTCAATGTGGTCCACTAGGAGGACGGCAAACACAGGATATTTCCAAATGTTGTCCATTTAAAGGGGACCACGGTGCACACTTTGTCAAATATTTTCCACTTAGAGGGCACCACAGAAGACACTTTGTCAAACTATGTCCACTCTGAGTACAGAAAGCTCAGTATTTGTCAAACTGTGTCCATTAAGAGTCCCAGGTAGGGCAGTCTTTGTCCAATTCTGTCCACTTAGAAGGAACTGCAGGGGACACTATCAAATTTTGTCCATTATTGAGTGTCAAAGAGGGTCCTTGGGGAATTTTGTCTACATATAAGGCACCATAGAGGCATTTTTGACCAGTTTTGTCCACCTAATTCATTCCAAAGATGGCACCTCATCAAATTTTGTCTTCTTGGAGGACAGCAAAGACAGTTTCTGTCATATTCTGTTCATTTAAAGTGGACCAAAGAACACACTTGGCAAATATTGTCCAATAAGAGGGCGCCACAGAGGACACTGTCAAATTCGGTCTTCTAAAAGGGTGTCAAAGAGGGTCCTTTTAGGCACCAGGACTTTTCAACCAACTTCATCCATCTAATGCAAGCTAAAGAGGAAACTTGGTCAAATTTTGTCTGTTTAAAGGGGACCAAAGAGCACACTTTGTCAAATATTGGCCATTTCATGGAAGTCAAAGTGGGTCCTTTATGATTTTTTACTACCTATAAGGCACAGTAAAGGACTTTTTGACAAACTTCGTCCACCTAAGCCATGCTAAAGACAGTATTCGGTCCACTTGGAAGACAGAGAGGACAGTATTTGTCAGATTTTGCTCATGAAATTTGTCCACTAACACGTCACCAAAAATGACTTTTTTCATGCTGAAGAGGACAGTTTTTCAGTTGTCGTACTTACAGGGCATCAAAGAGGCACTTTTTCAAATTTTGTCCACTAAGAGTGCATGACAGAAGGCACTCTGACAAATATCGTCTATCTAATAGGTGCCAAAGAGGACACGGTCACACTTGTCCATTACGGGGACCTAGAGGTGTCCTCACCAGGTGTATTTACCATTAAAGGGCACTTTTGCAGGGTTGTTTTAGATATTAGGGTGTTAGTTCAGTTAGTTCACTGATGTTTGGGTGTGTGCTCTTGAACATCTGTTGAGATTTTCCACATGTTCCTGTCAGTGCTGGTTTTTAGTTCATGTTTTTGCTCCATTCTCTAAAGCATCCGTGGCCGTGTTAGGTTTCAGAACCACTCTTGTTGTTCTCATTTCTCTCCCCTGTTTTCTGATCTGGACTCACTCGAGTCCATCCATCCAAAAGCGTGGTGTGTAGGAGTAAAGCCAGAGTCTAAATGAAGATAACATCTTTGTTTGAGTGTTTATTTCCTCCAGTCTTCTTGGTTTCTGTCTCACTGCTCCTCTCTCTGTGGGCGATCACAATCAAATCTCCTGACGCTGCTGTCGTCATGTTTGCATCATGAGCAGCTTCCCTAACAAAGACGCCACTGTGGCGATCTGTTTGGGTCTGAAGGACCAGGAGAGGATCTGCAGGTCTCAGCTGGTTTCTTCTGGAGAGCTCTGGCTTTGATTTATTGAGGCTGGAAGAAGACCTCCAGGAGGTTTTTTCTTGTTTTTATTTCCAGGATGGACAATTCTTTGAAGTGCTCCATATTGGCATATTATAAATAAACATAAGGCTGCGTGTGTGGAGAGCAGGAGGCCCAGAGAGCGAGTGTTTGAGGGAACGCCAGTGAAATTATGAGTTTGTGATAAGAGCATCCATATGAAAGTGTGACTGTGGATGTTTCATCTTCATTTAAAAGCACGGCTGAAATCTGTGTGTGGCAGAGAGCCGGCTTTTATCTCCACTCTTTGATCTCATTTTAATTCATTAAAGAAAGAAAAAGCGTCGCTAAATTGATTAGATATCGTCAGGGGTCAGGGAGAGCTCATCAAGCCAAAACTGATGGTGCATCGCCTCCCGGGAGAAGAAACCACGCCGAAAGAGGAAACGATGGAGCTAACGGAGCGTACGGGAGAGCGGAGAGCGAGGTTGCCAACCAAAGAAGAAGAAGGATTTTTACACCACAGCCATCCATCCTCTGCTGTCTGCAGAAATGTGTCACACACAGGTGACATACTGTACGCATCACCCAAGGGCGACGCCTGCTAAGGTGTCCAAAATCATTTGAATTAATTCCATCTCGCCGCCGACCTCGTACGACCCAATCCAGCGCCGCGCGTACAAGCTAATGAAAAAGTATACGGCGCACAGGAAATCACATTCATAGTCTCCACCTTAAGGATTTAAGGCTACAGGCTGCCGTCGCTCTGCATTTTCATAAATATTTAAAGGTGGCGAGGATAAACACGCCGCCGCTGCCAGAGACAAGGTCAGAGACTGAGGAAGAGGGCCGATTACTGAAGAGTAGTATTATTGTTTCAAGGGCCATGAAGCTTTCAGAGCCTGAATGTTAATCTGAGATCACTGCCAGGCTAAAACGGCGCCCTAAATACCGCACACGGTCAGAAAAACGGCATGTAAAAGGTGAAATTATCCACTCACTGCATGCGCTAATTAGAAGTTACACAAGATTTCATCATCCAGAGAAGAGAAAACCACTCTGAATTCAGCTGTAATCCACTTTATGCTCTTTAAATTTAACTGGTAGTAATCCTGGAGCTCATGGAGGTCAACTTCCCTTTAAAAAAATGAACTTTCTGTGGATCTAGCTTGATGAAAAAGGACAAACTGTGTCAGATTTGATGATGTGGGTTAGCCTGAACCAGGCCGGCCCACAGAGAGAGGCTACAGGTGTTAGCATGGCTGCACAACTATCCTAAATGAGCTCATCTTCCTGGTGTGAATCTGCCACATCTTTACATTTTTATGCTCTGATCATGTCTAGTCAGCATTCTTCACCCATGCTATCAATGCACACTGCCTAATAGTGAAGATTAATGAGCCGAGACAGAACGTAATAACTACAACAAAGACTCAAGCCATTTAAGAAGGGTGGGTAAGGTTTTAAATGAAATAACAACAAAAATACATTTTATATCTGTGAGATATGTGTTAAAACGAGAGACGGCAAACTGAAAATGAGAGACAACAAACTGAAAACGAGAGACAGCAAACTAAAAATGAGAGACAGCAAACTAAAAATGAGAGACAGCAAACTAAAAATGAGAGACAGCAAACTAAAACTAGAGACAGCAAACTAAAAATGAGAGACAGCAAACTAAAAACGAGAGACAGCAAACTAAAAATGAGAGACAGCAAACTAAAACTAGAGACAGCAAACTAAAAATGAGAGACAGCAAACTAAAAATGAGAGACAGCAAACTAAAAACGAGAGACAGCAAACTGAAAACGAGAGACAGCAAACTAAAAATGAGAGACAGCAAACTAAAAATGAGAGACAGCAAACTAAAACTAGAGACAGCAAACTAAAAATGAGAGACAGCAAACTAAAGACGAGAGACAGCAAACTAAAACTAGAGACAGCAAACTAAAAACAAGAGCCAGCAAACAAAAAACAAGAGACAGCAAACTAAAAATGAGAGACAGCAAACTGAAAACGAGAGACAGCAAACTAAAAACAATGGACAGCAAACTAAAAACGAGAGACAGCAAACTAAAAACTAGAGACAGCAAACTAAAACTAGAGACAGCAAACTGAAAATGAGAGACAGCAAACTAAAAACGAGGGACAGCAAACTAAAAACGAGGGACAGCAAACTAAAAACGAGAGACAGCAAACTTGAAATGAGAGACAGCAAACTAAAACTAAAGACAGCAAACTAAAACTAGAGACAGCAAACTAAAAACGAGAGACAGCAAACTAAAACTAGAGACAGCAAACTAAAACTAGAGACAGCAAACTAAAAACGAGAGAGCAAACTAAAACTAGAGACAGCAAACTAAAACTAGAGACAGCAAACTAAAACTAGAGACAGCAAACTAAAAACGAGAGAGCAAACTAAAACTAGAGACAGCAAACTTGAAATGAGAGACAGCAAACTAAAACTAGAGACAGCAAACTAAAACTAGAGCCAGGAATCTAAAAACAAGACACAGAAAACTAAAAAAGAGGGACAGCAAACTAAAAACGAGAGACAGCAAACTAAAAATGAGAGACAGCAAACTAAAAATGAGAGACAGCAAACTAAAAACGAGAGACAGCAAACTAAAAACGAGAGACAGCAAACTAAAAACGAGAGACAGCAAACTAAAAACGAGAGACAGCAAACTAAAAATGAGAGACAGCAAACTAAAAACGAGAGACAGCAAACTAAAACTAGAGACAGCAAACTAAAAACGAGAGACAGCAAACTAAAAATGAGAGACAGCAAACTAAAAATGAGAGACAGCAAACTAAAACTAGAGACAGCAAACTAAAAATGAGAGACAGCAAACTAAAGACGAGAGACAGCAAACTAAAACTAGAGACAGCAAACTAAAAACAAGAGACAGCAAACAAAAAACAAGAGACAGCAAACTAAAAACTAGAGACAGCAAACTGAAAACGAGAGACAGCAAACTAAAAACAATGGACAGCAAACTAAAAACGAGAGACAGCAAACTAAAAACTAGAGACAGCAAACTAAAACTAGAGACAGCAAACTGAAAATGAGAGACAGCAAACTAAAAACGAGGGACAGCAAACTAAAAACGAGGGACAGCAAACTAAAAACGAGAGACAGCAAACTTGAAATGAGAGACAGCAAACTAAAACTAAAAACAGCAAACTAAAACTAGAGACAGCAAACTAAAAATGAGAGACAGCAAACTAAAAACGAGACAGCAAACTAAAACGAGAGACAGCAAACTAAAACTAGAGACAGCAAACTAAAACTAGAGACAGCAAACTAAAACTAGAGACAGCAAACTAAAAACGAGACAGCAAACTAAAACTAGAGACAGCAAACTAAAAACGAGAGAGCAAACTAAAACTAGAGACAGCAAACTAAAACTAGAGACAGCAAACTAAAACTAGAGACAGCAAACTAAAAACGAGAGAGCAAACTAAAACTAGAGACAGCAAACTAAAACTAGAGACAGCAAACTGAAAATGAGAGACAGCAAACTAAAAACGAGGGACAGCAAACTAAAAACGAGGGACAGCAAACTAAAAACGAGAGACAGCAAACTTGAAATGAGAGACAGCAAACTGAAAACGAGAGACAGCAAACTAAAAACAATGGACAGCAAACTAAAAACGAGAGACAGCAAACTAAAAACTAGAGACAGCAAACTAAAACTAGAGACAGCAAACTGAAAATGAGAGACAGCAAACTAAAAACGAGGGACAGCAAACTAAAAACGAGGGACAGCAAACTAAAAACGAGAGACAGCAAACTTGAAATGAGAGACAGCAAACTAAAACTAAAAACAGCAAACTAAAACTAGAGACAGCAAACTAAAAATGAGAGACAGCAAACTAAAAACGAGACAGCAAACTAAAAACGAGAGACAGCAAACTAAAACTAGAGACAGCAAACTAAAACTAGAGACAGCAAACTAAAACTAGAGACAGCAAACTAAAAACGAGAGAGCAAACTAAAACTAGAGACAGCAAACTAAAACGAGAGACAGCAAACTAAAACTAGAGACAGCAAACTAAAACTAGAGACAGCAAACTAAAACTAGAGACAGCAAACTAAAAACGAGACAGCAAACTAAAACTAGAGACAGCAAACTAAAAACGAGAGAGCAAACTAAAACTAGAGACAGCAAACTAAAACTAGAGACAGCAAACTAAAACTAGAGACAGCAAACTAAAAACGAGAGAGCAAACTAAAACTAGAGACAGCAAACTAAAAACGAGAGAGCAAACTAAAACTAGAGACAGCAAACTTGAAATGAGAGACAGCAAACTAAAACTAGAGACAGGAATCTAAAAACAAGACACAGAAAACTAAAAAAGAGGGACACCAAACTAAAAACGAGGGACAGCAAACTAAAAACGAGAGACAGCAAACTAAAAATGAGAGACAGCAAACTAAAAACGAGAGACAGCAAACTAAAACTAGAGACAGCAAACTAAAAACAAGAGACAGCAAACTAAAAACAAGAGACAGCAAACTAAAAACGAGAGACAGCAAACTAAAAATGAGAGACAGCAAACTAAAACTAGAAACAGCAAACTAAAAACGAGAGACAGCAAACTAAAACTAGAGACAGCAAACTAAAAACGAGAGAGCAAACTAAAACTAGAGACAGCAAACTAAAACTAGAGACAGCAAACTAAAACTAGAGACAGGAATCTAAAAACAAGACACAGAAAACTAAAAAAGAGGGACAGCAAACTAAAATGAGGGACAGCAAACTAAAAACGAGAGACAGCAAACTAAAAATGAGAGACAGCAAACTAAAAACGAGAGACAGCAAACTAAAACTAGAGACAGCAAACTAAAAACAAGAGACAGCAAACTAAAAACGAGAGACAGCAAACTAAAAACGAGAGACAGCAAACTAAAAATGAGAGACAGCAAACTAAAAACGAGAGACAGCAAACTAAAACGAGAGACAGCAAACTAAAAATGAGAGACAGCAAACTAAAAACGAGAGACAGCAAACTAAAACTAGAGACAGCAAACTAAAAACGAGAGACAGCAAACTAAAACTAGAGACAGCAAACTAAAAATGAGAGACAGCAAACTAAAAACGAGAGACAGCAAACTAAAACTAGAGACAGCAAACTAAAAACGAGAGACAGCAAACTAAAACTAGAGACAGCAAACTAAAAATGAGAGGCAGCAAACTAAAAACGAGAGACAGCAAACTAAAACTAGAGACAGCAAACTAAAAATGAGAGACAGCAAACTAAAACTAGAGACAGCAAACTAAAAATGAGAGACAGCAAACTAAAAACGAGGGACAGCAAACTAAAACTAGAGACAGCAAACTTGAAATGAGAGACAGCAAACTAAAACTAGAGACAGCAAACTAAAACTAGAGACAGCAAACTAAAACTAGAGACAGGAATCTAAAAACAAGAGACAGCAAACTAAAAACGAGAGACAGCAAACTAAAAAACATAAAATTAAAAATGTGAGGCAGGAAAATGAACACTAGAGACAGAAAACTAAATAGGAGACGGAAAACCAAAAATGTAAAAATTACAGACAGAAATGAACAATGAGAGAATGATTGAAAACTTGAAATTTGGTACTTATCTGTAGGAAAATTGGTGACAGAAAATCAAAAGTGAAAGAATTTCAGCTAATAAGAGGCAGGAAATGAAAAAGGAAGACAAAAATGTAAAAATAGGAGACGGAAAATCAATAAAGAGAGACAGAAAATAAAAAAACAAGAGGAAACAAATGAAAAATGAGAAATGGAAAAAAAAAAAGCGTTTTTTTTAATCAGTTTTTATTGCTTTTCTGTTCAATATTGAACCGCCTGAAACAGCCAAAGGCACATCCTCCCACATGTTTCTTTGCTGTTTTCCACAGTGAAAAGTTATTTTCCTTATTTTGGATTTTTCAAAATAAAATACCGGACCATAAACTCCACTGACTACAGGCTCATACTGAACTCTGAGGGTGGTCTGGTGGCTTTTTCTGGGAATAGGGGAGTCAATTCTGCTGTGGCTCAGTGGATTTACTTTCAAATCCATTTCATGGTCCCCATCATCTAAAGTAAAACTAACTGAGTGTACGTGCTGGATGTGAGATGATCTGTTCAGATTTAGCAGCAGTAGGCAGGTCACAGTTGTTTTTCCCTCCAGTTGACAGTAAATGCCTGGACTGTAATGGATGGTGAAGCCGACGGTCCATCCCCGCCGGCCTTGGGGCTGATTTTTTTCTCTGAAGCCTCTCTGTCTCCGAGTAAAGAGTAAAGTGGATTTCGCTGCCAGCTCTCATTTTAAAGCGAATCCTCAAGTCCGGGGCTTAGTGACATCTACAAACCAGACATGTCGGCCTCCTTTTTCCCTGCTTTCAAACCTGCTCTGTCTCTGAGTTTCATCAGCAGACCTTGATGAATGTTTCTGTTGTCTGAGCCCTGGTGGATACGGGGAATTACTGCTCATTTTGTGCCGCTCACCTTCAAGAGCCCAGGCCCGGTAATCATATAAGACCCGCTCGTACCCAATCAATTCAACACAAGAGCATGACGGCCTTCAGCCTTCAAGCGGCACGCTCCAGAGCGGCTCATCCATGTCATGAGAAGATCAATGAATCGTCCGCGGCGCCAACGGGAGGAATGAATGCTTTAGATGAAGATTTTCACCGCAGCTTGTTGTTGGATGTCGTTAATGATCCACAGGAGAACGAGTGGCCTCTTACTTCACCTCCTCGCTCTGCTCAGTACATCTCTATTTCTCCTCTGAGCTTTGGCAAGCTTTTAGGCAGCAGATCTATGTTTGCAGGCTTCTATTTCAGGGTGTACCCAGCTCACAATATATACAGATGAATTGGATTTAGCTGTGCAGGTTGAAGCTTGTACCAGTCCTTTACAGTTTTTCAGTTTCCAACAAACCTTGAAATCCTCCAACAGGAGAGTCAGGATTTATTTTAAGACCTGCTCTTTCCTCTAAAACTGTCACTGACATTATTCTCTCCAGTGGTGAATTTGTAACCATGCAAACCAACAGCTGTCCTGATTCCCAGCTGTCATCAGGTGGATCCATTCTGCAAAGCTTTGAGCTTGACATGTTTGTTTCTGGTCAGGGAATGACCGGGGTGACCAGCATCATTAGAGGAGAACGAGGCGATAGCTGCAGGAGGGGGTTTGATGAGATTACCGTGGGTGCAACCGTTGTGAAGCAGTACCTTCATTAAAATACATTCATGCTGCACTTGTGTTTTACAACCATCTTTTCTGTTTACGCAAAAATAGTCGGAGACTCCAGGCCACTGTAGAAAGAGCCTCAGAGTCATCTTGGCTGATGAAGCTCAGTGTTTGTCATGCGCCCAGCCCTGATGTGCTGACAGCCAGCTGATAATAATAATAATAAAATAATGATACTTTTATTTTGTACAGCAATCGAGGGTTTACAAAGTGATTTGAAGAAACCAACAGAATAACAAGGTGACAAAACCCAGACACAAGACAAAGAAGACACCGAACATTAGCAGAATAAAAAAAGACTCCCAGCTCCTGCAGCCAATCACAGCTCTTTCTCTCAACACCGTGCCTTATTTAAACATGACCTTGCATTAATACACCATGCTGCTTCACCTCCTGCACCCCAGTGCCCAGTGCCCTCCTGGTTGGTAAAACACTACTATTGCAATGACTTTTATGTTGGGCCCTTTTTGATCTAAATTGAGCCAGAACTAAACTTCACAGAACCAGTTTGGATTATCTGGTGCTGATATGGTGTTAAAATGCACTAGAACACAGGAAATGGCATCTACTTCATTGAAAATTTTCTGGGGGAAGACCCCCACTTTTTCTATTTGTGCCACCTTGTCACCATTTTTGCCACATTTAACCCATTTTTTTATATATATATATATTTTCCTCTAATACTGTTTCGCCACATCTTAACCTCTTTTCACCACTTTTCCCAACAAACCATCTGGATGCTTATCACCCATTTTTGCCTCTTTAACCCCTTTTCACCACTTTAACCTGCCATTTTTGCCAGTTTCAACACATTTTTTTAAATATTTAATAATAATGGCTGACAGGAGAATTTCTGTAACAGATCTCACGTGAAGTCATTCTAAAACTATTTTAATATTTATTGCTTTTGCGGTGGATTTAACAGCTGCAGACATTTAAAGCCAAAAGACACTCTTAAAACCACAACACTTTCTTTTCCTGCTCTTTTAAAATTAATGATCTTCTGGGGGCCAGACAGGAAGCTTTTGGGGGGCCTGATTTGGCCCCTGTGCCACCAGTTGATTATCAGTGTTTTAGGTGCACCATTTTAAATTCTAAGCCATAATTTTGTCAAACGGATACGTTTGACTTTTTATCTCAGATTTCGATCCTTTTAAGTTATCATTTTGACTTTTTAAATCTTAAAACCATTCTTCATCAGTGCTGATTTTTTGCCCCCCATAGTTTTTTATTACTGGCAAAACTGAGATTGAGAGTTTATGATCAAATGTGGACCCTGTTCAGCCCTCAGGTTAGACCTCAATTCAGAATCCGGCCCCTTCTGTGACTGAGTTTGTGGACAGAGGAGCATGCATGCACATGCTTGTTGTTTTGGTGCACCTCCTGCCTTTGCATGCATGCAGACACGTTTTCAGTCGCTTTTTCACATGCATGTGTGCAGAGGTTAGCTTCAGAGTGTAATTTTGAGTTATGGATCATTTTCCTGTTACACTGGATCATTTTCAAATGGATGAAAAAGTGATGCTTAGAGAGCGAGAAGCTCTCTGCAGCCAGACGCCACACAGCTCACCATTTATGATTCAGCTCACTGTTTTCTGAGATATTTTGGTCGAATCTTTCACTGTCGAGGATTTTTCCAGGACTGTAGAGCTGCATGCAGAGATGGGGGCTCTGCAGTACCAGAGGGGATTGTTTGTTAAAGAGATTACTCACAGCAGCTCTGCACAGTAATTGTGATTAAAGGTTTCACTCTAACACGGATTATTTACCATATTTTATAACGCAGCTCTCTTCACAACAATAATCACTCAGTTCAGCTGTGGTTTGTTCGGGTCAGCGTCTCTTTTCTTCTTCCTCCCGACGTGTTTAGTAAAATAACATCATTTCAGAGGCTGTGAGCCGCTGAATGCTGCAGTTAGAGGTTATCTAACTAATAACATGATTGCAGAGGATGGCGGCCTCCTGAATGGAGGTTAGGGCCCCTCACCTCGCTGCATTAGTGCTGCAGCATGCTTGTAAACACATTAATGAATGCAACCAGAATGAAAACAGAATCCTCGTCCTCCAGGGGGGAAACGCATCCTCCATACCATTCCACTTCACTAACACTCGTCTTAATCACGCTGCATTTCCAATCCGTGTCGCGGCTGAGGGAAACGCACGCTTCCTGCAGAGAGCTGACGCGTTGACGGCTTCGGTCGCTACATGACAAAAGACCTCTGTGCCACTGTTATTTCTGCACTCCTCAAGGTCGCAGCTCGGAGAGGGAAAAAGGAAGGTGATGAAAAGGAATTAAAGCGGCCGACTTGACTGTTTTCTTTTATTCTGAGTGTTTGTACTCGAGCGCTGCAACCCTGAGCTGTTCTTCTTCTTCTTGATATTCAGGGACGGTTGTACTAACTTTGAATGGAGCCGGGCCGGCCGGGGGCACAGAGAAAATCCCTGCATGGAGCGATAAAAATAAACCTGTGTGCTGCTGTTAAAGTTTAGCGTGAAGCCTTATGAAAGACAAAACACACAAACAAGTTATCACTTCATATCTTCTGTCTGTAACAGATAACACTTTATGGGGAAAGGCACAATATGTGGGCATTTAGTCAACTTCCTTCCTGTCTTTCCTCCAGCTATCTCTGATACAGCACAACCTGAATACATTTTCTCAGCCAATCAGTGATCAGTTAATGTCACAGACCCCATCTGACCAATCAGCAGTGGCCTAGACTGTCTCAAACTTCCTGTTTCCTCCAGAACTACAAAAATACTGCTTTACGCCTCTTTGGTCCCAAACAAGGGGCTCTAAAATCAAAACTAACCGTGATAAAATGATGAAACTCACACTTAAGAGCATTGAATAGTAGAGCTGAATCCTGAGAGGTTTCATAGCAATGACTGAAATTTTAGCATGAAAAATTGAGGAACCATATTTGGGCATACACCTGTTCAGGGGTGTAAAATATCATCTGCGTAAAAACACTCTTTAAAATAATTATCAATCTTTCTTTTGTCTTTTTACTTGTTTTTAAGTCCTTAGTCCCACATATGCAGTCATCTTCTGTACAGTTGTGCATCTTCTCAGTCGTTTGGTTTCTCTCTTTCTTGGTTGTTTGATTCAGCTGCACTTTCTAATCATTATTTGTTTGATTGTGATCATTCTTGTTTCTGTCTGACCCTGATCTCATTATTTCTATATTTGCAGTCTCATTTAGGTCCTCTAGTGTCTTCATAGTCACTTTATTTCTCTCCATTGTCGTTTATTGTGTATTTATTGTCATTTGATTTATCTTCGTCTTTCTAAAGTGTGTTTTTCTGGTCATTAAGCAGCACTGTTAAATCATTATTTGTCCAAATGGCTTTTGTGTTTCTTGGTGACCTTCTCCGTGTCTTTTTAGTTATTTTTGAGCTCTCTGTGGTCATTAAGTTCTTCTTAAAGTCATTATTTATGTCGTTAGTCTTAGTGTTTCTCAGACAGAGTCTCTGGCTCCTCGTTGCTGACGTTCCTCGTCTATTTTTGGTAAACTTCCTTGGATCCACCTCCTTGATGATGTTTCACAGAGCTTCTGTGGTGTGTTGTATCTGTCTTTGTCCTCTCAGTAGTTTATTTGTGTCTATTTGTGGTGATTTAGCTTCTCCTAATCTTGGTTGTTTTGTTATTGCTGTAGGTAGACCTGCTATAACTCATTCCTGGTAACGTTAGCCGTCTCTCTCTGGACTTAGGGATTGAATAAACCAGAGCTCAAAGACAACATGTGAGACTTTCTACATCTGAAGAGAAGGACTGATGCAATAAGAGTCCTAATCTGCTCTTTCCAAACTCTATAAGCAGGTTTCATCACGGCTGCAGGGACGAGCTGATCAATACGTCCCTGATCGATAGGCTGACGATCAAAGCTCCTCTGGTATTCATGTTCACACTAATGATTCCACGTCTGGTTTTCTGATGTAAGCTTATGAGGAGGAAACACTCTCCAAGGCTCCAAAGATGGAGGCTTCTTCTCATGAGCTCACATCTGCACAGGCTCAGTTGGTCTGATTTCTTCTTTCAGGGTTGTTAAAAAAAGGTTGAAGACATTTTGGAGCCTCCTAAGCAGATATCCAGGCGAGTTTTCTGTTGTCCATATGTGAATATGTCCATCAGTGCCGCTCTTCCTGAAACCTGCAAAAAATTGAAGTGAACACATTTTGGATTTTACACAGTGAAGGTCACCGTGACCTCTAACCTCAGTGAGAACAACATCTCAACAATGCCCTGAGGCAGAGGTTCCCAGAATGTTTCTCCCAGGGACTCCTTTGGCAGATGAAAATATTTTCAAGCCCCTCCACTTTAGTTTGTAGGAAAGTCCAGGGGTTTCCAAAAAGAACTTAAAATTTTAATTTTGCTGACCACAGAACAGTTTTCCTTTTTTCCTGAGTCCATGATAAATGAGCTTTAGTCCAGAGAAGATGGTTTCATTTCTGGATCCTGTTCACATCTGGCTTCCTCTCTCCATGATCCAGCTTTAACTGTCATTGGAGGATGGCACGGCCAACAATGATCTCTGGATCTTTTGTTGATATTAAGGATTGTCGATGGTGGGAGATCCAGAGTCTCAACTTTACATTGAGGAACTTGTTTTTCTTTTTCTTTCCACAGTTTTCAGACTTGGTTTTCCCAGACTGGTGGGGCCCATCTTTACTTCTTAGGGTGCTTTCTTATTAGGGGCCCGGTCCCAGATCCAAGTGCGCTTGAGCCCAAAGTCTGGTTTGTTTGGGTAGTGTAAATGCTAACGAACCGCACCTGGGCACCTGGCCAGGGCCCACTTGGGGAGGTGGTCCCGGGCGCAATTCAAGTGGACTCTGGCTCGGTTCAGATGAGATGTGAATGCAACCGTGCCTGTATACGGGACGGAGCGCCGTATCAGCTTTATGACATCATTGTTAAAGCTAGACTTCTTTCCACAGCACGGCAGTTTGTTCACATTTTTCCTCAATAAAGGCTGAAAATCATCAGAATCCAGCCAACAAACAGTCTGTTGTGACTCACCTTACAGATGAACACTAGTTGGAGTCAGTGAGAGGAGCTGCAAAGGCAATAAAAGTCTCCTGTCACCTCAAAAACCACTGTATCTGCGCAGCGCGAGCCCATGTAATCCTCTGAGCTGTAGTAGATGTGCAGATACGAAGAGTGACGTCACTTGCATCTTAAAAAGTGATTTTAATCATCCATGGAGGCAGGATGGACTTTTTGCCAGGTTAAAACAAAAACAATCTTCACTCAGGTCATGACCCAAGTGGTTGCCATGGTAGCTTCTTCTTCTTTCTCCTCCTTGGCGGGGTTGTAAACCAGCTACGTGCATACCGCCACCTGCTGTTTCAGACTGAGTAAACACACAAGTGGGCCTGGGCACGGTTCGACGTTGCTAGTGTGAAAGCAAGCCAGCAGGGGTGGGGGAGGGGGAGGAATCACGCCACGGCGCAGTTTGAAACAACTGGGCCTAATGTGAAAGCGCCCTTAGAGACTCTGCCTCTCTAAAATGCTGCTTTTACACCCAGTCATGTTCCTGACCTGTTGCCGATTAACTGAAGTAGTCCCAAAATGCTCCTCCAGTTAGTTTTCATTCGTGCCACTTACTTTCTAGTCTTTTGTTGCCCTGTCCCAACTATTTTGAGATGTGTTGCTGCCATCAAATTCAACCTTTCATGAAATGGTAAAATATCACAGTTTCAACATCTGCTATGTTGTTTATGTTGTATATGGGTTTATGTCAATCATTGACTTCTGTTTTTGTTTACATCCAACACAGTGCCCCAACTTTTTTGGAATTTGTTTTGTAGTTTACAGCCCATAATATGTGACTGTGTAGCCTAATATCAAAATAACATACCTGATAACCTCTACAGTTCCTTAATATGGGCATAAAACCTGGGCAGAGGTATGCAGTATTACACACAGGCTGTGTGTAAAACAGCATCACTCACTAGAGCAGCGGTACTGTTCTCTATAAACACTAAACAACAAGAGTGTTTGAGGACGTTGTCTATGACTTAAAGTGTGTCCTCTAGAGCAGTGGTTCTCAACCTTGGGGTTGGGACCCCATTTGGGGTCACGAGACACTGAGAGGGGGTCTCCAGATGCCTTAAAAAAAAACTAAGAATATTTTTTAAGTTACACTGCTGCTATTTTACACCAAATTTTATGAAATGTTAATCCCTTTTCATCACTTTTAACACCAATTTTAACACATTTTTTCCACTTAAAACCCATTTGTGTCAATTTTGAACCCTTTCCATCACTTTTTTCTGCCTGTCTTTGCCTCTTCTAAACCAATTCTTGCCACTTTCTGCCTATTGTTGCCTCTTTCAACCACTTCTTACACCCCTTTATGCCCATTTTAACCACAGTTATCCCATTTTTGCCAGTTTATATCAATTTTTCATCCCAGTCCACCAACGTTTTTGCAATTTAAAGCCATTTCAGTCATTTTTTAAACCCCTTTTATCACTTATTTGTTACCGTTTTTGCCAATTTAATCATTTTATTGGTTATTTTTGCCATTTTTAACCCATTTTTGTTCTTTAAAAATCCAATTTCAACACCTTTTCCACAACTTTTTGCCATTACTAACTTATTCAAGCAATTTACCCATTTTAAATGTTTTTAACAAAAGTTATTTTCATTTTAAGAAGGCTATTTACTACAAAATGAGTAGAGATATTTGTTGCTTTGATCAGAGTGGTTATTATTCAGCTCAAATATAAAATATGGTTTTCACAGCTTAACTTCACAATGGACCATGGTTTTGCTGACCTCCATGGGCCCCCAGTTTGGCTTGGTCCCAGAAACCTCCCCCTTTATCTCTCCTAATGGATGGCCTTGTCTGCAAATGAGTACTCTTGCATATTCATGGCTGTGTTCGACCACCTTCAGGTAAAGTGGGGTCCCCGGTCTCTGGCACCTTTATTTTGGGGGTAGTGGGCTGAAAAGGTTGAGAGCCCCTGCTCTAGAGTGAGATGGATGGCTGTAGATGATGCATCGATTTCTCAACTGCCACCGTTTCCTGTCCAAAAACAAGCAGAAATCGTGATAGGACCAGAAAGTGGCGTTACAACTAGCATGAAACCTCACTGCCAGCTAATGTTTAGGTGCATATGTAGATCTCAGGCATAGATCAAACAGAGAAGCACCAACCCTGCTTCAGTCTTTGTCGTGTTTTTGTTCTTTCCGGTGCCTTCTGATTGCACTTGTCTTTTCAAAACGCCGAGTTCTGACCTTCTCTGACAGCGTGCCCACCGTAGATCTCACCCTCCACATTCAGCTGATATTTTCCTGAAGGGCGTGGAGGTATGAGTGCACATATGGCAGCAGCAGCTCTGTGTAATGGCTTTACTTATTCCTGCGTTCCTCTGAGACGTATACAGAGCATGTTCACACAACACAAGGACAGTTTGACTCTCTAACAGCTGCACGTCCACATCCACAGACCAACACAGCAGCACATTTAAACTGTTCATGATTTAAACAGCTAATGGTTTCATCACTGATGATGACATCAGTAACTGGAGGATGACATAAGCTTGTTTACCATCAGGAATGTTCTGGATGTTTCTACAGTGATACCCGGAGCATCCTTGTCTGGCTGCCAGCCAATCACAGGGCTGACATACGGAGACAAACAACCATTATTGTACTAATAAAATATAAAATATGTGGCGCTGTATATAAATACAGTTAAAACAGATGAACTCCACCTTCAGTGGGGGCGGTGGTCGCTGTTGGGGGGGTGGGGCGCCCCCTTAAAATAACGGTAGGGGAAATGTTGAAGTTTTTCATCATCTGACTGCAGGCCTAGTTTGGTTTTGATGCATTGGTGCGCCCAGATCCCACATGTCTCATTTATCTGTGAATGGCTCAGATAATTCAGCCTCCAGGCAGCACCATGATTAGTGGACCCATCTTCTGCACCCTGAAGAAGACCCTGTGTTTTTTTCATGAAGATAACCATTTCATCCACCGTACCATGGCACAGAACAAAAAGAAGAGTCTCTCTGAGGCTCCACTATTCCAGTCTGGAATGGAGGCTAAGCCACATAGACTGTACTCTTTGAACTGGTTTATATTTCTGCAGGCTCTGACTCTCGGCTCGCTGGCTGCTGTTTGTTATAGAAGTTGTTCTCTTTTTTCATGAACTCTACATTTCTCCCTTTGTGTGCAGAGCTGCAGCACACTGCAGAGCCTCGGTGAGAGAAAGAGCCATGGAAACAGACAGAGCGAGCTCTGTTCACAAGGTTAATCCTGCACATACACTGACATGCTCTCTGTTGTTCTGCTGCAGGAGCGCTGAAGGTGTGAAAAGCTGCAGTATCACATTTGACACGCTGACATGTTCACAGGTTTGATTCAACACGCGTGCTGGCAGGAGATCAGGGCTCTCATTGGTTGGAACTTTTCAGAATGATCGACTTTGAGATGCCTGAACGGACGCTGAATTCATAAAATACCAGCCTCTTTATCAGGACACAGGGGTCAGTTTGGCTGTGTGAGACCAGCTACTGTGAGTTTTCACAAGCTGCTGGTCCACGGGGATTGTCCCATCACAACCAACTCTACGGTTTACAGAGAAAGCATGCACAGAGCGGCGGTTCTCTGGGTCAGAATGCCTCATGGATGACAGAGGTCAGAGGAGAATGAGCTGATAGAGAGGCAACGATAACTCCACACATCCCTACCAAGGTTTGAAGAAGGATGCACGACATCAGAAGATACAGCAGCAGAAGACCACACTGGCTGAGACTCCTTTAAACCACCAAGGACAGGGTGTCAGACTCAATCACAGAAGGGGCCGGATTCTGAATTATAGTTTAACCTGAACTTATTAGTTCAAAAGGTCAAAACACGAAATCAGACGTTAAAATAATACTTCTGTAAACTAAATGTAGAAAAAAGAAAGTCACAATCATGTTTCAAAGGCAACAGTATGACTGAGATTTTAAAATGGGGAACCTAAAAGGTCAAAATATGAGATAAAGGTCGAAATAATAAACTGAGAATGTCAAAATATTAGATTAAAAAGTCAAAATTATAAATTGATCAGGTCAAAATATGAGTCAAAAAGTCAAAATAATAAATTGGAAAGGTCAAAATATGAGATAATGAATTTAACCCTTACAATGCCAGTTTGATTACAGGATGGTCATATTTTTTCTAAAGAAAAACACACAAAACAGTAATTAATGTCTAAAAACTAATGTTAGGGGTGTGTAGGGTAATTTTTTAAATCAGTCCTGGGTATGTCAAACATTAGCCAAAATATTGACTCTGATGCATTATTAGTTTTTGTGCAGCATCAGATTTAAACTTTACTGTCCTTTTGAGTCCCTTGTGGACAAAAACGTCCCATTGACTCCCATTCAAACCACATTTTTTTTTTATCTCAGAGCCATTGGATGATATAATCATGCATTCTGTAATGTTATGGTTTTATTTTTGAGAAAAATAGTCAAATTTATCATTTTTACTGTTCATCACTAAAATCAGCCATTGCCCATTTTATAGGCCTATGCATGAAACGCCTGTCATTTCATTGATTTTTAGGTTGTGTTATGGAGCTTATTAGGTTATTTCAAGATAGTGTTTGTATGTGAGCATGGTTGAAAATGATTAAACGTTTGGTAGGTTTGAGCACAGCTGAAGCTGTTTAAGAGATTTATGCAAAAAAAGCACAAAAACATATTAATCTGTTTAGTTTTTATAGCAGTTTCTTGGAAGTGGACATTTTTGTCCTTCATGGCTTTAAGGGTAGTAAATTTGTTTCACAGTGTGTCCCTGACCTATTGGAGCAATTGAAATTTAAATTAATAAATCTGCCTTGAAAGAGACTTTGCAGCAGAAAGTTCGACCATGTGCACTAACACAGCTACAATGGGGAGCAGAGAAAGAGGAAACATTAGTCCAAATGGACAAAAATGTCCCTGGTGATGCCTGAGGGTTAAATGGACAAGTTCTGTCCCCATTGGATATGTAGGTGAGGATTCTTCCTATGCACAGAGCAAACAGGCCGATGTAGGGATTTGGCTTCTTTGTGCAGTCTCATGCCAATCACATCAACAGACTGGTTCAAGAATTCTAAAACAGAGTGTGCCTCGGTCTACCTCAGGGTTAAATAGTTCTGGGGCAGAGAGGCGGTCTAACCCGGGTCTAGCATGGCTGTTCTTTACTGCAGGGGTTCTCAACCTTAGGGTCGGGACCACATTGGGGGTCGCGAGACACTGAGAGGGGGTCGTCAGATGCCTTAAACAAAACTAAGAACATTTTTTTTATTACGCTGTTGCCACTTTACACCAATTTTACCTACTTTTAACACATTTTTGCAACTTAAAACCCATTTTTTGACAACGTTAAACCCTTTCCACTTTTTTCTGCCTGTTTTTGCCACTTCTAAAACAAATCTCGCCACTCTCGCTTATTGTTGGCTCTGTTGACACATTATTGCCACTATTAACCCCTTTTACCACTTTTTAAACCACATTTCACAATTTGATATGCCCATTTTTGCCAGTTTATATCAATTTTCATGCCATTTCACTAAATTTGCACCTATTTTAGCCACTTTAATGCCCTTTTCAGCCACTTTTGAATCCCTTTTACTACTTAATATGCCCATTGTTGTGACTTTAACCTATTTTTGCCATTTTTTTGGTTATTTTTTACCACTTTTATCTAATTTCTGCTACTTTTAAAATCCAATTTCACCACCTTTCCCACCATTTATTGCCATTATTAACCCAGTTTAGCTATTTTTAATGTATTTAAATTCTGTCTATAACAACAGGATTTACATTTTTAAGAGGGATACTTACCACACAAATGAATCTTTTTTTTTTTTTTTTTTTTTTTTGATAATTGTGGTTATTATTCAGGTTAAATGTAAAATACCAACAACTTTACAAAGGACCCCCAGTTCTGCTGGGCCCCAGAAAGCTCTCCCCCTTATGGGCGGCGTTGTCTCCACATGACTATTCTTGAATGCTCCTGGCTGTTCAGCCACCTTCAGGTACAGCGGGGGTCCCCGGTCTCTGACACCTTTATTTTGGGGGTCGTGGGCTGGAAAGGTTGAGAGCCCCTGCTTTACTGTGTGGTAACTGCATACCAGTAGGAGGTGAACAACCAGCAGACGGTGGTTCTACTTCGTATCTATCCCTGTTTCCGTGGCTCTGCCGCCGCCCTTCTCTATATTCTTTTGAGACCGCGCTGATCCAGCGCTGAGAAATGTCAGTGCCAGAATTTGGACAGCTGACAAAGAACGGATCAGAAAACATAAACGCTGTCTTCATGGCAGAAAGAGACAAAAAGACGAGATAAAATGAGCGCTGAAACACAGCTGTCAGTGGTTTCTGATGAGAACAGCTGATCAGACGCGCCCACGTGTGTCAAACATCCTGACATGTTATCACTCACTCCGCTCTGGATGTTTCTACTCTGATCAAAGTCTCCATCCTCCTCAGCACCTTATCTGACTATCCAACCCGCAGAAATATGAATATGTGAGTCCACTTCAATTACAGGAAGGCCTGAGGCTGCAGGAATCAGAGCATGTTCTACATCACAGGATCAGGGGAAGGAGGCTTTTACACGGGAATGTCATGGATAGAGACAGAAATCAGAGATATTCAGCGTTAGTTCTCAGACATTTACATCAGATATCCTGAGCTTCCAGCTGAGAGGAGGATCAGGAGAGGAGGGCGGGACTTTCTTACAAGCAGGGAGGGGCAACTGAACCTGAGGGCGGGGCTAACTCCCCACATGACATCATGAGGGGAGAATCTGAGAACACTCAGGACACATTTTCTGAAAGGTGTAGAAAGGAGGGAATGGATTTTTCTGGTGCTTGGGGGGTTACTGACAGGTCAGGGGAACATATGTTTGTCAGAAAAGCCTGAAAAAGTGATTTTTGCGTAATATGTGACCTTTAGTGATGGATTTAACTGAACTCTGGGGACGTTCAGAGCCTTGGAAATGTTTTTGACATATCCTTTTCTCTGGGCTGCTGGGAGTGTTCTTTTGTCTCCGTGGTGCAATGGTAGCCATGCTTGTTGATGAAGCAGTGACTGGACCTTCCAGGAGATCCCTATTTCACTAACTTTATTTCAGCAGCGATGTAGAGGACTTGGTTCCAGCGGTGGTTCCTCTCTGAGCGTGCAGCTTTGTGCTGTCGTGTTCGCCCGTGTTTGTTTTGAAGCAGAAACACCTGAAAACAAGCGTTAATCCAGACACCGCGGGGAGCTCTTTGGCGTCTACATTTGCATATTAATGAAAAATTACTGTGTGAACCTACATGGCTCTTCACTGCTGAGGGAGAGAGAGAGAACAAGCATGTCCATGCTGGCATGTTTGTGTTTATCACATCGATCAGATTCATTAGCAGAACTGTAGTTGGTCTCACAGGCTCGTTTTGTGCTTTAACAGCCGCCTTTCAGTCAATTAGAATGTGATTTCACAGATTCCACTGCTCCACGCTCAAGTCTCTTTCACATGAATTATTTATGTCCAAAAAGAAGAGTCGACATGTGGCAGACTTCATGTCCATTAGCTCCACCTGTGGATGTTTATCAGAGCTCTTCACCGTCCTTTACAGGCCTTTCTCCTCCTCTCCTTCCAGCCTTTTCCAGCTCTGAGAGTCTTCGATCTTTGGCGAACGGCGGCAGAGTCGGAGAGGTTTTTAGACGAGAGGATGAGAAGTGGAAGAGATGAAGCGAGGAAATGAAACAGGAGGAAATAAAGGGGCTGATGGAGGATACGGAGGAGAAGACTGGATGGATATCAGGCATTAGAGGACAAGGACGAGAGAGCGAAGAGGCGAGAGAGGGAGCGAGCGAGCGATAACGAGGAGGCCCATTTAAATGTCAGGTTCCCTCAGGTAACTAACAGTGTGAAATGACCTCGGTTTCCACACAATCAAACCCAGCAGTGATACTCGGTTATGAATAGAGTGTGGAGATGCTCAGGGCCTCAGATGGGACTGAGTGTTTGTGTTTTCATACACAGACTTGTCATCGGTGAGTGTTTTTCTCTGTTTTTATCGTCTGAGGGCACGGTGACCAGAGGAGTCGACTGTGGAGACACATTAGAGGGTCATCCAGGTCTGTGCGGTCTAGAGTCAGGGTTTAAATGAAGCTTTCTCTCCTTTAAGCAGGACAGATCACCATGGTAACTGAGTATAAACAGGAGCTGGTCAGGAGTGACTTTCACTAAAACATCTGAGCAGAGATGGCCGGATCAGATCCTGGTATAGGGCTGATACTTGAGCCTGATCTATACAGGCCAGTGCAGGACCCGGACTCTTCTTCTGTGAAGCCATGCTGTTGTGATGGATGTGGTATGTGGTTTAGCATGGTCTCGCTGAAATAGTCAAGGCCTTCCCTGACAGAGACGTTGTCTGGATGGGAGCATATGTTTGCTGTAAAACCTCTCTCTACTTTTCAGCATTGATAGTTCCTCTCCAGGTGTTAGAGCTGCCCACGCCATAGACACTAATGTAACGCCATACCATCAGAGATGCAGGACTTAGACCTGAGCCAGGAGAACAAGCTGGATGCTCCAAATC
The DNA here is from genome assembly GCF_018320785.1 of Cheilinus undulatus. Classification (NCBI taxonomy): domain Eukaryota; kingdom Metazoa; phylum Chordata; class Actinopteri; order Labriformes; family Labridae; genus Cheilinus; species Cheilinus undulatus. The sequence continues at coordinate 5,685,668 of NC_054880.1, forward strand.
CTCTTTGGTCTGTGAGCAGTGTTGTAGTTGAGTCATCAAAGAAAAATCAGAGTTGAGTCCGAGTGGAGTCCCCTTTACCTAGAGCCAAACTAAATTATTGATCATTTTTAAGCCATTCCAGCTTCCAGCTGGGCTATGATGATGAGTTTTACTAATTAACCATTGCTTCAACTTTTATTTTGAAGGACTAGAGGAGCTGTTTACAGCACAGACAAACCAAACATCTACGACACAGTGGTGGAGTAGCCTTAGAGACAGGGATCATTATGTTTGTAGATTTAGTAGGGGTGTTAATCTCTCCTTCTCAAGACGATTCAATTCTAATCTCGACTCACAGACTACAATTTGATTCACTGGTGATTCATTAAAGCAGAGTCCTCAACCTTTTCAGCCCGCAACCCCCAAAATCAAGGTGCCAGAGACCGGGGACCCCCACTGTACCTGAATGTGGTTGAACACAGCCATGAACATTCAAGAACAGTAATGTGGAGACAAGGCCGCCCATTAGGGGGGGAAATGGGAGAGCTCTCTGGGGCCCAGCCAAACTGGGGACCAAAAAAATCCTGGTCCATTGTAAAGATAAGCTGTGATATTTTATATTTAATCTGAATAATAACCACTCTTATCAAAGAAACATTTGAAACATTTCATTTCTGTAGTAAGTAGCCGTCTTTTAAAATGTAAATCCTTTAGTTGAAAACAGAATTTAAATACAGTAAAAATAGCTAAAATGGGTTATTAATGGCAAAAATGGTGGGAAAGGTGGTGAAATTGGACTTTAAAAGTAGCAGAAATGGGTTAGAAATGCAAAAAGTTAGATACAGGTGTCAAATTAACAAAAAAAAAAGACAAAAATGGGTTCAAGTGGCAAAAATGGGCGGAAATGTGGTGGAAAGGGATGAAAACTGATATAAACTGGCAAAAAAGGGTTAGCTGAGGCAGAAAAAGTCAGACACTGGCAAAAACTGGCAGATCAAATTGTGAAATGTGGCTTAAAAAGCAGTAAAAGGGCTTAATAGTGGCAATAATATTTTACCAGAGCCAACAATAGGCTGAGAGTTGTAAGATTTGGTTTAGAAGTGTCAAAACAGGCAGAAAAAAGGGGTGGAGAGGGTTTAAAACTGACAAAAATGGGTTTTAAGTTGCAAAGCTGTGTTGAAATTGATAAAACTGGTGGGAAAAAGCAATGAAAACAGGTTAAAATTTGGCAAAACTGGTGTAAAGTGGCAACAGTGTGATTCAAAAACTATTCTTAGTGTTTCTAAGGCATCCGGAGACCCTCTCTCAGAGTCCAGAGAGGACGTGTCGTTTCTGGATCCTGTTCACATATGGCTTCTTCTCGCCATGATCCAGCTTTAACTGTCATTCGTGGACGGCACCACCAACAGAACCATCCCAGTTTTAATGCAGGACTGCCTGAGGGACCACAGAGCTTTGTCCTGATACTCTGAACCTTTTGCTGATTTTATGGACTGTAAATGGTGGGAAATGAACCAATCAGTCAACGCCCAGGCCTCACAAGAGAGTAAGACCATGAGGGTCAGGGATTGAAAGACACTGGGAAACACCACAATGTCAAGTATTTGCAGAATGCTTCCACTTCTGCAAATACTTATGGAGCGTATGTGATAGGAACATGTGTTGTTCATATCACAGAACTATTTCATCATTTATCTGCCATCATATAAAGTCTGAAAATGGCTCATTTATCGGCCTGATGCTTCTTCTTTCAGGCACTTAGTTCCCAGTCACTCCATTCATGTCCTCCAGGTAGTTAGAGCTGGGAGCAGGTACCATTTCCCACTCTCCTCCAAGGTCAGCCCACCAGCTGAGGCTGATTGTCAGCTGCTGAAGAGTGTGGAAAGACGCTCTGGAAGCACTTTCAGACATAATACGTGAAATACTCGTGGTGAAGAGATGGCCGAGAGAGGCTGCCTGTTTGACTGACAACTCCTGTGTCCCAGTTGTTGGAGTGTCCTTGAACGCAGCCCAGAAACACTGAGGTACTTAGCGTCTTTTGTGAGGAAATTGTTGTTTGAAATTGGTTTTAGCCAAGCCGGATTGGTCCGAGGGGTTTCACGTCTCCTAGCAACAGGCATCTATGAAGAGATGAAGCTGGACACGGAGGCTGACGGGCGCCGCACTCGTTTGATTTTCTCTGCTGGAGCGATGCGTTTGGAGAGGCAAATGGACGACGAGTGTTGCTGTGAGAGAAAGGAAACACTGGAGAGGAGGAGAGGAGGGAAAGGAGGGAGCATTCAGAGAGATGAAGAGGAGGAAAAGTTCACAAAGATACCCTCCCTGACATTAATGGACAGACAGAGAGGTTTAATCACACCACGTTGCTCTCTTAAGAATGTGTGAAGTTGCTTCAAAAAGAGCAATAACCTTTGAGAGCAGTGATCAAGGGCAAACTCCCTTTGACGTGTGCGTATGCAGGAGTTTGTTCTCTGCATGTTTGGTTATGTAAATGATCATTAATATGCATGTACAGCTCAGCAACTGCGTCTGTGTCATTTCATTTTCAAGTGCGTAAATCTATATTATATGCACATGCATTTTTCATTACACGGCGCTCTTCAATAACCCAGCCTGTATGTCTGTGTGTGCAGTTTGACAGCGAGCCCTGGCATCAATGTGGCTGCCTCAGGAGCTGCTATTGTCAGAACGAGAAGCATAAAATCTGCCCGCTTAATTACCGACGAGAGAGAAAGAGAAAGAAGGAAACCTAAGCAGAGCTGCAGTTACAAATACGGAGCAATTAGAGCAGAAAAAGAGCAGAGAAATATAGGAATTTGCATAAGGGAAGAGTTTCTAGTCAACAGGCGGATTATTTTCTTTTGGAAAGTTGTGATGTAAAGGAAACAGTTGCTTTTTGGATCATTTAGTCTTCATCATCCTTAATTAAGAGGCTTCAGCAGTTAAATGTCTCCAGGATGAGCTGTCCATGAATTTAAATGCTTCATCATCGTTGGAGGTTTGGGTAAATTGTTCCTCCTGCAGTGAAGCGTCTCCAGTTTCTGTGGGGCAGAAATGCTGAAGTGAATTCTCTCCTCCATCTCTATCTCTGTGCGTCTGTTTTCTGACAAATCTAAATGTTATCAGCTCCCCGGCAGCCCGTCCCCTCTGAGCGGTTAAAGTCCACTCTGTCCCCTGGAACTCTGCAGGCAAAGAAAGGCCGCCGCTGCCCGTCTGAAAGGTCAGCGGTTCAGTCGGTTCAGCAGAATGCAGCGTCCGTCCTGTCTGAGCGTCCTTGAGTCAAAGCCTGGACGGTCTGCTGTTCTTTTTTTCCCAGGATGCTCTTCAGTTTCTGAGATGTGAGTGGTAACAAACAGAGAGGATGCACAAATAACAAGGCTTGGTGGAGCTAACCTAAACCTGACCTAATTATTGATATCAAATATTCATTATTTCTTTAAGATTTTAACCCTTTGAATGCCAGAATTTTGTCATGATGCTACCATGGTTTTTCATGGGAAAACACAAAAAACAAAATAAAACAAACAAACAAAAAACAAACAAACAACAACAAAAAAAAAAACCCCAAAAAAAACAGAAAAATAAATTATTTTCAAGACGCTACATGCAAGTCATTTTTTGTGTTGAATCATTACAGCCTGGCTTATATCAGTGGTTAGCATTTTTATGCATTATTGTTTTTGTGCGATGCCAAATACTCACGCTCATACTGCTAAGCACAAAAAAATGCACTTCATACGGTAGCTGTAAAAAATAGAATTCATTAGTATTTCATTCTGCTTTTATTAAGCTAACTGATTTCAGCTATACCTGACCTAATTATTGATATCAAATATGCATTAATTTTTAACTATTTAACCCTTTAAATGACAGATTTTTGTCATGATGTCACCAGGGCTTTATATGAAAAAAAAAAGAATTATTTTCAATATGCTACATGCAAGTGTTGTTTATGTTGAGTTATTACAGCTTATTTTAATGACTAGCAGCAACACTGATTTCATGCATTGTAATTTTTGCATGTCTAACATGTTTTTTTCTCTGTACGCCAAATATGGTCAAAATGACGCCATCTGGTGGAGAGTAGTGAAAATGAACAATTCCAAGGCTAAAGCCCAGATTGACACCCAGAGATATTAAAATGCATGCATGTATGATCAAAAATTACTGTTTGAATGGGTTTCAATGGTGCATTTTTTGCACTGAACAGCTTAAGTGTAACTCTTGCTTGTAAACAGTGTAGGAGCTGAGCTGGAAAGATCGTATAAATACACAATCTAGCCAAAATTCATGCCATATTCATGAACATGATAGAAAAATGAAGACTGAAAAATACTTTGCAACAAAACTGTCATCATAAGTTGTGGACTGTTTTACAATGTTAACTCCTCTTTAGAAATGGGAGGTAATACAGTAATACCATAGGGTGGGGTAGCCGGCGTATGGGGCGCAGATAGCCTAGTAGTTAAGGCAGCCTGGGTCCAAGTCTGGCCTGCGGCTCCTATCCCACATGGTTCTCCCCCACTCTCTAATCCCCATTTCCAACCCTATACGTTGTCCTCAGCTTCAATAAAAAGCATAAAAGCCCCAAAATGCAGTGCTGTGCAGACTTGTAGACAAAACTAAAGCCGAAGTCTGGTGTGTAATCGTAAGGCCACCATCAGGCGAAAGGAAAGAGCGACCCCAGTCATACTCTGGATGTCCTTGCATATTCAGGGGCACGGGAAAGTAATCATTGAAAAATAAGTGCACACCTTTAGGGGGAGTAAGGGGTGGATGTGGCCATGCTGTGGATGTTCCAGTGTCCTAAAAACACCAACAGTTTAGGGTATTTTACCAGAGGTGAAAAAGCCTGGACAAACATAAGTGTTGACTTTGACTCTGGCCTCTCCTCTGATCTCCAGCTCCTGGTTTTAGCTCTGGTTTTCACCCTGTGATGAGTCCATAGTGCCTTACATGTCCTAAACCTAAGCACATGCCTGTATGTGTTTGAAAAATAGCCACATTATTGCTTTAATCACTATGGAGGAGCTGTGGGATGAGTCCATGTTGATAATAGATGCATGAAGAATGTGTGTCTGTTTCCAGCAGCAGCACCTCTGCCTGTGTGTGATGATGCTTAATCTATAAAATCCTGTTAATGGTTTCTTTCAATGCTGATGTGCTTTGAGCTCATGCTCCCCTAGGCAAGAACTCACGTCTTTTTTGCACCAGTGGTTTTTATGTAAATGTTAGCATGATAATGTAACTGATTCTTGGGTTTAGGAAAATACAGAACCAGGTTTTCATTCACTTGGGTTTCAGTCTCCATCCCTCGTCCCTGCAATGCAGGGTGAGGATTTTGTTCCAGCATAAAAACTGTTCCTCCCGCTACCTCATAATCATCCATTTTAATAAAATGATGATACACTTTAGTAGCAACACCTTGTGGGGTCCTGATTTAGTCCAAAACCCCCAAACAAGTGAAGATCTAGAAATTGTTTAGCCTGTAGTCCGCCCTGACTGCGTTGATATTTTTTCTTTTTTAGCTTTTAAAAAAAGGCAAAAAAAGACAGTGTTTATATGAATTCTCTGCTGCCTAGAAACCCTGTTTCTCCTCATTAATCTGATTTTCTTTCTGGTTTTTTCTTTCTCTTGGAGTTTCAGTCTGATTACTTTAAAATTTGCCGTTAATATCCCCGGACTCTGAGGATGAATCTCATTGACTTTGTTGACATTTTCAACCACTTTCTGAGAGCTATTCTCAGGATGAAATCTCCACCCGGACTGATCCATCTTTAATTTATTGACCAGTTGAAGAGCATTCTCCAATCTGACCTTTCAGCCACCGTACGGATTCAGCTCCAATAAAAGCATATACTAAGAATGCTCTCAGTGAGCAGATCTTTGGAGTCGTGGATGAGCTCAGATTTCTTAAATCTTATTGGAAGAATTGTTGCTTTAACAGGCTGGCCAAGGAAGGAAACGCCTTTAAGCATTACAACCTAAATAATAAGGGTACGATATTCAGGGTATGTTGGACTAATTAAATTAAAGACATGAGAGTGGAGCTGGCTGTCTGCAGAGAGTTCAGTAACCTGGGAGCCTTTGGCTAAATCTGACATTAAAATGAATTGAACATTTAGTTAATTACTCAGAAACATGGGGGTCTTTTGTTGGAGCTGTCAGTGGTTCTTTAGAGATATCTGAGGAACATGTTATATTAGCACTGATCATTTTATTTTCAAAGCTCAGATTCAACCTTTACCTCAGAGCAGGACCACAAATGATGATTTTATTTCTCTCAGCCACGTCTGAGTAAAAAACATCAAACATGTCTGATATTAGGCGGTGTCAGGTTTGTTTTTTTTCAAAGACAGGCTTCTATTGTTTTTAATAAGGGTCTAATGATGAAACTCTGACACATTCTGACTTTATTTTCATCATTTAAATGACTCCGTCACCATATTTAGGTCATGTTTTTTGCAAATGTGCTGCACAGTGACAGAGGAGTCAGTGCTGTTTCTTCACAGCAAGAAGGTTCCTGGTTCACATCCCAGGTTGCATGTCCTCCCCATGCATATTCCAGCTTCCTCCCACAGACCAAAAACATGCTCCTTAGGTGAATTGGTGACTCTAAATTGCCCGTCGGTAAGAGTCTGTATGTCAGTCCTAAAATTAATTGCCAGCCAGTCTGGGGTGTACACTGCCTCTTGCCCAGTAGCATCTGACTGTCCCGTCATGTTCAGGACCCACTATTTAGTGTGTACTGAACGTGACAGGAACGTCTCAGTCAGGTGTCTCTGTGTTTTGTGCTGCCTGGGATACAGCAAGAAAAGTCCTCCACCAATCATTCCCCACCTGTCACTTCCCTCTGACCAATCATGGCCTGGTATGTACTCCTAGAGGCTGAGTCCAAACTAGCCCCAACCCTGGACAAACTCCAGCCCCAACCCAGCTCCAACCACCAGCCCCAACTCCATCCTATCCCAGCCCTAACCCCAGCTCCAAACCTAGCTCCAACCCCAGACAAACCCCAGCTCCAACCCCAGAAAAACCCCATCCCGAACCTAGCTCCAATCCCAGCCCCAGCCCTATCCTAAAACAGCCCTGACCCCAGCTCCAACCCCAGAAAAGCCCCAGCCCTAATCTGGCTCCAACCCCAGCCCCAGCTCTATCCTAATCCAGCCCCAACCTAGTCCCACCCCAGCTCCAAACCCAGCCCCAACCTAGCTCCAACTCCATCCTATCCCAGCCCCAACCCCAGAAAAACCCCATCCCCAACCTAGTTCCATTCCCAGCACCAACCCTATCCTAACCCAGTCCCACCTCCAGCTCTTACCCCAGACAAACCCCAGCCCCAATCCAAGAAAAACCCATCCCCAACCCAGCTCCAACCCAGCCCAAACCTTGCTCCAAACCCAGAAAAACCCTATCTCCAACCTAGCTCCAACCCCAGCTCTTACCCCAGACAAACCCCAGCCCCAACCCTATCCTAACCTAACCCGAAGCCGAGCCCAAACCCCAGCCCCAAACCAAATTCTAACCCTATCCTAGCCCAGCCCCAAACCCAGAGAAACCCCAGCCCCAACCCTATCCTAACCTAGCCCTAAATCAAGCCCAAACCTCGGCCAAAACCCCAGCCCTAATTCTATCCTAACCTAGACCTAACCCTAACCCCAGCCCCTAACTGTAGACTGACCAGACAAAAGTTTGGAAGGTGTGCATCCCAGTTCATCTGGAGTAAAACTGACACAGCATCATTAGAACATCATGGTGGTGGTAGTGTGATGGTCTGGACCAAGACCTGGACCACTGGCTGCGATTGATGGAACCGTGAATTCTGCTGTCTACCAGAAAATCCTGAACGTCCGGCCATCAGTTCATGACCTCAAACTCAAGAGCACTTGGGTTATGGAGCAGTACGAACCATCAAGTCCACCTAAAGAAAACGCTGGCTTGAATTTGTTGGGGGAACAACCAGTTATTAGGTTCAGGGAGCGATGACTTTCCACATAGGTCCAGGGGAAGGGAGTTTCCACTTAACAGATGAAATCATGATTTAAACAATGACTTTTATTTACTCAGGTTGTCTTTGTCTAATGTTAAACATTTTTGATGATCAGTGTTTTGCTTCAAACTGAAGAATCTCTACATATCCGTCTCTGACCAGACTGGTTTCTGAGTTTGACTCTTTTCTAACAGAGCAGACTGAGAGATTGTGCAGAATGAGATGAATTATATCAATGTGTAGACCTTGAAAACTTCAACAAATGATTCTTACTGCATTTAGAAATCCAACAGGTCACTCCAGCTCTGATTTCCTCCACCTCAGAGGAGGTATGATGTGCTGAGAATGATTTAGAGACTAGTTTCTGGTAGCCAATGGTGTAACAGATGCACAGACATGACTTGTTGATTATTGTCTAGAAAGGACTTCATTATTCCTCGATGACGGACTTCTGTGGCGGGCTGGGTAAACAGAAACCAACAAACAAAGATCTAGGATGTGAGAGCAGCGAGCAATCTGGTGAAACATTTGGGATGAGAGCCGCAGAGGGGAGCGTGCACCATGAGAGCGTTATTACGTATGTCGACAAATCTGAGGCGAGCTTTCACGGGATGAAAGGCGGGAGCGCTCACAGATACACACCGTGTACACACCGGGCCGTGCTAGCTCGTCACTTTCTCCCGACATTTCCTTCGGCAGCTGAAAGGCTTTTTGATGTTGGCTTTGGCTCCCTGAGAATGTTTTCTGACAGGCAGACGTAGGAGCTTGATAAATATTTGATTGGTGTGCCCTTGTGTTTCAGAGCACAGAAACACAAACAATTCAAAGAGCACCTTGCTTGGCCTTGAAAAATATAAAAGTCCAAATTTAAAAAAGCCCAAAGTGAAAGAGTGCTGGCTCCTGAGCTGCTAGAAAGTAAATCAGAGAGTTTCTCTGCCCACACGTCCATCATCTCCACCCATAACTATTCACCATCGCTCTTTAATAACTCTTTATGTCATTCCTTTAATATGCAACATTCATCTATGCATTATTTAAATCCTCTGGTGGTTTACATGAAAACAAACACCAGAATCAGCCGCAAGAGCAAAATAAACCAGCAGCATTTTCAGATTTTTAAAGGAGACAAACTCCAAACCATCCAGAACATCTGACACAGATCTGTAGTCATTCTAGCTCAGTGCTGCAGGACAATGAGTGGCAATGGACTAAATATCGCTCTAAAGCTCCTGTGAGGAGGGTTTATCGTCTAGAATCACATTCAAATGTTGAGGTTTCTTTCAAAGCTGCAAAAGCAGAACAGGAATCACTGATCTGAATGTAAGACCTGGAAGGGAAGAGCCACCGTAAAGCAGGGGGGGACATGTAAATATCAGCCAGTATCAGTGGTGAATATTGGCCTTGATTGGATGTAGGTATCTCACTATATTGACTGTATACTTCCACTTAGATTGGGTGGAAACATCAGCCTATAGTAGCTGTAAATATCAGCCTATATTGGTTGTAAGTATCGGCCTATTTGGGGTTTGAATATTGGCCAGTGTTGGCTGTAAATACTGGTCTATATCAGTTATTTAAATTGTCCTGTGTCAAGTGTCGATATTAACTTATAGGGGCTGTAAATAATGGACCATGTTAAGTGAGTTATTAAAAATTTTTACCTTTTAAAGGACAATGGGCAGGAATCAGTGATGAGAAAGTTTAATTTGGTAGATTCATCATGTGCTCCTCTTAAAGCATGTTTGGCAGACCTGCAGTACACCACTAACACTACCAGCAGGTGTCATGGTCTAAAGAGTGGCCGAGCTTCATCGTGTGTGTGTGTGTGTGTGTGTTTGTTGGGTGCATGCATGTGAGATGTGGACTGTTCATTACTCACAAATGTCCCAGTGTTCATTTCTATTATAGTTTTAGATCTTGCTCATCAGATTTTTCTTTTAACCCTTCCAGACCAACGTTGTCGTCTACACCAAGAAGACACAGATTATTAAGAAATAAAAAACTTTTTAACCATAACTCATAGCCACTTACTGTATTTCCCTTATGCAGCCTGCTGTTGTGCCGTTCTACTGTCGCTATCCACGCCTTCATAGCTCTTACAGGATGTTTTCTATCAAGGCTGGAACGTTGGTGAACTTTGGGGTCATTTAAACATTAAATCCACAGCAGAAACTCCAATACTGAACCTCTTTTATTATCCATTTTAGAATGTATGTGCCACTAGCTTAGTGTCAGCCACCATATTGTTTTGTCACATGAGCTGTGACAACCAATAGCATCGTCTCATCATGCTGCACTGAAGTGCACTTCTGACTGGGCAGATCCAGGAGGACATGGCCATAATGGAGAGACAGAGAGTCTGTGACATGTCCCTCTGTGTCTCTGCAGACAGGAGCTGCTTTGACTAGCACAAAAACGTTCATACAAAGAAGCACAGAATGATCCTTTTTTCACTTTTTGGTCCCCAAAAGATGGTAGAAAAAGTGTGTCAAGAATGTCCTGAAATAAAAAGGATGTTTAGAGCTTGACTGTGCACTACAGGGTTGATGTTTTACAAGCATTTAAAGACAAAAAGTCCAGGAGACTCAGTGGTTGAATATAGCATGAGGGTTGAAGAACAACCCTACTGCTGTATTCTGCTAATGAACTTAGCACAGATTTATTTAGCTCCAGCCAGCTTTGCTTGGAGAGATGGGAACTTCACACATAAGAGATCTGGATTGTCGGTCTCAGTTCAGATGCTCTTCTGGGTCCTAGATGGTTCTTCAGTTGGTACCATTTCACCTTTTTTTATGTTTTTGAATCCAAAGCGATACGAGGGATCTTTTGTCACCAGGGGCCACAGAGTCACCACCAGACAAAGAGACCCCTCACTGGAGCGTAGCTGAAAAGTACAGGTGTTAATGAGGAGTGTTAATTCCTCCGTTCTCCTGTGCTGTAGAGAGCATACATCCATGAATCGCTGAGCTGTCAGCTGAGTATGGAGGAGATGAAAACTGCAGGCTACGAGTAGAAATGAGGTAGGGAGGAAGGGAGGAGGGGTAATAAAGCAGAGAAAGAAATCAAAGAATGAATCGATGAGAGATATGGAGTCCCTCCCCTTAAATGTTCCCTCTCTGAGCTTTGGCAGACTCCCGGCTGTGATTTTATGAGCTCAGCAACAACAAACACGGATGAACTGTTCACAGGGCTGCTGGGTATCAAACCTCAGTGATCTTTAACTACTGACCCAGCTGTGTCTGCAGCTCCGAGAGCTCAGATCTCTGAAATATTTACAGTGAACAGCAGCTTCTCCAGCTTTCATTCAGAGTGGAGGCGCTTCATAACTTCATAACGTGACACTTCAGATCTATACTGGCCATAAAGCACTCACAGCTTTAAAACCCACCGTAGTATTTTAAAATCAATACGCTGACACACAGGAAGCCTGAGTGAAGATGAGATACGATCCAAGGCCTCAGTACCAGCCAGGATCAGGAGAGTCCGACCTATAAAGGACTCATGAAGCAGTCTGTTTGAAGATCTCTGATGCAGTCAGCTCTCATTTAAAGGTTCAATACGTGGAGTTTTAATGCTGGACTGGCTCATTTAGATAAAAAAGATGTGCATATTTTATCTGAGTTCTTTCAGAGTCTTAAATATTTCCGACAGTTTTTTAAACCAGAAAAATTATTTATTTTCAGCGGGGCATTTATTGTGATGGCAGACACAGCATGATTGATTTTACTATAGAGCACTCTTTAGGAATGTTATTGGCATGATATCAGTGCCAGTAGATATTAGCTAAAGAAACAGTTATAGTTGGAAATACAGGCCTAAGTCAGCAGTTACTACTGGTCTATATTGGCTCTTAATATTGGCCTATATTTGCTGTTTAAATGGGTTTGTGTCCAGGGTTGAGATTGGGTTAAACTTGCTGTAAATATTGGTCTACATTATATCAATATTGGCCAATTTTGGCCATGAATATAGGCCTATAATGGTGGTTAATATCAGCCCATATCAGCTGTAGATATTCTCCAATATTGGCTGTAAACATTCGTCTTATTTCGGCTGTTAATATTGGCTTGTATTTGTTGTTAAAATGGGTTTGTGTCAAGAGTGGATATTGGCTTATACTTGCTGTAGATATTGATGCTGTTGAAATGGGCTTGTGTCAGTGGTACAGATTGGCTTAAACTAACTGTAAATATCAGCTGGTGTCAGTGGTAAATATTGGCCTTTAATGGCTTTAACGATCAGCCCCTATGTGCTGAAATATTGGCCTATCTTAGATGGAAACACCAGCCCATATCAGCAAAAAATATTATAAAAAATTAACTGTAAATATTGGCCTTTAATGGCTTTAACTATCAGCCCCTATGTGCTGAAATATTGGCCCATCTTAGATGGAAACACCAGCCCATATCAGCAAAAAATATTGTCATATATTGACTGTAAATATTGGTCTAGATTAGCTGTAAACGTCTGCTCATTTCAGATGTATATACTGGCTTGTGACTGTTTAAATCTGCCTGTGTGTGGTGTAGATATTGATCAGTATTGGCTTTTAATATCAGTGTATATCAGTTTGAAATTTTGGCCTGTGTTTGCTGTAATTATTATCTGTATATATCAGCTAGTATCACTGGTGAATATTGGCCTTAATTGGATGTAGGTATCCAACTATATTGACGGTACACTTCCACCTCGTTTGGATGGAAACATCGGCCATATTAGCTGTAAATATCAGCCTAAACCGGGTGTAAGTATTGACCTAGATGAGATTTGAATATTTCCCCATGTTAGTTGTAAATATTAGCCTACATTAGCTATTTAAATTGTCTTGTGTCAAGTGCAGATATTGGCTTATAGCGGTCGTATCGGTCCATGTTAGGTATAAATACTGTCCCATATTGGTTGTAAATATGAACCTACATCAGTCCTGGATATTGATCCTCAGTAGAAACATTAACCCATATCAGCGGTGCATATTTTCATATATGAACTTTAAACAGCAGCCTAAAGTGGCCATAAATATCTGCTTATATAAATACTGGCCTACTTCCGCTGTTATTATCAGCCTATATCCTGTTAATATTGGCCAATATCCCCTTTAAGAGTTGGCATTTTTGGCAGGAAATAACGGTCTATATCAGTCTTAAAAAATTGGCTGTAAATTTTAGTCAGTATTGGTGGTGATTATTGATTATCAGCTCTTAATATCAGACTATTTTGTCCATGTATACCGGTTTATATTGGATGGAGTCATCAGCTTCTATCATCTGCAAATATTGTTTTATTCTTGCTGTAAATTTCAGCCAAAACTGGCAGTAAATATCGAACGGTATCAGTTGTGAATTTTGGCCTTTTTCAGCTTTAAATATCTTTGTTTATGTGTCATCAGTATCAGTTTACACCAGCTGTAAATATTGGCTTTTTGGGCTTTAAATGTCAGCTTACGTTAGCTGTGAGCACCCTCTAATGTTGGGTGATCCATGTCAGTGTAAATATTGGCATCCATCTGTAAATATTAAATATTCAATTATATTTAATTTGGGGTATTGATATTGGCATTAACCTCCTAAGACCCAGCATGCACATGTGAGGACATTACATTTTGGCTTTCCTACAACAAAGTCGTAATTTCTGCTATTGGAATTGTGAGATTTTCATCTGGAATGTCCAACAAAGTTTAAGAAATGAACTTCAGATGTAAGGAATTTTAATGGAAGTTTAGGGATGTTGGTAGATTTTGTAGTTTCATTGTAAGAGTTGGAGAAGATGGCATGAATAATGGCATTTTCATGGGATTTTTTTTTTTTTTAACATTTTTGTGAATTGGATTGGGAGCTTTGGGCTAGAGGTTGTCCTTTAAAATTTTTAGAAATTTTCATGGACATTTAAGGAAATTTATTTGGACATTTGGATGTTTCCATCATTTTATAGAATTTTGGAGATGCATATATGTGTGTGTGTGTGTGTGGGGGGGGGGGGTGTATGTATTAGAATTTGCTAGAAAATTTTAGGGCAAATTTTCTTTGACATTTGGGAAATTTGCTAAACAATGTTCAGGAATTTGCATGTAATTTTGGGAGGATTATTTTATTGGAGTGTTTGAGCTTTATAATAAAGCTTCACTCAAAGATTTGAGCATTTTTCAAAATAGTTTTAACCTACTTTTTATGGGGATTTGTTTGGACTTTTGAAAGGATTTTATTCCTACAAAATTCCAGGCTGATGTTTTAGATGATCAGACCCTACTCATCCCAAATAAATGTGAAAAACTAAAAGTGCTTTCCAAATAAAAGCTCAGGTCTCAGGAGGTTAATGTCAGGACTCAGATGGTTGTGTAAATATGGGCAGATTGGATATCGGCACCAATCCAGTGTTGCACATCCTTCCACTACCCTAGGTCCCTTATATATATAAAAAAAGCCTCTAGATTTGGATTAAAAATGAGTTTTTGGGTTTTGACATCTCTCATCCTCCTCATCATTGTGATCCAGTCCATGGTGATGTGGATGGCATAAATTGCCTGGTTAGTGCCAGTGAATTCACTGGAGGACCACAGAGAAGAGATTTAAGGATGAAACAGTGATTGGAGAAGAACCAGAGTCATAAAGATGCTGTGTGATCTTTGTTTTCTCTAATCTGAGATTCTGGGAGTCTGTAAAGAGAATAAAAACCTTTTCTCTGGTAAATGAGAAAACAAGGAAGAAACCATGTCTGATAAAACCAAACATAAATCTAATTTTCAGATTTTAATCTCTGCCCTTGTTGTTTGTGCAGCGATATCTCAAACTTTGAACGCTCCCCTCTGAGGAGGAGGAGGAGGAAGGAGGGGAGGATGGTGATGAGAGGGGAGGGATAAGGAGGAGAAGTCTTGTTTTTCTTTTTTCAGAGAGGAGCTGACAGTAATAACAAAGGGGCCATGAATCAGAGCCATAATTAAATGTGAGTCTTGGACCGAGGTGAGTCTTAGATTGGGCTGTTGTTTTTTTTTTTTTGGACACTGGCATGCGGCGAGCAGCCGGAGTCCAGCCAACAATAAACAGCAGAGAGGAGAGAGACGAGAGGGCGGCCAATGTCGGGTCATTTTGGGCGAGCGTTGAGGAGGAGGGGGGGTGTTTCTATTTTAAACTTTATTGAAATAGATCCAAAGAATAGATCAGCTGAGCACAGCAGAGACGGCCACACGGAGTATAGGGGCTGCAGAGATGAGCTGATAGGGACTGTCAGGACGGGACACAGAACTGCACTTAGAAGGTTAGACGTGCTCAGATACTGGAGAGATATGAGGGATTTTCCAATCACTGATCACATGCACCTGATGTTCAACAACAGGTAGGAATACACTATATTGCCAAAAGTATTCACTCACCCATCCAAATAATTAAAATCAGGTGTTCCAATCACTTCCATGACCACAGGTGTATAAAATCAAGCACCTAGGCATGCAGACTGTTTCTACAAACATTTGTGAAAGAATGGCTCGCTCTCAGGAGCTCAGTGAATTCCAGCGTGGTACTGTGATAGGATGCCACCTGTGCAACAAGTCTAAATATTCCACGGTCAACTGTCAGTGGTATTATAACAAAGTGGAAGTGATTGAGAACGACAGCAACTCAGCCACCAAGTGGTCCATGGTAACAGCTGCATCCAAGCCATACACCACCAAGTGCAATGCGAAGCGTGGGATGCAGTGGTGAAAAGCACGCCACCACTGGACTCTAGAGCAGTGGAGACGTGTTCTCTGGAGTGACAAATCGTGCTTCTCCATCTGCCAATCTAATGGAAGAGTCTGGGTTTGGTGGTTATCAGGAGAACGGTACTTGTCTGACTGCACTGTGCCAAGTGTAAAGTTTGGTGGAGGGGGGATTATGATGTGGGGTTGTTTTTCAGGAGCTGGGCGTGGCCCCTTAGTTCCAGTGAAAGGAACTCTGAATGCTTCAGCATACCAAGAGATTTTGGACAATTCCATGCTCCCAACTTTGTGGGAACAGTTTGGGGATGGACCCTTCCTGCTCCAACATGACTGTGCACCAGTGCACAAACCAAGGTCCATAAAGACATGGATGAGAGAATTTGGTGTGGATCAACTTGACTGGCCTGCACAGAGTCCTGACCTCAACCCCATAGAACACCTTTGGGATAAATTAGAGCGGAGACTGAGAGCCAGGCCTTCTAGTCCAACATCAGTGTGTGACCTCACAAATGTGCTTGGAAGAATGGTCAAAAATTCCCACAAACACTCCTGAACCTTGTGGAAAGCCTTCCCAGAAGAATTGAAGCTGTTATAGCGGCAAAGGGTGGACCCACGTCATATTAAACCCTATGGATTAAGAACAGGATGTCACGTAAATTCATATGCGAGTCAAGGCAGGTGAGCGAATACTTTTGGCAATATACTATATGTGGATTTTTATGTTTATCCAAGCCCTGAACGTCATGAAGAAAGTATGTGACATTGTTCAGTATCTCAGTGATGATGGGCTGCCTTATTAGGTAGCCCATTCATTAGCCCCCAAACATGATCAGGAGTAATCCTTGAAAATCAGGACTTTAAAAAGTTGTGATTGTACTTTCATGCATGCCAGAGTTGCACATTTGCCACATGTGTAGACTGCAGAGCTACATGGACCTACAGTATGGCAAACACTGCTGCATAGATTTGATTTCTTCCGGTCCAAGTTTGACAGGAAGAAGACGGCTCATGGTAACCAGCTGAACGAGGGCATATTCAGGCTGCAACCATAGCTGGACTGTTGCTGGAGTGAACCAGTAAATGACAGCTGGAGAGAAAGCGGGAAACAAAGACAGCGTTATTATTCAGGGACAAGAAGAAGACGCAGAGAGGCTCAGTGACACAAAGATGGCAGAAAGAAGAAAATTACTCAAAAATAACTCACATAGAAGGTCTTATAAGAGAAACACAGAAGAAGAAAGTCAAATAAAGCTTTTTATTTTGGCTAAAGGAGCGGGGGAGAAAGTTGGGACGAGATTAGATTCAGTGAAGCTGAATAAAAAATATGTTATTTCACTTTTCTCCGGGGAGGTTTGGAGTCATGCTCCTGCTCTGATTCAGAATAAAAAAGACAAAATAAAGTGTAAGAAAGGGAGCCGGCGTGTGAAACTGTGACTTTCTTCATTAAACGGCTGATTAAATCAAAAATGATGGATGCTTGTTAATGCCAAAGTGTTCATATCAGCTGAAAGGACTCCTGAAGGGAAGCAGAGGAGCACAACATCGTGTTTGTGTTTCTGCTGCTGTGTTCATTAGTTAGGAAAGCCGTGCATTCAGATCTCTGTGCTCATTAGAAAGTCAACAGCATTTTTCTCTTTCTCTGAACGTGTGTCTGAACATGCTGTAGCCTCTTCACATGCACCCTGCAGCCCTGCAGAACAATAGAGCCGGGATATTGGACTGTCGAGAATGACGTCTGTGCTGGACTGAGGGTCAGAGAAAACCAGGATGACTGAAAAACAAGGAGAAACAGGAGCAAAGGGAGAGGTTTTGGGTGTTGTTTCAGACCAAAATGTGTTTTTATGCAGATGATGTTGTTTTCTGGTTGGATTGAGCTGCTTGGTTGAGTTTCTGCATTTTATGTGAGGGATGTTTGCGGCTTCTGTCTTCAAGCTGGCGAGCTGTTTAGCTCAGAAATGGACGAACATGGGTTGTTCTTTCACTTTTAGTGTTAGCAGACGCCAACAATTGATTTCATTCGCCATTTTGCCTTCAAGGTGAACGCCATGGAGGCGCTAAGAGGGGACAAGGTGAGTTCAAAAGTGTAAGTATGGTGGATGGGAAATGACAAAAACTAAAAAAGCACATGCAGACTTCCTAAACAAATGCAACAACTGAGAGTTGCTGTAAATTGAAAAAAGACGCCAAAGCTACTGCATCAGATGTGCTGCAAACACTGAACCAATATTTTTAAGACTAATCTGGGAAAGCTTCCATGAAAAGTGTTTGGAAAGGACAGGATTTGCCCAAAAATTCTCATAAGGTGAACGTTCTGTCCATCACATTCATGAAGGACCAGACAAAATGACATTGTGTGTGAGCTTGAGCTGAAAGGCTACGGCTGCTGTACATTGTTAATGGTGGAGCTACTCTGTGAAAAAAAATTGATGCCTGGACGGGATAGGGGACATGCAAAAACATCTTCTCTGCCATGACGAGCCTTCAGTGTGGCTCTATGCTCTTGTTTTTGTAAAGAAATGTGGTCCCAAGTGAAGGAGTTCAAGTATCTTGTGGTCTTATTCACAAGTGATGATGGCGCAGCATCAGCAGTACTGCAGGCGTTGTGTCGGACCGTTGTGGTGAAGAGGGAGCTGAACCGAGACAAAGCTCTCAATTTACCGGTCGATCTACCTCCCAACCCTCACCTATGGTCGTGAACTCTGGGTAACGACTGAAAGAATGAAGCAGCTGCAATGAGTTTCCTCTGGAGGTTTTCTGGGTTCAGCCTTAGAGATAGGGTGAGGAGTTCAGACATCCTGCTCCTTTTCGTCTAAAGAAGCCAGCTGAGGTGGTCTGGGGGTCTGATCAGGATGCCTCCTGGTCACCTCCCCATGGAGGTATTCCAGGCGCCTCTGGCTGGGAGGAGATCTAAGGGAAGACCCAGTAAACTGACACTATACTAACGCTACAGCTGAGGTAATCTCTGCAGTGGCGGCAGCCACTACAATCAGCTTTGAGTAGTGTTTATATGGCTCTGAAAGTATCGTCACTCACTTACCCAGTCCAGCCCTGGGCAGCTCGTATAAATTAGTCTGTTAAACCTGCGTGTTTCCTCGCATCCAAACTCTGGATTATACCGGACTCCTTCCACCTTGTTTCCCTGTCCTGTCCTGTTCACCTGGAAGGCTACAATGACTCCTCACGGCAGTGTTTCTCCGGAGAAACGAGGGAGAGAGGTAACGCTGGTTAGCTGGTTTGGATAGGAAGTGGGACAGGAGGTGTTACTCCGTAAAGAAAACTGTTGCAGAAAGTGACTGTATTGACTTGTAAGTAGGTGAGCGGAGATAGTGACTCTTGGGTTTGGGGACTGTTTGGATTTGGTGTTGGGTTGAACTGTGGGTTTTTCATTGAACTGTTGAATACACCATGGGGATCACTGAAACTGCTTTTGTGTTCTGTGGTTTTTTATGTTTGCTGTTTTTTGTTGTTGTTGTTGTGCTGGGTTTGGGTAACAGTGGGGTTTGTGTGTGTATCACAAACCTTTTGTGGTGCATTCGGGTGACTGAAACAATTATTTTGCCAGAGTTCCCTCTGGCTGTCACCCCAACTTAACCCCAACTACATCCGCTACAACTTGGACTTGATAAACACGTCCTTCAAAGGATGGAACTGTTGCGTTAAAGTTTTAGGCTCAACTTCAAGCTATGGTTTATTTTCTGAGCTTGATATTGTATTAAATAAAGACTTCTCCACCTTGAGGGAGAAATATAATGCAGTTTGATACCACTGGCTTCTACGTTTTTGTCTCGTCTGCTTTTAGATGGGCCAGGAATGAGGAAAGAGGGAGATGACACGGTATCAGGAAGTCTGACAGGAAGGTTTCTTTGATTTTCCTTGATTTCCTGGAGCTTCTTAGCTTTATTTACAAAGCAGAAATGGTTGTGCATGAATAACATTCATACCCCAGTTAGAAATGTTGTTGAGGCATCAGCTACATTTGTGCAAGGGCTGGATTTTGTCTTAACAGACAAAGTGAGAGCTGGACTTCTAAATAATCCAGAATAAAATGAACATTTTGGTCTAATTACATATTTTTGTGTCAGAATTTTCCAGGTGGGAATTTCTGGGGCTGCCGTGTCATCCATAATATTCCTCTGAAGTGGAAGGTTGACAGAAACGATCAGATTTACCCTGAAAACATCAACGTCTGAGTTTATTCATCTATGGGGGGCCTGATATGGCCCCGGGGCCGCCAGTTGATGATCACTGGTCTACACAGATGAAAAACTACTTTGCATAAAACTGTCAAAAGCACATCAGTAGAAAAAGGCACACTTCCATTTTTCCATTAGAAATAAAGGGCCGGATGTTGTTTTTTTACGGGGGGGAAACTTGCAGGGCGAGATTTAGTGGTTGCAGCGTGGACTCAAGCATGCTGCACGATGCAATGCTTTGCTCTGTGATAAGATGCATTTAGATGCAAAAAAGCCAGATTACTCCATTCTTTATAGATTACGTTTGATTTTAACTGACATGTTTTAGGATGCATTGGATGTCAGTTTGTATAAATAGCTTTAGCTACCATTTTAAGAACACAGTGTTGTGGGTTTATATCAGAGTTTTAAGGTCCAAATAGTGTAAATACTGAGCCCAGGACTCAAACATCCACGGGTTTTCTCCAACTGGTTTTGCCCCAACCAGATAACTGGCACTGGAGGCCCTGACCTAGCCCATGGGCCAGTGTTTGGGCCTCACTAGTGTAGCTGGATTGTCCGTAATAAAGGAGTCATGCAGATGGAGGACAGACTGTACCGGTGCTTTTATAAAGTGTGACTGAAGGGAGAGGACACAGAGTGAGATTCCCTGACTGCTCGTCTTCATTCCTCTCACATCTTCATCTCATTCAATCAAATAAACTCTGTTTTCATTCAACACCAAACATAAAAACATCCCAGACTGGTTTCATTCTTCCTCTCATCAACACCATGATATTGTTTTTACCCATCACCTCCTCCTCCTCCCTGTGTGCTCCTCTTCACACTGCTGCCGTGGCAACAGAGGATGGGGAGGGAGGAGGGGGGGAGAAAGAAAGAGACAGTGACAGAGAGGGGAAGCGAGGGAGACGGAAATAGAGAGAGAGAGAGCTGAAGATTGGTGAAGATGAGATTGGAGTCTGGGACCAGCGGCGCTCTGAGAAAGTCAGGACCGCTGCAGTTGGACTTCTCTGTGTTTGGTTTCATAATCGACTTTATTCAGCGGCCCGAGCCACGAACAAATCCAGTTTATGACACCAACGGTTCTTTTCTTTGTATCACTGTTACACAACCACCAGCATCACCAAACACGTCTCTGTATGAAAGTCTGTCTGTGTGCAAAAACGCCAATCAGACCTGAACCAGACCTCCATCCTCTGAATTTTTACCTTCTAGACCTACACCTGCTGTGTCACCTGGCAACAGGTGTCAGATTTAGAAGGACGAAATCTACTTTGACCTCAGCTCAAACAATGACTCATTTTTCTATACAGATAATGAAACAGGAAATCATCAGCTGATCTTCAAAGATAACCCAGATCTTCTTTTTCCATTTCAGCTCTGTTGAAGTCTATCTCACATTTCTACAGGTCACAGGCCAGTACAGAAGCTCTCCTTCATCCTTCACAGAAGTGATGAGTGTCCGCCATGAAGCAGGAGTTTGTTTTTCTCTACGCCTGATCCTGAGCCGCCTCAGGCTGAGGCTGCATGCTGTGGATGTTTCTGCATGAATCTAAGAAAGACTAGTCTGAAAAGAGATGCACTAAAATCAGAGTTAAAGAGCTGGGTTTAACAGATTTACTCTTATTTTAGAATTCAAAGACACTTAGGGTGGCAAGCAGCACTGAAGGGCCTCACACCTCGGCACTTGTTGGGATGTGGCGCCACCGCCCATGTGTGTGGTAATAGTGGGGTACAGCAGAGACCACGTAGATCCTCCTTTGAGTGTCCTTATGTAAAAAATAAGCACAGTTCACTTTGTATATGAGGTAGTACTGCCCCTCAACAGTAGGTGGCAGTGTGACAAAGGAAGCTGCTGATAAGTAGATGAGATCAGGGCAGGAAAATGTATTCTATAACATTTAGTGAAGATAGGACATATGATGCAAGAGGTGCTACTGGCATGGCACAGTAGCTGGCGCTACAGCAAAACCATGAAATAAAAATTTAAATGTGTCAAAGAGCAGACCCTGATCATGCATGTGAAATTTGAATATAACGGGATGTTTGATATGAGAGGTACACCCACTTCCTGTGTGATGGCAAAGGATCAAAATGGCCACCATGAGCACTGGGGCAGCTATTAGTAAAATATTTCAATGTTGGGACAGATATTGAGGACTTCAAGTCAAAATCAGAGCATGATAGGTTCAACACACTAAGATGAATGCAGAAACGACCCATTTGCATCCCTTCCTGTTGGCAGTTGAGGGCCCTATGATGAGCTGTTTTCATGTGGGCGTGTTCACTGTGATGCAGTTGTGTTGCCATAAAACTTTGATGAGTGTGGAATGATCTTTCCCCCAAAGTTACATCAGTTTTCAGTGAATAATTTTCCAAAAAGAGACCTTATTTTGAAATTCAGGCTAAGCGGGTGGACTTCCTGTTGTGCTACCTAGCAGCTGCTGTTACTGATGTAGACCCACAGATTGGTGAACCTCTGTCCAGCTTTACTTCAGAGAGACTCTTCCTCTCTAAAAGGCTCCTGTTATACCCAGTCATGCTCCTCCAGCTGGTTTTCATTAGAGCTACTTACTTTCCAGGCTTGTTTCCCCGTCCCTACATTGTTGAGATGTGTTGCTGCCATCAAATTCTAAATGAGTGAATAAAATCTGAGTTTATTTACATTTTACACAGCTCAACTTCCTTTATGAATGTAGGCTGCAGCTTTGATTGGTGGACCAGTCAGAGAGGCTCACTAGAAAGACTGCAGTGAGGTTTGCAGCCCCTCTCGTCCTCAGAGCTCTACAGTGAAAAGCAGAGCTTCTCTGTAGTCCGTCTCAGCCCCGGCCCGGTCCGTCTTACCTTTCTTCTGATCACAGATCAGTACAAAAGCCCTCCCTAATCCTCAGAGACTCAGTCCTCACTTTAAAGAGAGGGGCGAGCAGAGACAGAGCAGCCTGACAAACCACCACTTGTGGAGTGATGAGTGTCCTGGAAGAGAGGAAGAAAAGGCGGTTTGACTTTGACACAGGAGACTCTTTTCCTCTAAGCTTGTTCCTGAAATGCCTCAGGCTGTGCGGAGCGTGCTGTGGGTATTTATACCGCAGTTTACATGGATGGAAGAGAGACCACTCAACACAGTATGCTGAGATCACAAATGACCGACTGGGTTTAGTAGATTTCCAGAGGAAGGGTTTAACTGGTCAGAGTTAAGGTATATCCTGTGAAGTCTTTCCTGTGGTATATTTGCTTTCTTCAGCGTGTGATCAGGCTGGTTCAGGCTTGTTGTTGCTGCTCTGCGCTGCTGGTCAGGTGTTTTAGGGGGGAGAGAAGGTGAAAAAGGCTTTTGTTTCTGAATGGGGTATTGTTTTTCTGCAGTGCTGCCATGACTACAGCAGACATCCGTCTCTCTGCCTGTTGTTGGTCGGGTTACAGCCATAGCAGAATTTATCACAACGGTAGTAAAAATTAGAGATAGAGCACTGATGTGAAATTAGGGTCGATACTGAGGATTGAAATAACAGATAAGCTGATGGAACAACATTTTCTCTCACATTTGACCATGAAATCAGACCAACAGGTCACTTCTCTGCCCTGTTTGAAGTCTCTTCTTTGATTCAGCAGCTCCATAAACCAGATATAAGGATGAAAAATGGATGGAAAGAGCAAATAAACTCTGATGATGCTATCTGTTCATGCTACATTATGTAGACAACGGCAGATGTGTGTAAACGCTTAGCGTTTTGATGAGAACGCTGCAGCGCCACGTGGTGGCCACCGGTAGCTGAGACTGAAACAGTGCATCAGTCTAACATCAGCATCAGCCAATGGGCATCCTGCTAACAGTCATCAACCCCTCTGCAAATAATGACATGAGCCGACCGCCTCTGCTGATGTTTGACAAACGTGGGCGATGGACAAATCTCAAGTGATGATGCTAAAATATGACAGAAGTGATGACAGACAGTGGTTTTTGATGCACTCACTCTCCGGCTGGCTGTCCCAGTGGCATTTGCAGCCAGTGCAGCATCTTGGATGTAATGCAATAGAAAGAAAAATACACCATTTTCCACATTATTATGCAAATGACATTTTTCTCTTTTTTTCCTAAATATTAATGCAAATGACAGAATATTTTTCCAATCATCAGCCGTTAGAGCATACAGTCGCTAGAAAAAGTATGTGAACCCTTTGAGATTTCTTGGATTTCTGCATAAATTGGTCATCAAATGTGTTCTGATCTTCATCTAAGTCACAACAATACACAAACACAGTCTGCTTAAACTAATACTGCACAAAAAATGATATGTTTTCATGTTTTTATTGATCAAACCATTTAAACACTCACGGGGTGGAAAAAGTATGTGAACCCCTAGGCTAATGACTTCTCCAAGAGCTAATTGGAGCCAGGAGTCAGCCAACCTGGAGTCCAAATGTGATGAGATTGGATGTGTTGGTTAAAGCTGCCCTGCCCTATAAAAAACACACACCAGTGTTGAATTTGCTGTTCTCAAGAAGCACTGCCTGATGTTAACCATGCCTGGCACAAAAGAGCTCTCAGTAGACCTGCGATCAAGAATTGCTGACTTGCATGAAGTTGGAAAGGGTTACAAAAGTATCTCAGAGCAGAATGCTCAATGAGGTGAAGAAGACTAGAGTGTCAGCTAATGACTTAAAGAAATCTCTGGCACATGCTAACACTTGTGTTGACAAATCTACAATAAGTAAAACATTAAACAAGAATGGAGTTCATGGGAGGACACCACAGAGGAAGCCACTGCTGTCCAAAAAAAACACATTGCTGCCAGTTGAAGTTTACCAAAGGGCACCTGGATGTTCCACAGCACTACTGGCAAAATATTCTGTCCATAGATGAAACCAAAATTGAGTTGTTTGGAAGAAACACACAACGTTATGTGTGGAGAAAAAAAGGCACAGCACACCAACATCAAAACCTCATCCCAACTGTGAAATATGGTGGAGGGGCCATCATGGTTTGGGGCTGCTTTGCTGCCTCAATGGTAAAAGTGGCAAAATGGGTTAAAGAGGTAAAAAAAAAAAAAAAAAAAAAAGTTAACGGTGGAAAAAATGGTCAAAAATGGCAAAAATAGGTGACAAGGGGCAAAGTAGGCAAAAAAATGGCAAAAATGGGTGAGAATGACGAAAATGGGGAGAAAAAGTGGCAAAAATGAGTGAAAAGGGACCGAAAACAGACAGAAAAAAACACCAAAAAGAGGCAAAAATGTGAATAAAAAAGTGTTCAATGGCAAAAGGCAGTTTAAATGGGCGAAAGTGGCAAAAGACGATAAAGGGGTAAAAAAAAAAAAAACTGCATAGCAAAAAGCAATATAAAAGAGCCAAAAACTGGTTAAAAAGGGGCAACAATGGGCAAAAAGTGGCAAAAACAAGGGGTAAAAATGTGCTTGTAGCTGTAAAAACTGATTAAAAGTGGCAAAAAACATTAAAAAAAGTTGCAAAAATGTGCAAATAAGGGCAATGGAAATATACAGACAAAAATTTAAAAGCAAACTGTAAAGATGCAGGAAACAAAATCATTAGTGACTGGCAATGTCTCTTTCCATCTGAGCAGCTGACAAGAGAAGTCAGTGTATCAGATTCATCAGCTGCAGATGTGATCGTCTCAGTAAGAGTCCTGAAAGAGGAGTCAGCCCCTGATCATGGTGTTAAAACTTCTAAAACTTCTTTATTAGAGGCTGTTAGCTAAAGATGAATACAAATAGTCTGTTTCACTATTTTGCATTGTTATCTCATTAAATCCCAGGTACAAGGGCTGCTATTTCCATGTGATACACAACTGATTTGCATTCCTGCAGCTGGTGCTGGAGACGGGGCCGGTTCTTAAACCCTGGATGAACCAGTCTGTGCAGCAACAACACAGAGATGCTAATCTTTGTAGAGAAATTAAAATAATCTCATGCAATTGCTGTTAGTCTGAAAACTTTATTTTCTTCTACTTCTATTTCTTTATGTGTCTCTGTTAATACGTCGACAACATACGGAGAAAATAAAAAGAAGTCATTCAGATCAAGTGACTTCCGGAACCAGAGGATGAGATATGGCGGTGCTCATCTGACTTCCAGCAAGAAGCAGAGGTCCTCGGTCTCATCCAGGTCCCTCTCAAGCTGAGACATAAATGAGGTTTGGTAACTTTCTCGCCCCTGTAAAGCAGCTGCTAAATCTGAGACAGTTTACCGGGCTTCTTTTTAGCTGAAGGCCGGTGTGTGGACCAGTCAAAATAAAAGTCATTTTGATCTAAAGACTTAGATTAGATTTAAATAGCTGTCAAAGTGAACATTGGCCAGCCTGCTGGTGAAGCTACATAGTGCTGAAAACGGGCAAAGGGGCACTCTGTGGAAACGGGACAGATGCTGTTCCCTCTGCTGAGAGTGACTGTACAGTTAGACTCTAGATGTCACATATTATGAAGAATACACTTATGTGCCCTTGGCCTGTCCACAATCCCCCCAAGAACCAGAAAAACCCACCCTCCCCCCTTTCTCCACCTTTTAGTAAATGTGTGCTGAAACAAGCCGTTCTCAGATTTTCCCCTTATGATGTCATGTGGGGGGTTAGCCCCGGCCCAGGCTATGTTGAACCTCCCCGCTTGGAATAAAGCTCCGCCCTCCTCTCCTAAACCCATGTCCTGAGAGGGGCGGAGTCAGGGCAGAGTCAGACAGCTGGTTCTGAGAAGGGCTGAAACAGAGAGGGATTTAGACATGCAAAAATCCAATACTGGAGTTTTTTTCAGCAGTGAACTTCACAGACATGTTTTGGGGACCTCTGAGACCGATATAAACTTGTCTTAAAGGGGTAAAATATGTGACCTTTAAAGAGGAGGGGAGGAAAAGATCCACGAGGCTGAGGTTCAGCCTCTTTAACACTGCAGCGTGTTTATCACATGAGAACCACGGATCTGAAGAGTTAACACAGCGACAGTTATTTAATTTTCTGTCTCACTGGTTGCAAGGTAAGCAGGCTTCTGCGTTTCAAAGTAATTACCAGGTACGCACGCGAGCATGTATTTGATTAGCAGTTTTGGGACTTGGCGGGACGACAGAACACCGCTGCAGTGAAAAAAGTCCTCACTGAGGATCCACAGAGGGTTTTTGATTCAAGCTGGGAGATTAAATCACAAATGCATGGACAGACGTTCCCAGACCGTTGTTCCTTTAAAAGCATCCGAACACGATCAGTTCAGCTCCGATCTGTGAGCTCCTGTCTCCTCAGAAATGAAACATCTGGCTCGTCGTCACGTTAACTCTCTCCGCTCTGCTGTCGATTCTCCCGTGTGTCTACCGCCGCCGCTAAGTCTCAGAGAGGAAACTTTGACAGCAGAGTTAGTGTCAGTGAGTGAAGACGTGCTCAGGATGGCCTACTTTATGACCAGGATGGAGCTCCAGGTGGTGCTCGCTTCAGATCTGAAACTGAAGGTTCGATGTGGGCGAGAGGAGACAGAGAGATAAAAAATTACGGAGGAGTACAAGGAAAACATATATTAATTAGAGTGGTTATGAATAAGGAGGCTGGTGGTTGGTTTAAATGGCTATAACAGCATCATGTATGTGCTACATATATGCTACACCATTATCCACTGCATGTTAAACAGGATGGCAACACTGCACCAAAAACATGACACAAAGAGAAATGCATGCCTACAGATCAAGATGCAAATGAAAAATGAGATTCCAGTCCATGCTGGGTTAGGTTTGGATTAATTCGAGCAGGACTGTGCAGAAATCATTCCTTTATGAAGAGGTTTTCAAAGCTAAAAGAGGACACTAAGACAGAGAGTCAAGCTCTTTTTTCTGCATCTCTGTTATTCAAATACTCTGCCCCCTCTACCCTCTCTGTTCAGAGGTGACACCCTGTTCTTCACCTCGCCAACACAGGAAATAAAAACACAAAATGATGAAGAGAGGAGCAGCACCGGTTACCTCACATCACCTTCCCTCAGCTGAACCGTTTTCTCTTATCATGGTCCGCTCTCTTTCTCTGTAATATTCTCGCATTCACAGGAAAAAATCTCCTCTGCTGCTCTGCTCAGGATTTATTCCTCTTATTTTGTTCACAGATTTCTCTCAGAGAGGAAAAGTCTGACCTTTAGGATTTTTCACATCTTTCTTCAGCACCAGTTCAGATGATAGAGCTATTTACTGTCGCATTTTTCTTGAGGTAACTTTGTGTTCACGCTGCAGTGATGGAAAGCGATGAAAAGAGAGAATGAATAGATGCCAAAAGGCCGGCATCCCTGGTGCGGGTGGTCGCACCAGGTGCTATGTTCAAAAGCAGTGCTACCTGAAACCCTGAGTGCTCCAGAAGTCCCTGAACAATGCAGCATCCTGCACACAGACCATCTCAGCTGGGAGAATAACCCAGGCATCTCAGCTGGGAGAATAACCCAGGCATCTCAGCTGGGAGAATAACCCAGGCATCTCAGCTGGGAGAATAACCCAGGCATCTCAGCTGGGAGAATAATCCAGGCTCAGATAGAGGATGGACTCTGATCATTTAGACAAGATTAGACAAGATCCATTAAGTGGTGGAGCATCTGCAAACCCATGGAAATGACTAACAATGGGGGTCTATTTATACTGTTTACTATGATTATCTCATATCATATTGTTCTTCAGGCAGTAGAAGAGTTAGGGTCTCCAATGACAGACTGACATGTGTCCCTGTCACACCACAGTGTGAAGTGCTGCAAGGGTTCCTGGGATGATAAGTCCCTCTGTTGTCTGTGGCCCTGTGTTCAAGAATTCCCTGCCATACCGAGTCTTTGTTTTGTTGTCTTGGTCCCCGACAGCCTTTGAGCAGCGCTGTAACGGTCTTAACAGATTTCTCCACTCTGTTTTAAGAGAATGATGTAGCCATTAAAACAAACCAAAGCTGGCCCCTGGAACATGACCTCTCTCTACGCAGACTCTCATAAGCCTGCAGTCTGCAGAGAAGATACCTGGAGGGATGGGTCACGGGCCGTACAGGGTCAAGGTTCAGCTGAACTGGCATGAGCTCCATTACCAAAAACTGCACATAAGGGGGATAAGGGAGACCGCTTCATGGGGCCCAGCAAAACTGGGTACCGTGGAGGTCAACTAAATCATGGTCCTTGGCAAAGTTAAGCTGTGGTATCCATATTTCATTGAGTAATAACCTCTCTTTTCAATGCAATGAAAAAGACCTTTATTTACTTAAGCTTTGGTTCAACATAGCCTAAATTATAATGTAAACCTCTTTTCTTATTGAAACAGAATGACGTTTTTGTTGGTAGATTTAACAATGTGGACCAACAGTGAACCAAACGATGAGGAAAGACTTCATAGCTCGGCAATAAAAAAGCACAATAAAAACAATCACTAGTATGCCAGAAAACAATGAACAGGAAACTGAGACAGTTCTGGAAAATAATAGAATATATAACACGAGTCAAAACAGGGTTTAAAAGTAACAAAAACACCTGCCAAGATTAGGTAAACAGGGCCAGAATATGATTAAAAGTGAGAAGGTTAAATGTGGCCAAAGCATTCCAAAAAGAGACAAGAATGGGTTAAAGGTAGCCAAAACATGTAGCTACAGTATGAAAAAGCATTAACCATGGGATGAAAGTAGCCAAATTATGTAGCTAAAATAGGTAAAAGCACTTTTTCGGTTCCAGGGCCAAATTAATTCTTTGGTTGGGCCTGATGACCTGCTGTTCTCAGAAATAAAAAGATAACTTGAGCTGATCTTTTAAAGGCTTCATATCCTCTTTCCTCTTCCTATGTCAGGATTTTGACTCCGGAGTACTCTGCCTATCAGGGCTACGTAGCTCGCCATAACACAGACATTCCCAGCACTAATCAGGAGGCAGCTAAAGACAAAGGGAAGTGACTGATAAAGAGGAAAACTGACGCTGGAGCTAAAATGTGTTTTGGATACCGGTGAGGGTGCAGCATTATTTCCCTCCTGTATGTTAACGTCTGTCGTCAGTGGTTGGAAAAGTCTGAATAAACAGCAGAATCCTCTCTGATAGACCCACTTACATAGACTGAACAGTGTTGGTAGCTCTGGCTGTCGTTTGGAGTCTGCAGAGGAAAACCTGGACGGGCAGCTTGAGGAAAGGCGGGCTCACCTTTGTGGGATGAAGACGAGGTGTGAGCGGTGTCAGAGGGATTTACCTGAATGTAACCATGGCGTCCTGAAAGCTCACATCAAAGCTTCTTCTCTCTCTGATTCTCCTGTTTCCCTCTCTCTGTGCTCCCCCACTGTGAGGATGCCTCTCTGCACCTGAATGGATTCTTAAAAGAACACCTGAACCTGCAGCTGGTTGCCATAGACACATGAGACAGGAAGTGAGAGGGGGTGAAATGAAAAACTCAAATGCAAACAAATAAAAAAAGGAGTGTGTCTGTAGTGAAGTGTTAAATGAGGCTGAATGTTTGGGAAGTGGGTCTTAATGCAAGAATGAAGGATTTTAATTAAAGCTGAATGTTTGTGAACACTTTTAAAGGCCTTTTTATATCCCACGTGTAAATTACTGCTTAATTATGCACAGCAGCGTTTCTGCTTCACAACATCACTGGATCGTGAATAATTCATTCAGTTCAGAGAAGACGAGGGAAAAACATGATCTTTAGGCACAAAACTATGTTTATGGGTTCATTCACGAGTGGGGAAGGAGGTTTTAGCACAGCTAAAGATCGGATGCTGAGCTTTTTTCACCTATCTTTGGTTCATTTAGGCTTTCTCTGCTGCCAGTTTTTACACGTCTAACTGTTTACAGGTGTATTTCTCTAAAAATGAGACGTCAGGCACCAGAAAAGCTCAAGTTCATTACCCAAACCAGTGAAGGTTATCTAGCATTTATCTGCTCATGCTTCTGGAAACTACACCAGTCGATCTACTTCATCTGAATTAGAGCAGTCAGTTCTTCATTTGTTCGTGACTGTGCCAGATTTAGTCGAGGTTATCGAGCAGTTTCTCTTTCATTCATAGTTAAGAAACTCTGCCGGTATTACCCTCTTTTTACACATACAACAGTGGCGTTGTGCTCCGCAGCGCCACAGTTTTGCTCTAACTGGAGGTGAGTGATCTTGCCCACTGGAAGCGTGTCTAGAGCGCCGCGGTGTGCAGCCCTGAACAGAGGGCAAAGATCACAGGAGAACTGTGAGTTCATGCAGGAATAGTACGTCAACAGCCGACTGTTTCACCTTTTCATGCAGCCTTTACACACGGAGAGTTTGCTGCATGTCAGCTGCATCTCCCTGCTGTCATTCTTCACCTCAATAAACCCACCTACAAGCATTTTGATTCAGTGTTTAGTGGATGTGAGTTGCCAACTATTCAAAATAAAAGAGTTTCTCCCAAGAATTGCCAAACTGGGCTTTTAATTTGAAAAGCACAGACCAGAAGTGCACTCATGTTTATCTTTCCTGTGACATACAGTATTCTACCATCATGGAGAACGCTTCAGCCACAGTAGATCTTTAGAGAATAACTTTATTAAACAGGCGCATTGAAGCCTCTGGCCTTCCTCACGGTTATCACCACTCTTTCTAAACATATTCTACCCACGTGGATGTGCATATGTGCTTCAACAAGGTAAATATGGCTCTCCATTTATCATCTTTATGTATTATAGTCCATAACTGCACGCAGCAAAGATAGGCGAGACCTCGAATCTCTAAATTCTCCGTGCCTGAGCCCCGCGTATCAGGCTCAGGAGACCTTATCATCCATTCCAGCATGAGTCCATTATATTATTGCTTACACCAGTGGTTCCCAACCTTTTTTCCTTTGAGCCCCCTCTACTAGTATATAAGAAATCTTACGCCCCCCCAGGACCGACACGAGGATAAATAGTAATATGTTGTGGCCAAAATTAACATAAGTTTTAATTATTTTTTGTATAAATCCAAACAAAGTAGCCCTAAACATCATTTATTTTACCCCACAACCATTATATGAATAATTTATAAGGGTTAAAGCATGATTTCTGTTAATATTTGTAAATCTAATTTTCACAACCTCAGGGCAGATGGAGCCTCACACCCCCCTGAGATCTCTGGAGCCCCCTAAGGGGGTCCCAGACCCCATGTTGGGAACCAAGGGCTCACACCATGGGTGAATACATTAGGAAGTTAAAAGGTTCATGTTTGCTAAAAGGATGTGTTTTTATGACAAACTCTTTGACTAAATCTCCTCTAAAGTTAACTTTCCCTCATCCATGGCGTCGTTGTAGCTCTCCGACTCACTGACCTCTCGGTGACCCTATGCTCTTGCTGCAGGATGAGCCATAATGTTGATGTAGTGATTACTTATCGGGAGTCTGTGCATTGTGTTTTATTTTGAAAGTCTCTACTCTTGTGATTTCCTGTTTGGAGCTTTCTGATCGATGGGTATTGACGAGGTTTGGCAGTGGGCGGTGCTGAAAGTAGACCTACATCGTATCTCCAATGAAGCGCAGCAGAGTGGCGATTCAGAGACGCCCTGGCGCCAGCATGGAGCGCCGGCTGTGGAAGGGCTCTGATAGAACAGAGCAGTGTTTTTTTTTTTTTTTTTTTACAAAATAAAGATATTTATTTCTTTGATAAGGCCGGCCACACACTGCAGGATTTTAAGCTCGATTTGGGGCAACATTTGCCTCCCCCTGATGATCATGGGGGTGTATCTTTGGAAATTGTCCTTAAGTCTGTGGTCTCTCATGGTTTTGAAATCGTTTCTGATTGAAAAATCAT